>NW_019416239.1:447070-627036 GCF_000390285.2 Anoplophora glabripennis
TATAAATGGAATTGCTGGTCGATAAATATGAGTATCTTCGGCACGGTTTTAAATGAAATATCGTAGAAAAGGGGGGAAATAAAAAATAAAAAAGCCGTACCCGCGCGCGATTCGAGGCGATCGGCGACCGTCAGATTTCAGCGGGAGGGCGTGTCGGACTATTGCTTTTCACACAAAAATTGGGCCACGCCCCTCGCAGAACCTGGGGAATTCGGAAAATTCATGGGGCAGGCGTCGAGTTAGCGCGTTCTAAATACGATGGCGCAACGCGGGAAGGACGTCGCGGCCCCAGGAAAGAGCCTTTCGTCCGGGAGATCGGCCCTTTTTCGGGCCGATCGTGCGACGCAGACGGAGCTATAGGATTTTAATATATATTGATAAATATTTCATAGAATTATTAATAATTGTTCCCTTTAACCAAAAACATAATAATCATTTTTCTTTCAAAGAAAATATGTTTCGTTAAGTAATTTAATTTAGTTCTGAATATGTTTTACAAAGAATTTGTTCATTTTAACAGCAGATAAGTCTATTCAAAAAATGTTATCCCTTTTTCGGGCCGATCGTGCGACGCAGACGGAGCTATAGGATTTTAATATACGTAAATAAATATTTCATAGAATTATTAATAATTGTTCCCTTTAACCAAAAACATAATAATCATTTTTCTTTCAAAGAAAATATGTTTCGTTAAGTAATTTAATTTAGTTCTGAATATGTTTTACAAAGAATTTGTTCATTTTAACAGCAGATAAGTCTATTCAAAAAATGTTATCCCATTTAATTAAGAAGTTGCTTTTTTGAATATTTGAGACACATGCAATACTTTAGTTAATGCAAAAAATTTAAGAAATAACAAACGAAAAAGAAACTGGCAGTATCTGCTTTTAATTAACGTTAAGATTCATATTAAAGATTTAACAAATATACAAGGGAAAATCACCCAGTGGTTTCTGTAAAATAATTTCATGCCGCTTTAAAATGCTAAGCTGTGTATCTCGAGAATCTAAAGACACATTCCCGTTTGCTGAATTAATGTTGGGAAAATCTAAGTTTAAAATAATTTTCTTTAGAGCTCAGTTAAGTTTATTCACTGGGTTTTAGTGTTTAACTTCTCAGTTTTGTTTGATCAAAACTTTACACAATTCATCCATCTCCAGAAACTTAACAATACACGGAGTTGTTTATAAATCTGACGATTTGTTTGGTTAAGGAGTTTATGTCGAAAAATTACAACTGGTGAAATATATTTACTCAACTATTCACAAAGTGTCTGAGTGCAGCAAACAAAGGGAAGAAATAAATTGCTTTTGTTGTAATCCTAGAATGCTTACTGCAGTTTAGAAGTGCATCTCTTCTATATGCTTTTACCTTTTAGGGTAAGCCAGTTACATAATGCAGAAGAAAAGTATGGAATAAATTGGTTATTTGTGAAATTTGTGATCAGCTTTCATGATAATTCTTCGGATATAAGATCCGAATCCTTTTTGTGTTGTTGTTTTTTTTATATCAATTATTATATTTGAGGTCAACAGTATTCGAAACAGATTGTGGGAATAAATCCCTATATATAAATAATAATTTTCACAATGCTTAGAAATTGTATTAAAATTACACCAAAATATCAAATCTGTGACTTTCACATTAAAAAAAACTTCATACTGCATTAGTACCATAGTAGAAAGAAAATTAATTTTATTAAGCAAAAAAGATTCATCAATATTATTATATTTATTGAATTTATAATATGTCTATTATATAAACAGATGGTTAATAAGCAAACAATTACTAATTCCAATCATTGAATTGAATGAATGAACACCATTTAGCTAAAAGAACAAATGTTTAAAAAATATACTCATTGTTGGATTTATGACATTTATGACACGGGTACATAAAGGGTGTGCGCAAATTTCACTGACAACGTTTCACTGCATATTCACGACGATAAATAAATACGATTAACGAAAAAAAAGTTAAATAGAAACCCTCGGTTTGTATAGCGGTGTCACAGATTTAAAACTTTGAGTTAAGTAGGTAATGAAATCAAGATGTCGATTACTGTGGCTATCAGGGCATGTCAATATTGTCGTGTTTCTTTAGGATTCTCATCACTCTACACATGCAAATTATGAAGTATCCGCAGTGTATCAAGATAATTCAACGAAGTTGTAAATTTTCATAATTTGCATGTGTGGAGTAATGAGAATATTAAAGAAACACGAGAATAATCACATTACCTGATAGCCACAACAATCAAGATCTTGTTTTCATCGCCTACTGAACTCAAAGTTTTAAACCGAAACGTACACACATGCAAATAATGCCATTTTTCTCAAGAATGGCTTTCTGTAGGCGATTTTCTCAAGGGACAATTTTTTTTAAATAAAACGTCCTTTTCAATGTTGCCGCCAGCTTTAAAAAAATACGACCATTGTAAAAGTTTTGACCGCTAGAAGGGAGAGGTAACCAGAGAAAACTATCACCCAGTATATCGATTTGACTAAAGCTTTAAGAAATAATATGCAATAATGGTCCAAATAATGTACCAAATTTCAACGCGATCGGTCAAAGGGATATGAATTTATTAATTAAATTAGTTTTATTTTTGACAACTTTGAAGGCTTATAACTCAAAAACTAAAAATGTTATATTTAACTTTTTTTTCGTAGATCGTCTTTATTTATCGTCGTTAATGTGCAGTCAAACGTTGTCGGTGAAATTTGTGGACACCGTGTATAATGCCATACTCAAATTTAGATCTAAACATAATGTAATAATAATAATTTTAGAATAGAACAGTTGTGAAAATCACTAGACATTCTCATAATAAAGCATAACATGTTAAATGTATTTGATACAGTCTTATTGGTATGATTTGAGAATTACAACATAATTAAATTAAAATCTTTTATTTCCCAACACCATACAACCTTCTCTGCACAAATTCCTTGGAAGAAATGTGGAGACTTCTATATCAAATTATATATAAAGGGTGGTCCAACCATAATCCACGATATTAATTGTGAGTCACACCTTAACGTCAAGTTTTTTGCCCAACTTAATTTGACATTTCTTTGGTTCAGTGTTTGACAAATTCAACCATGGAGAGGTACACAATTGGGCAGCGCGTTAAGATTGTTGAAGCCTGTTACGAAAATGGGCGTTCAAATCAAAATACATTTCGTGCACTTCGTGATTTTTTTGGTCAGCATAATCGACCAAATGTGTCCACAATCGGGAGAATTGTGCGCAAATTTCAGCAAACCGGGTCTCTAGGAAATGTGAAAACACCTGAGCATGCTCGCCCAGTTCGTTCTGCGGAAAACATTGCTGTTGTTCGCGATAGTGTGGCAGAAGAGCCGTAAACCTCGACTCGCCGTCGTGCCCAACAATTAATTGAACATCTCACGAACATCACTGATGCGAATTTTGAATAAAGATTTGAATTTACACGCTTACAAGGTTCAATTGACTCAAGAGCTGAAGCCTACTGACCATTTCAAGCGTCGTCAATACGCCGAATGGCTGGTTGAACAGACAGAAGTGAATAGTGACTTTACAAAGAAAATCATCTTCAGCGACGAGGCACACTTTCACCTCAGTGGATTCGTTAACAAGCAGAATTGCCGCAAATGAGAATCCACGAGTGATTGTCGGAAAGCCGATGCATCCACAAAGAGTGACTGTTTGGGGCGGTCTATGGGCTGGCGGCGTCATGGGGCCGTACTTCCTCGAAAATGGGGTCGGCCAAGCAGTTACCGTGAATGGTGTTCGCTATCGCGCGATGATAACGGACTTTTTGTGACCAGAAATTAAGGATATGGACCTGGACGATATGTGGTTCCAACAGGATGGTGCCACTTGCCACACAGCCAATGAAACAATGGCTTTTTTGCGCGAGAAATTCAATGGCCGTGTTATCTCACGTCGTGGCGATGTTAATTGGCCGCCACGATCATGTGATTTGATACCGTTGGACTTCTTTCTTTGGGAATATTTAAAAGAAAAAGTGTACGCCAATAAGCCAAAAACAATTCAAGAGCTAAAGGATGAGATAATTCGGCACATTAACGACATTGAACCTCAATTATATCTCAGTCATTGAAAATATGGACCATCGGATAGAGGTATGCCACCGAAGCCGTGGCGAGCATTTGGCCGATATTTTGTTTCACACATAATCGTCATAGATCCTTCTATCATAATAAAAAATATTAAGATAATTATCTGAAAACTTTTTGTTTTATTTACAATTAACATCGTGTGATTTGGTTGGACCACTCTTTATAAAAAAGTAGCAGTTGCGTTAGTACATTACAACAATATTTAACAAAGGAACTTAGAATTTCATAAAGAAAGTTTATATTTTTTCGATGCCATAATCACTTCTGCCTCAGTTGACATACATTTTTTCTTCGGAATGATTCACTTAGTAATTTCAGAAAGGATATGGACACTGTCAAAATATTCAACAAATGCAATTACAATTGATTTTGAATTTGTGTATGCCTCACTCGCTCCCGAGTATATTCGAATATTTTTGTTTGACAGTAAATCAAATTAATTCCATTGAAAGAAATGCAAAGCAAACGGGATACGTATACAGAATTAGGAACTGCCATCTAAATTCTTTTACCGAACATAATACTCATTTATACAATAGGCATGCATGCATAGTCATTAATTATTAAGAGGCCGAACCACTAATACACTTGGCCTTCTCGGCCTGTGAATGGACTAGGAACAAGAACATTTAGAACCCCAAACTTCCTTATCTGCTAACATAGTCTCCATAAATCAATCACTGCCTTATCTAAAATGGAACATAAAATCTTTGAAGGCCCACAGTTCTGCTAAAGATATGGTGTAAAAGTCAAGTTATCCAGAATCGACCGGGTATATCCCTCCTCGAGATTTTAATAAAGAAAATCGCCTTTTTGGGGTTTAATGATGCGGAAGTAACCAATAAATAAAAGATTATAATTTAGATCCTGATATCAAAAACTGCTTACTTCAGAAGTTTATAATTTTTTGTTTCAAAGGCAATTTGCATGGCAGCGTAATCATAAATCGTTCCGAGTTTAGTATAAGGATTTGTCAGAATAAAAATTATGAACTGTTTCTCCTTGTTTTCTTTAAAAATAGGTTTCAGCTGAAATCCACTCAAGATACCAGACATCCGTAATATCACAATCCTGCTTTCTGAGCGGAGGATTCCGAATCTAGGGCAGTTTAAAAAATGATGGACATCCTCAATATGCCCCGAGGAGCTCGACGGTCTTATTCCTGGAATATTTCATTGCAATTTAAAACATAAACCTCTCATGCCATGTCTTGAGTCCCAGACTTGAAACGTGCAGAAAGAAATCATAATCGTACTAGAGATAAATTTTGTATATAACAACCTGGTTACGACAGTTGCAGACTTAGTGCTTTAGGATGCATACTGAATTTCAATTAATGTATAATTATAACGTACTATGTTACCACTGTATTTACACCCCATCTGTCGTTGTTAAATTTGAAAGTAGATTTTTTACAAATTTCAGTTCATATCCTCCAAAATATTCTAATTAACTCTTATTTAATCGCACTGTCCTATAATGAGTAAATAAAACCGGATTTATATATAAACTTTTCGGTAACGTGAAAATTTTTTGCTAGATGAAACAAAGAAGCATTGCAATCAAAATAAACAGATTTTTTATATAAATTTCGGCAGGTCTATCTTTAGTAGTAAGAAAAATATGGCCAATAGAGTCTGTAATAATTTCATTGTATTAGAAAGAGACGTTATATTTAGTTATGTCCTAATCAACTGTCTTCTTTATGCTGTGTTTAAGATTAAATAAGAAAAAATTGATTTATTTTAACATCGTTATCATAATAACTTTTTTAATCTGATATCAATTTTTGAAGAATAATAAAATTATTCAAGATATACAGGTTAGCCGCCGAGGTACCCGAGATACTTCGTATATGAACTCTATGACTAATTTTGAGCAAAATTGATTCTATTTATTTTTCCCGAATTCTCAACGGTTCTTGATACAGCCCGCTTGAAGTTGCCAGATCGTAAGGGTAGTTGCTAAAGAGTAAATTACATTATTGCAACTAGAGGGCTAGGTAATTTAATAATTAGCAACTTGGCTGGAATTATAAAAACATTGTCATCATTGACTGTTGGTTCTGTACTTACTGGACAAAGTAGGGTGGCTGTGCAGGACACGGACTGCATCCCTATCATTAGCAACCGGTACAAGAACTTCTCCCCAGAGATCTCCCTCGAAGAGTTGTCTTTGTGAATGGTGGAGCAATCATTTGGATACTCTTTCAAAAACCCTTTTTCTGTGACGAAGCCACACTTATGAGATAGAATCAAAAACTTCCACAACGATCATGTGTGGAAATCGAAAACCCTAATGCTATTTGAGAAACCCATTTTCAGATAAGATTCTTCGTCAACGTTTGGGCTGGAATAATTGATAATGAAGTTATCAGACCACATTTCTTCGACGGAAATTTGAACAGCGAGATGTACCGGGCTTTTTTGGAGAAGGATCTATCTCTACTACTTCAGGATATTCTTTTTCAAATTAAAAGGAAGGGAAGGACGATGTTCTTTTTACATGCTGATGTTCCGTCCCATTATGGAAGAGGTGTCACTAGTTTCTTCAATGAGAAGTATCCATATCGATGGATAGGTCGCAGTGCTTGGCCACCGCGATCTCTGGATCTCAACTTGTTGGACTCTTTCATGTGGGAATATATGAAGACACTTACCTATTCGATGAGAAAGCCTAATTGCATTGACCAACTCACGGAGAAGATTTATACAGCTTTTGATGAGGTGAAAAATAATATGGAGAACTACAACTGGGAACGAGAGCTTCGACAGAAGATTAAGTTATGCATTGAACAAAGCGGTGGTCACATTAAGCAGTTTTAATAATTACTGCCATTACGCTTTTATTAAAATAAACCATATTTCTTTTCTAAGTCATCTAGTCGTAAGAATACAATTTACTTTTTAGCAACTACCTATACGACCTTGCAACTTCAAAACCCAATGTTTCAAAGAATCATTGGAAATTCGGGAAAAGTGAATAGAATCATTTTTGCTTAAAATTAGACATAGAATTCATATCCGAAGAATCTCGAATACCTCGGCGGCTACCAAAATTTACTATCATTGTATCTATACGTAGGTATTTCAGAATAACTTATCTGAATTCCCATATGAATAGTAATATCATCAGGTAACATAATATTTATTGCTCCGAAAGAAGTGTTTCATTTTTTTCTCAGGGCCTTCTTCTTCTGCTATAGACGGTTATGTTGCTTTTTAAGTACTTACACTGAAGTAATTAATAATAATGCATGAGAATTAATAAAAATGATTATTTCAGACGCTGGTTTAAGTATGTCTTCTTCTTTGCATAGTCTCGTATCTCTGCAACAGAAGTTCATATGACATATTTATTTTAAAATAATAATTTATGGGTTTCATAACGCCAAAAAATGAAAAAAAGAAATCACTCCACTTTCTTCAATCTAAACACCACCATTTTTCCTCTCATTCTGTATCGACCCAGTAACCTCAGCCCAATGCGTAGTTTCAATCTAACTCGATGCACGTATCACTTAGGAACTAACAATGTGGAAGGGTTCACTGTTTCGGAACAATTATTCGGCTCACATGGCTCTGTTTGCCGTAAGTCACGGATGCACCCACAGATGCAGTTTACATTTAATGGCACTTAATTTTCCTACCGTTACGTAGCCAGATTGTATTAGTATTCCTGGCACGCCATCGAAATATAACAGGATAACCTGACCTCACTACCTGTCGGTGGCTATCTCCGATAACAGGAGCAGGGACGTGATGGACCGGAAATAAAACGATTTTGTAGTGCCTCAGGAAGGAGTTGCACTAAACGTGTTAAAGTTAACATAATATCATCAGCGGGATGGCCTCAAATGTATATAATCCTAACATTTTCAATTACATAGTCAGGACAAAAACAATTAGTTTATTAATTCAAAGAAATGAGTTATATGAACTTTTTATATGGAATTTTATTTATTAATTATTTGACAAGAGTAAATCCATATAAAATTTCACTTTTTGGCTAAGTGAGGGGTAATAGATGCGTCACATCGAGTTAAATTGTAGGGATTGTAGTCATAAAAGGGTCATGACGGAAGTCATACAATTCTTGTTAAAGAACTAGTAGAATGGAATAAGATTTCTCAAGCTGCTAACGACAAAATATTCCCTGCTTATTGGAGGTACTGCCTGGCTCATAACCCTGATACTTAGGTCACAGAAGACAGTGTCTGGTTTATTGACGAGCCTAAGACAGACAAGGACTCTAGAATAATTGTCTGTACTATATCACCAAAGTTTGAATTTGTTTTATCTTCTATGGAAATATGTCACTATTTTCCAGGTTGGAGTATTCGCTATCTCGGTTTATAGAAGAAAACCTCATAAGGAGATGAACTATGAACTAACATGTTCAGAAATATAAGTAAGAGATGGCTACACATGCGCTTTTGTTCCACAGGATCACTTCTTGTGTGAAGCCAACTTGGGTTTCTGACAACAGTATAAATGGCAATGTAGAGATCAACACATGGGTCAGGTGCAATGTTGTTGTTGGCTCAAATTAGAACCTTTATTCAAGCTATCACAACGATATTTAGCAAGATCCATGGACGGATAGAATCTATCAAGAATATAATGATCAGCGGATTTAGTTTGCAAGAGGCCAGGATTTTTACGCCAAGCTGAAGCGACACTAGGATTCTCACAGCAGGACTTTGAACACATTTACATTTTAACAAGCACCTCAGTAGAACTATGCTGAACATCAATTTGATATGCAGTTATGCGGACACGAAGACTTGATTCCGTCCTCTATCGCTGTGCTTGCACGATAATGTGAGGACACAAATAATGCTTCGGACCATAGTTTATCAAAACAGGGCTACGTAATATGGATTTGTTGTAAACTTTAACTGATTTCAATTCTCTGCATTGCGTTTCACAGTACCACGATGGAGGTAACTTCGTTTTTTGCAAAACGTATAAAATTCTTGTCTAAGGCAGACGTATCAAAGAAGCTATTATCAGAGTCATTAGTTTATTTACAAAATTTCAAACGCCTCAAACGGCAGAGCAAGTCATTAAACTTGTAAATATTTTATTCTGAATGCAGAAAACTCCATCAGGTAGTAAAACTTTTTGGTCTTTCTTACAGTATAAAAGAAGGCTCTTAGCCATCATTTGGAATGTGGTTTTTTCTTAAACAGGACATTGTTATAATTAAAAAACAAGCAGACTTTTGATTCGGAATTTGTGTTAGGTCATCTCGTAAGAGTTTGTACTTACGTTTTGCACTGTCCACTGTGATTTGTTTACCTTATTTTTGAATGAGAGCTAGTGTATACCCAATTTTAATATATTCTTCCAAAAATGTTCTTTCAATTATTAATCAGCACCATTTCATGTCTCACAAATCCTTGAGCTTTACTCAGCTTGTTTCAGATGTTCTAGATAACCATGACCATCATTTTTCTTTTTTCGATAAGACATATTAGGTATTCAATTTTTCGCCAAAAATAAATTATAAATAGAGTTGGTTTTAACAAGCAATTACTAACGATATTTCTTTCCTACCTTCATAATAGAATTCAAACTGCATTCTACAGTTACAATTAAAATCCGATGAAGCTCAGCATTCGAATTTGGGCCCTCTACTCTTCTATTCATTAAGATCATTGGCAGTGCCACATTGTGAGAAGCTTTTGCATGTTGTTAAAGCAGCTTTCAAAGCTTTAGGATTTATAGAGAGCGCTATTCAAAGAACTAAATACTTAAAATATACTATGTTGTGTCAGTTACAAGCTTAAAAAATGCTTTTTAATTTGATATCTACTTTATGCCTATTAAATTATTAACATTGAATCAGTAAGGAGAAAATTTCTGAAGTATCTTTTATTTAGATCTAATGGATATGTATAGTTCAGTTCAGATTTTTCTACATGTAAGTGTAATATGATTAACAATCCTTATATTCCTTCTCAATTTAATTTTTTGATGCCACGTCCAACGATCAGAGTTCATGCAATATTTATTTCCAAACTACTACAACTAACTAGTAGAACTAACCTCATGTTCCTGTATATAGTATAACTTCTAAATTCAATCTACTCTGATCTGATGAGTGTGATATCTATATGTCCATAGTACAACAGTACTAAAGATCTTATATATTTTACATCTTTTTAGTTGTTTGACAATATTTTTGTTATACAGGGTGTTACAGAATTCACAAACACGGACTGTGGGATCATTTTAAGCTAGATAAGGTCATAAAAAATGTCTATCATTTTTCAATCAGACCGATATTTTTCGAGAAATGGCAGTTTTAAATAATCAAAAATAACAAAAATTTATTTTCAATTTTTAATCATTTGATAAACAATTATGACAAACGAATTGTCTAGAATTTCCACCACCTGCTGCTAAACATGCTTCAAGACGTTGTGCTACCACCCACGTTGAAATGCAGGTCGTCCTCGTCTTCATGATGATAATTCTCTTGCTTTGATGAGAAATAATCCTTCAAGAAGTACTAGATGCATTTCGAGAGAATGAGGAATTAATCATATCCCCGTCTAGCGTGCTCTAAAGCGTAATGGGTAGCATCCATATCATTATACGTGCAACACTTGCAAGACAATGATGGTTATAGTTAGATTTTGCCAATTGTATCTAGATCATAATAACTTTAATTTCCATGATTCAATACTGTGAACCGATGAAAGTTTGTTTACGCAAGATAGTATTTTTTATATACACAATGAACACTTTTTGGGGCAAATCAAAATCAAAATTTAAAAAGAGCTAGAAATCGCCAACGTCACTTTGATTTAAACGTATGGTGCGGATTTTTAGGTGATCGAGTGGTAACAATTTATTATTATATCATTTAATCGATTTCAACCATTTTTTAGTTCATCCACATTAGGCCATACCGTTTAAACGCACAAAATTATTTGGATTTCCTGCAGCAATAACCCCCGGAATTCATGGATAACATACCCCTAAATGTACTTCAAAATGTGATTTTTCTGCACGATGGCGCAGGTTCTCATTACGTGATTACCTAAATAATACTTTCCCTGGACGTTGGCTTGGCTGAGGCGGTCCATTTGTTTGGTCACCTCATTCTCCAGACCTAACACCATGGGATTTGTTCTTTTGGACTAAAAACGTTGGTATACAGAACACCAGTGGAAAATTTGAATGAATTGCAGAACCGCCTATTTCAATCAATACAGCAAATAACACCTGAGATGATACGCAACACCATTCGAATAGTAACACAACGTGCTGAAGTATCTTTAACAGCAGACGGTGCAAATTTTGGACAATAATTGTTTTAACTCGTTTGTCGTAATTGTTTGTCTAATGATGAAAATTTAAATTTATAAATACGTATTTTTATTATTTTTGGATATTTGATACTATTACTTATATCTCGAAAAATACTGGTCTGATTGAAAAATTATTAAGGCACTTTTTTATCACCTTATCTAGCTTAATATGATCCCACAGTCCGTGTCCGCGGATTTCGTAACACCCTGTATGTCTTTTTCATTACAACTTGTAATTTACAAGTAAGTTTTTACCAGTAGGTACTTTTAACTATTAAAATTATTATATTAGCTATTCTAACTATATTAATTTTATATACTTACTCATTTGAATTATTTTTACATAAAGTCCTTTAATTGAGTTTGTTCCTGTAGGTCTAATAAACATTATTATTACTTATTTCGGAGAAACTACAACGTCTACAATCCATTCTTATGAAATAACGAGCGTTTAAATAAAAACGTGGTCGAAGTTGGCTCTGACACATTGGACGTAGGGAGTAGCTTATAGCGACCAACTTAACCTCATTTCTCAACGAGCTGTATAGCAGCTGTCAGTTTCAATAACGTTAATGACTATATAACTTTATTTTAAAGAATAATCGTGATAACAATAACAAACAATTAAAGGAGCTGCGGAAAGTGTCCCCCTCCTTGTTATAACAATAAATTAAAGCAGCTGCTGAAAGTGTCCCCCTCCTTGTTCCAAGCACTTTTCACACCTGTTCCTCAAAGAATTAAAGACATTTTCTAAGATGCTCGGGGTATTGTTAATTTCACGAATCTTGTCTATAAGTCGAGCCTGCAGATGGTTTAAATCAGGAATAGGCAGTTCAAAAATAGTGTTTTTAAGGTAAGGCCACAAAAAGAAATCACACGGCGTAATATCACATGACCTCGGTGGAAATTCATGTTCAGCATTGAGACTTATTAGTCGATTTTGGAAAACTTCCCTCAACATATTCATCGTCTCGCCTGCCGTATGTGCCCTTGCGCCATCTTGTTGAAAGTAAAAGTTTGTAATTTCGTTTTCTTCCAGCTGGTTAACAAAAGGAGCGATAATTTCTTCTCTATACCTTTGCGCAGTAAGAGTACCATTAAAAAAAATAGGTCCATAAATCCTCCTTCGATTGAGAGCACACCAAACTCCAATTTTTTGAGCGTGTAGAGGGCCCTCGACAAAAAAGTTATCTGGTTTTTCAGAAGACCACATTCTCATATTCTGTGAGTTTACGTAACCACTTAAATGAAACCAGGCTTCATCAGAAAAAAAGGTGATATTATGAAGTTCACCGTAGTTGTTTAAAAACCATTCACAAAATACAGCCCGTCGCGGAAAATCAACTTCATGAAGTTCTTGCTGACAAGTTAAACGATAGGAGAACAAACGCAAATCTTTTTTTAACACTGTGTGGCAGGTACCGACTGATACTCCCACCATTTGTGATAAAACACGTACAGAAGTTCTTGGCGCATTTTCCATTATTTGTTGGACATTTTCTTTTAATTCTTCAGTCCGCTTTTTAGGTCGGCCGCTTCCTTCTTTTCTTGTTACACTGCCCGTTTCACGAAAAACATTAACACAACGCTGAACTGCACTTTGAAAAATTTTGTACTCAACAACGCCGGGAAATTGATTTTGAAATTCTATGAAACATTCCTCAATAGAATACTTCCATATTCCATCAATCTTGCGTCCATTTCTAAAGTAGGACTCTATGATAAACACTTTTTGTTCTTGAGAAAACACCATTTTAAACGCTTTTTAAAACGAAAATATTCAAATTGATAGCGGCGATATAGCGCTTTGACAGATGACGTTTAAGTTCATTTGCTATACGCTACGCCCTACGTCCAAATTTTCAGAACCAACTTGACCACGTTTTTGTTTGAACGCTCGTTATATAAACAGTTTTTAGAAAAAAGCAAATTAAATCCAAGAATCAAGAATTTTTATTCGAAAAAAAAATAGTTCTCTTTGATATGATTCCCCGTCGCATTCGTGATGTTCACCCCAGTGTAACGTATCGATTATGGCGTCGCTTCTAATTAGTCCCATAGAAAGAAAAGTGGGGAATTGAAGATCATGCGAGCGAAGCTGGAGAGACAAGCTGCTGATCTATGAATGCCACGGCGTTGATGTAGTTGTTTATTGTTGATCACCGGGCGGAAGGCTGTGCACAGCGCGCTTGAAGGGACAAGAGCCGAATCCTCACTTCCGCACTGCTTGCAGACTGCTGCTACAAACACTGCAATGCACTACGGAATTGAAGACACGTACCCTCATGGAATTGACTAGGCGGTGTTTTACAATAAGCTGCCTCTAAGTTTGGTATTTCAAATATCTCCAGGGAAAAGTTTGTAGCCGCAATTAGTAAGTTTTATATACAATAAAGAAAAAGAAGAATGTTAAAAAATTTATAATTTCCTAGGATAGATTCACAGGGTGTGCACTTCTTGAAAAAGGAAAACGAGGATCTGTAAATCAACAATTTTCATTAAGCAACCTGTGGACGAAAGTGTCATAAAGAACTGTCAAATGAAAGAAATAGAAAATTGGCCTTATTGTGTAGACTACACATAGCAATTTCAAAGAGGTCGGCTCTCAACAATGTTTGCCAGTCGAAATGTTTATTTTAAAACACTTTTTAGAAGCTTTCTGTTAGACACTGTAGAAACAAAGCTGGGACTTAATCTAATTAAAAAAATAATAGAAATAGGCTTCTTATCATCCGATAGATATTTCAACAAAGTTTACTCGAAATAGTTTGCACGAGTTAATAAGCATGCTTCTTTCTATACGACGCGATGGTGATACCTACTCCAAAAGATTCATAAAGTAATTTCATAGTATGTATGCTGCAGAATCCTTGAGAAGAACGTATAATAATACCTAAATATTTATAAGCAGATGATGCAACTATCTCAATGTGTTTTATAAAATTTCAACACCAAGGTCTTTTATGTACTGAGGTCTTTGCAACATAGAATTATCAATGTTATAGTTATATTTGATGTAGTTAATTTTACGTGTAAAAGACATTACATTGCATTTATCTGCATTTAGAGGTAATTTATTTTGGTTGCACCAAACAGCTATAATATTTATTGCTTTTTGAAGTAGATCACGATTCAGATGTAATCTAATGAAGAGATGAAATCATCGAATCTACTATAATTTTAAGGACAATAACATTTTATGTGTTTTTCTTTCATATTATTGACTGTCATTCAGTGGATAAGAAAAAATGTATACTTTTGGACAATATTAAATATTGAAAATTAATTAATCTAAGTAGATCGGAATCTATTAAAGAACAATTTTCTTTTATTGTTCTTCAGCATACGCATTTAACACCTTGAAACAATTTCCTTCGCAGAACATTTTTCACGATCGGTCCGGTCTTTTAAACTACTAGAGAACATCGATTTCACATTAACATTGCCTATCGCAAGTTCTCAACTACAGGAACGCGATTGCAATTGTGCCTCCGGCCATACTGAGGAATAGTTTTTAAATTGCCAGGACGTTTAGTTGTACTTTCAAACGACAACTGGATGCATCTAAGTTATTCAATTAGTAACATTCTTAAATAAAAGAATCTACTGCACTACCAATATTTTATTTATTGAAAGCTTTATAATAAACACAAAGCTAAAAGTAAATAATTGTAGAAATATGCAGTATAATACTGTATTTCTACTTATTACTTATTTTTTGAGTCTTGAACACAACTTCGGGTTATCCACAATTATTCTACAACCCTCTGGATACATACAAACGTCCACGATACATATCTGCTGCAGTGAGTTTGAACCAACTGCTAAATACTTAGATGTGCGTTACTAAATTTTAGAATATAACTGTATCCAACACATTCGTCTTAAAAATAAAATACTGCTGATTTAAAATCATATTAATATAAATCATATGCTGACTAGAGGTACTACATCAAAGTTTTTTCAATACTCAATGTACATATACAGGGTGTTAGACGTTTGTCTGCCTTAATCTTAACAGACGATAGAATATATTAAAATAAATAAAACAACCTTATATGACATGGGTCCTAAACTCAACCATTTCCGAGAAAAAAATTATCAAAATCTTCAACTTGATGTACAAAAGACCGATTCATTAAGGAATATTGAAATAACTTGTTACGGTTTTCAAAAATATTAATATATAAACATTTACAAATAATTAAATTATGACTTTATAATTACTTATTAATTATTTTATCAATTGCAATATACTCAATTCATTTCAAAATTAATTATCAATTACTATTATTAATGTATATATTCATAACTTTTTATATTACTTTGTTTATAACATAATATAACAGTTTCAAATAGATGAACAGGGCATAGTGAAACGGTCCAATTTACTCTGTATCAAAACGAATAAATCTAAGTCACGTGACCATTGTCTTAAAATTCCATATTCCATAGGTCTTTTCTTTCTTTTAAATCTCAACCGTTGAAGGGATCACTTCCTAGCTTCATTAGTTCGTTGAAAGATATTATTAACAATTGTGTAACTTTTGGAAAGTTAATCAACGCGGAAGTTGGATTTCGTTAGTAATATTTATATAGGGTTTATCCCGTAAGCAGCTGTGCTGGATTTTATTTCACGAGGAGAAGCTCACTTAGTTGGGTAATAATTGTTCTTTGTATAATTTTCTCTGATAGTTTTTAAATTCGAAAATATTCACATCGAAATATTAATCTACTTTTTAGGCTTCTTTGAGCCGGTCCCTCATCGTCTTATTATCACGAATATTTGGGAAATATAAGATTTTGGAAGTACGACAGACGGGCATGGTCATAGGTTATAACACCACGATCTTGGGAGAATATTCGTTGACAAAATATACTATTGGACATCCTGCCTTCTCACCATGCTGAGCTCGTTCTATTATCACCGTGATTCTGTTAGCGGAATAGAGAGACATAACCTCGCTTAGTTGACAGCTATTCTGGGACAAGACACTTGTTGATATTAGGACACCGACACCACTTAGTTCCCTAAAGAGCTAGCAAGGAACCACCTTACTCGTCGTAGGAATATATACCTAGTTTTAACACCTCGTTTGAAGATAAGTACCTGGCCTCTATATCCTTCACTGTTTATTCGATATCTGTATTGTTGTAGTGCTTATAGTTTAATTTGATGATATTAGGTTAAGGATTTTAGATTTATAAATTAGCTAACTGTACACAATTTGCAATTGCACTTTGGGGGTTATAACTAACAATATTTGTGATATAAATTTGACGTTCAACCTTATATGTTTCATTGATTCTCCACATGAATAGTAAATGATATACAGAGTTAACCTGTAAGTTTCTTTTATCATCAGCCCCTGCAGTGAACGATAGGCAAACACAGATTATTAATAAATAACTTCTTTTTCACAGGTAACCTTGTGTGCTCTGACTTAATACAAATTCAACCCTGAGATTAAGAGTGCTGCCTTTCCAGCTATAATACTGTTGACTTCTGACTAGTAGAGTTGTAGAGGCTGGAATAGCGTAGCAAACTGCGTGCATAGGATACCATAAAATACAATGTTTATCACTTTTTGAATTTCTTTATGTTAAATTCTAAAAAATATTTACGGTTATAAATAAATTCTCTAAAATTCGCATCGAGCAATGTGACAACGGCGCGGCGGTTCATTAATACGAGGTACTAAGGTGTCCACCAACCACCAATACGCAATTCAGTTGGTATCTGGATTCGACCGTATTTTTTGCCTTGCACTATTTCCTTTTTTTGTGGTGTTTTCCAGCGAGTGCGCGAAAATTGGATTCGAAGGTGTCGTGCGTGCATAAAAAATGATGGTGGACATTTTTAGCATATCTTGTAGTTTGTTTGTACTTGTGCGTTTAAAAATTACTGAATTTTGCTTTTTGGTAAGTATCTAAATTATTTTTAATACGTGACGACGTGAATCTTTAGGTACTTTCATTACATATTTTTCAAAAACGTTATTTGATTAAGAAATTCATAATTACTAAAATTCGTGCTAAAATTTAAGCACAGCACTATCTTCGTATTACAAAATCGATACATTGAAAACTAAATGTTCCACAATAATAGCTGTTTACATATTTTCCTTAGGACAAGTCTGCCGCATGTGTGCACGTGGTGTGCATCAGCAGGTTAAGCGCTGTTGTCACGTCGTGATGAAACTCCCCAATATTAATTCTCGCTGTGTTTTGAAAACTGTTATCTTACGCCACTGTAATATACAACTTTTTTGTTCATTTATGATTACTCTATCTCATGCTGAAGTAATGGCAGTCAAACTTCTTACACACTGTATACTTAACTGAAATAAAGACCGCAATTAAACTATTGCTGTATTTAGAATGAAATTGCCTACTACTATGTACTTATGTAATGTTATGTGTGGCAAAATTGTACTATTACGTTTAGGGTCTGCTAAAAATAAATTTAACATAAGAATTAACATTTTTTTAAGTAATGCGCGATTTAAATTGTTTACAGGTGGATAAATAAATGTATGTAGACAAATTATTGATAGTATCCAGCTGTTAGAGATATATCGGTTTACTTTCTATATATGGGCTATGTAGTTTAGTTTTGTCTAACAATTCTAATTCAGATCTTTCGCATATCTAACAACTATAACATTCTTTATGTTTCAAAAAATTTTTACAATCACACTGCTTATTATTCACTCTGAAGTAAAACTAATTTCTCACGGCAGTTTTACACAGTCCTAGAAATCGATAACTTTTTTATCTTGAATTAATTGTTACGTGTAATACATAAAATTGTTAATTATATTAATAACAATGAATTAATGAAGAAATTTAAAAACAGGATTTTAAATTTTAAATAACTTTTTAGTGAATTCTGACGACATTTTGAACAACAGTGCTCGTGATTAAAACTATTACTTAGATCAACAAGTTCATCAATTTCTTCATGAATTAATTTGAGTTAATTTGTTATTATTCTTTATTCTTAGTGTTCTTTGATTATATAAATACCATTACGCATTATTGCGAAAATCCTTCATTTTATTGCACTAGACACTATTGTATACACGTAATAACGCATAAAATGAATTGTCATTCCGTACTCTTAACGAAATCAAGGCTTGGATATGGTCTCATCGATACAAGTCAAATTTATGTCTGATTCCATTCAATGATAAAGATCCGTTACCTACTAAAAATGTTCCTAGTAATTATATCTTTATCATCATTCTTATAGTTATAACACTAAGATAGTCGTAAAGATATTGGTAGCAAGCTTCACATAAAATATTTTAATCAAATATTCGTTTTTATATTAAATATAAATTTTCCATTGCTGGAACCGCAATGATTTAGTTGATATCGATTCAAAGGGAACGGTGTCAAATATACGAATGTCATTGGGAATATAGTAGCAGTTTTCTCCGTGTAGGCATCTAAGAAATAAGTAAAGCCAAACACGAAATATTATTCTAAACAAACAGTACACGTTTGCAATTCTATAAACAAACTCATTATTCTACTGATACAACTTACACAATGTTTTCGGTTGGCTTCAGTTCTGCACAACGACTTTGTGTGTTATCTCACGTAAACTGGAACATTTTCGCGTTGCCTTTGTGATTATTAGAGACTCCTCTAATAAATTAGACATCCCCGCCGGCATTGTTATGAAAATTATGCAGTCGTAAATAAAATTGAATATAATTTGCCGCAGTCCTATTTTAACTGGAATAGATTACTCGGGAGATAGGGTGGAACGATGTCGAAAATTACATTTGCTTGTTATAATAATATAGTAGGATCCACCGCTTTACTTAATGTATGTTCTCAAAGCAAGAGGGATTGTAAACCTCACTAAACTTTCACTCCATATTTATGCATTCTGATCTGTTCCTCTAGCCTCTTCCTCGGAATCTCATCGACCTATATAAATTTCCTCCGTGATCAAAGGAATGGAAGAGGAGGGAATCATTGGATTTGTGACCTTTTCGGGCTGGGATGTCGTCCCTCCACTAACAAACCTTGTTATATTAGCACAGAAAATGTTTTTCTTTACTCTGCCGAATGCTAAGTCTGAAAATTTGTTATTCCTTATAGATGTGTATAGACAAGGGGCTTCCTCAGTGACAAACAAAGCAGCATAATCGTATCATACGATTTAGAAATATTTCGTTTTTTACCGAAATTAAAAATACTTTTTTCTATGACATGACGATAAATATCTTTGGGAGATAATCATTTCTATTCAATAAACGCAGTTTTTGATGAATTACTCAAGAGCCATTGATGACACAGATTTTGAATTAAATGAAAAATGAAGAAAAATTAATCAGTAAATTCAGAATTCACTTTCAGAGTATGATATAGTGTATGAGAAGTTTAAAAAAAACAATTTAATTGAATACACGTTATTCGGACATATGAAAAAAGTGAATGAAGAAGTAAGAAGTTTACAATGGGCAAATAAATGCAATGTACAGCTCCAGTGTACTTATGGAAACCCAATATTTGCAGGAAATGCTTGCAAAACATTGCTTAAAAATGTTGACATTTTGGCCAGTTTAAATTGCGCTAAGTTTGTTGATTGTTTCAGAAAGTTGAATAAAGTTGTTAACAGCTGTTTTTCATTGGAACTTGATGAAAAATTTGTAAGTCATATTGAAGAATTCCGGAAAAGTTATATGAACTTTGATATAGGTGTAACCTTCAAAGTCCACGCAATTTTTTTCCATGTTAAATATTATTGTTTGGAAAAAACAGAGGATTAGCTTATTGCAGCGAACAAGCTACAGAATCCTCACACTCAGATTTTTTAAAAATATGGGATTACAATGTTTGTCATGTGTAACCGTGTCATCTATCAATTGCGTGTAAAAATACTCTTAATTATTTATTCAATTAATTGATTGAAAATTGATTGTTATTCTACATACGATTATTATTAATTTTGCTGTAAATTATATTTGTACCTTTATAATAACCCTACTTTTTATTTTGTGTATATAAAAGAATAAAACATTTAATATACTATACTGGCTTAATAGTTTTCACTTTGTTAAAATAACTTACAAATCTCTTTTTGATTTTGAAGCAAAATATTGAAAATTTGAAGCAATATCAAATTTCTTACTGTGCCATCGGAAAGAAAGCGCCACGTCAAATATTTTGATTCAGGGCTTAAAATGATGTTCAAGAAACACCATTATATTATTATGTTGGAGTGACTCGAAAATTTCATTTAAACTCGCTCAGGAGCACCGTGTGTGATAAATTAGATATACATGAATAAGTAGTCAGTTAGTCTATTGTAGGACATATCTAAGATGTACATAACAATGATACCATAAGACCTAGACTCATGGTAACGTAACCAGGCTACCAGCGTATCGGCTTCTTGGTATCCTACAACTTGTATCTGAAATTTTTAATACCTGACTCAATCTTGAAATGTTATCGCTGGGTTCTGTTTTTTTTTTAGACACCCTGTATATCAAAAACGTACAGAATGACTACAATTTACAGTAGTTTATGCTGATGTACAAAAACAAACACATAGAGCAGCTGAACAATATCTAGCACACAACTGAAGTAACAATCAAGTAAGACTCTGTTAAGAGCCGCTTGTCCAAAATTGTAGCGATAAACATATAATAAATAAATTTTTGATCTGAATCAATATATCTTACATTTAATTTGATTATTTTCTTAGCATTAAACGTTTTGATGCTCTTAATTTGTTTGTTGCAATTTAATTTTCTTACGTAGAGTAAGAGTATAAGTTTCCAAGTTTCTAAGTGAACCTAAGAACCAAACATTAAGCTCGTACAAAGCATGTAAGGCAAAATGTACTTTTTTTAGGGCTTACAGAAAACTTATTTACTTCTTAAGAAAAGCGAACATCGTTTCTAAAAACAACGAGGCGGATAAGAGCTAAGCTTGTAGTAATATCACAGTCTTATAGGTAAAAAAAAAATGAAAAGTTTTTTTAAGGATGTTTAGTTGGAATTGAATTCAAACAACTGTAATAGAAAAGGAAAACATTTGATATTTACTTAACAAGTCCGGAAAGTGATATTTCTCTGAAAAAAGTATGAGGATCGTATTTTTATACAAGTTTTATACAATATTCCCAGTCAAACTTTGCAGTATAACTACAGAATATTTTAGAACTACTTACTGGAATAAAAATAAAAATTAGAATAATTATATTTAGGAAAATAGATGATTTTCATGCACTAAATGTTATACAGGGTGTTAGAAGTTTGACTGCCTTAATTTTAACAGACGATAGAACACATTAAAATAAACAAAAAAAAACTTATAGGACATGAATCCTAAACTCAACCATTTCCGAGAAAAAACTTATCAAAATCTCCAACTTGATGTACAAAAGTTCTATTAATTAAGGTATATTGACATTATCGTTGTAATAAATTTAAAATTCGATAAAATTCATATCGAGCAATATGACAACGGCGCGGCGGTTAACACGAGGTACTATGTAGTCCAGCAACCAGCAATACTCAAATTCAGTTGGTATCTGGAATTCGACCGTGACGGAGTGTTTTTGCGTACCAGTGTTTCCTTTTCTTGAGGTGTTTCTCCTTGCGTTTTTAAAATGTTTACCATATGTGATAATTTTCCAGCGAGTGAGCAAAAATTGGATTCGAAGGTGTCGTGCGTGCATGGAAAATGGTGGTGGACATTTTGAGCATATGTTGTAGTTTGTTTTGTACTTTGTAAAAATTACTGAATTTTGCTTTTTGGTAAGTATCTAAATTATTTTTAATACGTATGATTATTTGGACGACGTGAATTTTTGGGTAGGTACTTTAATTACATATTTTTTAAATTCATAATTTGATTAAAAGTTAAGTTCCCGGTTTAAGAGATTGATAATTACTAAAATTCGAACTAAAATTTAAGCACAACACTATCTTTGGACTACGAAATCCATTATATTTTATTTTATTTATTTAAAAACTGTGTAGTATTAAGTTAAGCGCTGTTGTCACGTTGTGATGAAACTCCCCAATATTAATATTCGCTGTATTTTGAAAACTTTTCATCTTACTCCCCTGTAATATACAACTTTTTTGTTCATTTATGATTACTCTATCTCATGCTGAAGTAAAGGTAGTCAAACTTCTTACACCCTGTATTTGTTGAAAATGTTAAAATGTTATATTAATAATTCCACCACCATATGACCATATATTTTTCAAACTTCACTAACAGATCATTATACTGTAGTCTTATCTATACATAATACGAAATATATAATAGATAATTCGAGAAAAAATATGTATAAAAATTTGATTGATTTTACTAAATTGAACAATGTATTGATGGGTGAATCTTGGGATGATATAACAAATATTAAAAATTTAAAATATGTAAAATACTGTACCAAAATTGTAAAATTAAAGTCATTCTCGTAAGAGAAAACCTTGGATTACACAAGGTATTATAAAATCTATTTGGCAAAGGGATAAATTAAAAAGAAAATTAATCAAGAATTTTTCAGATCAACTTAACATCGAATACAAAAACTAAAGAAATAAGTTAAATAAAACAATTCAAGTCGCTAAAAATATGTATTTTCAAAAAAAAAATTGAAGAATCTAATAATGATTATAAAAAAATATGGAATTTAGTAAATGAAGGTTATCAAAGGAAAATGTATACAAAAAAAATAAATATTAAAAATTCAGAGGGTAACCTGATAGAAAATGATAAAAACATAGCGGAGACCTTCAACAATTTCTTTATAAATATTGGCATAGAACTGAGAAACAAAATATGTAAAGTTAAAAACAAGATTTTACCTAAGAAAAGAGTAAGAAATTCTATGTTTATAACTCCGGTTAATGAAAATGAACTCATTTGTCATATAGGGACTCTTAAAAATAATTCGGCATCGGGAGAGGATCAAATTACCTCCGAAATGATAAAAGCAATACACAAAAACATATTAAAACCTGTCACTTATCTAATTAACCTATCTTTTGCATCTTGTACAATACCCTCTGAATGGAAAAAATGGGTTATTACTCCCGTATTTAAAACCGGTGACCCAAAGTTGTGTACAAACTACAGACCTATCTCAGTAATAAATAATTTTGCGAAGATATTCGAAAAATGTGTAAAGCAAAGATTAGTAGACTTCTTAGAAGCAGAAAAAATTTAAATAAATGTCAATTTGGTTTTAGAAACAATAAAAGTACTCAAGATGCCGTATTTGAACTGACGTATAATATTATAAATAATATTCAAAACAATAAAAAAAATCTTGCGGTATTCCTACATCTAACAAAAGCGTTTGATACTGTTTCTCATAAAATTTTACTAGAGAGACTTGAGGAAATTGGAGTAAGAGGTAATGCATTAAAACTATTTGGTAATTATTTAGAAAATAGACTACAAAAAGTTAAAATAAATGGTATTTGCAGTGATTTTCGTATTATTAATATGGGTGTCCCACAAGGAACGGTACTAGGTCCTATACTCTTTCTAATTTATATCAATGAAATAGCTATTTTACCAATAAAATGTAAAATCATTTCTTATGCAGATAACACAGTGTTATTATTTTCTGAGGAAAATTGGTCAGATGTATACGACCAAGCTGAAAATGAACTTAGGATAGTACACGAATGTCTATGCAGTAGTTCGTTAAGCCTAAATATAAATAAAACATATTTTGTAGCATTTTCCCTACATCTATTGGTCAGCCTGACAAGAGTGAAATAAAAATACATAATTTAAAATGTACTAAAGAAAATGTTTGTAAATGTACATCAGTTATTAAGGTAGAATTAATTAAATATCTAGGACTTATGATTGACCAGCATTTGAGATGGAATGTCCATGTAAATTATGTCACCATACAGATTAGAAAAATGTATCATAGATTTTACCAACTTATTACACAACAAAATTATTAATAACATTATATAATACTCTAGTTGAATCTATAATAAGATATTGTATAATTATTTGGGGTAGCTTATACACTAAATCTTTAAAACTGTTATCCATCTGTCAAAATACTATGTTGAAAATAATTTTTAAGAAAAATTATATGTATCCTACTGCAACATATTAAATGTGAGAAATTTATATGTGCATTCTGCACTTAATTACTTACCAAAAATAATAAAATTATGCCCTTCCTGTTGTCTTTTACTGTGAATTTTTATCTTGTAATAATAATTTATCATTTTTGGAGCCAAATTAGAGGTTTTGAAGAGAGCAACATCATTACCTAATAACAACATTTGAAGCTATGCTAATAAAAATTGTGTTATTTGTTAAAAGATGTGTCACTATACCTGTGAAGCATGCAAGGTGAAACTATCTTTGTACTATATTAACTACAATAATCTTGGCCCAATTTACTGCTAATACGCCATGAACAGCGTGAATTCATACAATATTAACGTCCCCGATATAAAAGCGATATTCAAAGCCTCGCCTGTATATTTTCGATATCATTGTTCTCCCGAGGCGT
Organism: Anoplophora glabripennis; assembly: GCF_000390285.2. Classification (NCBI taxonomy): domain Eukaryota; kingdom Metazoa; phylum Arthropoda; class Insecta; order Coleoptera; family Cerambycidae; genus Anoplophora; species Anoplophora glabripennis. The sequence goes on from NW_019416239.1 coordinate 472,056, forward strand.
TTCCTGAATTACACTCTATCCCGAACAATAATAGTACCGAAGTGAAGGAATATAAAAAACCCCACGCGGTTTCGGTTAAACCCCGTCTTCGTTTTGTTCTGTCTATCCTCTTGAAATAGTTCACGTTGTGGTAAAGTGACATACGGAAGCTTCAAGCTTGAGTCTTTTTTATTGCCCAACCAAGTTTACAATTTATGGTGAGGAATATACGAGCAGGACTGTTTATAAAATTACGGATACTTCAGTAATTACAGGGTAAAAAGCGGTAACTGTTTTTGTATAAGCTAAAACCATGCCATTGAGACGAGATCAGAGGTAAATAAGCTAATTAGATACATTTTAGTGCCGACAATTGTATAATATCCCGCTAACAGATTAATTTTAATCGTATTTATATTTAATAGTAAGTAATTTTCTGCAAAACCGCGAAAAAGTCCTGTCCAATTTTTTAGTCAATCAATAAGTTATGTATTCCATTTTTCATACTTTCTGATGTACCGGAGACTACATACAGATTATTTCTAACGATAATAAAAAGCGAATATAACTTTTCAAAGACCACTACCGGAAAAGAGTAGTTTATAACGATATTACATCTAGTTTCACCAACAGCACAACATAAACCTCGATCGATTTACAGACACACAATACTGCCACCTACTTTATTTTCTCAATTTACTGTTATTGTATTTAGGAATAAAACCATTACGTTTTTCACGTAACAGCAGATTAGGAAGAAGATTGCGAGAGACAGGCGTCCACGATCCAATATTGCGGAGAAAATGCCTGGATGCTTTATATTGGTCGACATATCGTACAATGAAACTCGGGATGTTATTGAAGAATTCAGCTGAGGTTATAGACGTATAAGGTGAACACGGAAGTTTTCGATAAGCTTGCTGGGTTGCGTGGGGGGTAATTTAAATGTGATTTTAATGTACCCAAAATGTCTCGGTTGTTAAGCTAATATAGAATCGAAATATTTCTTAAGAAGTACTAGAAGTGTACAGAGTATAAGTAAATAAGTAAGTGCGAAAAAAATTTGAAATTAAAATGATTACTCGTTAAAAGTGAAGGAGGGTGTTTCTTCAAAAAAGGGGAGAGAAAAAATTAGTTTTTGTTTTCAAATATGAAGAAATTTACAAAAATTGTTTGATTTTCCTTTTCGTTTACAAGAGATAAAAGTAAGCACATTTAAAAGTAATTTTTTATATAGTAAATTACTAAACTAATAGAAATCAAATTTATGAATTATTAACTATATTGTGATAAAATATAATAATACCAAAATTAATTTTAAATGAAATATAAGTTTGACCAAGTTTGTTTTGGGGAGAATGTAAAACCAACCACCAAGATGTCAACCAACCACCAAGATGTCAACCAAATTAAGATAGTAGATAAAATAAAATTGATTTTAGTATATGACATAAGGAAAAAATTAAAGAGAGGATTTCAAACAATAATTTAATTACCATTCAAAATCAAAACCTTTTGTGATTGGTTGAATTTTGTATAATTAGGATTAAGAATAAGTCATAAAAAAAAACATAGTGACTATATGAAAAATAAAAAGTGTTGCGTTACCTGAGATACAAAAGGAGAACAAAATTTGGTTGATTTGAACATTAAAAGTAGGGATGCTGCCGAAATTTAGCCAAGAGTACATTATTGAAAAAAAAATTAATTAAAAAATTTAATAAATAAATCAATTGTTAGCTAACATAAAAATTAAATTAAATCATTCCACATTGATGAAATTATTAATTCTGGTCAAATTAATTTTAAATATATGTATGTGTTTTTCTATCAATTTCAATAGCCCTAAGTCCTTAATAAACAGCCTTTCTGAAAACCTCACCTTGAGATTTCTCATGGTCACAAAATTCATACTGTTTTAAAATTGAACAGAAACATTCTTTCTAAATTAGCAGACCAATTTTGAACTAAATTGAAAACATATGCTCATATAAGCTGGCGCCCAACTAGAAGAAAAAAAGTCTGCAGGGTAGAAGAAGAAAAAGAGCTTAAGCCTATCAAGATAAGAGCCAATCAAAGCAAAGTACCTTAAAATCACCGCATTTTCAAAACAAACTATTTACTTATTTGGGTACAAAATTACATCTTAGACAGTTAAAAATTCAGTTCTTTTATTAACATAATTNTTTCGATAAGCTTCCTGGGTTGTCTCGGTTGTTAAGCTAATATAGAATCGAAATATTTCTTAAGAAGTACTAGAAGTGTACAGAGTATAAGTAAATAGGTAAGTGCGAAAAAAATTTGAAATTAAAATGATTACTCGTTAAAAGTGAAGGAGGGTCTTTCTTCAAAAAAAGGGGAAAGAAAAATGTAGTTTTTGTTTTCAAATATGAAGAAATTTTCAAAAATTGTTTGATTTTCCTTTTCGTTCACAAGAGATAAAAGTAAGCACATTTAAAAGTAATTTTTTATATAGTAAATTACTAAACTAATAGAAATCAAATTTATGAATTATTAACTATATTGTGATAAAATATAATAATAATAAGAATTTAAATAGGTTAAAATACCAAAATTAATTTTAAATGAAATATAAGTATGACCAAGTTTGTTTTGGGGAGAATGTAAAATCAACCACCAAGATGTCAACCAACCACCAAGATGTCAACCAAATTGAGATAGTAGATAAAATAAAATTGAATTTTGTATATGATATAAGGAAAAAATCAAAGAGAGGATTTCAAACAATAATTTAATTAACATTCAAAATCAAAACCTTTTGGGATTGGTTGAATTTTGTATAATTAGGATTAAGAATAAGTCATAAAAAACAGAGTGAGTATATGAAAAATAAAAAGTGTTGCGTTACCTGAGATACAAAAGGAGAACAAAATTTGGTTGATTTGAACATTAAAGGTAGGGATGCTGCCGAAATTTAGCCAAGAGTAAATTATCGAAAAAAAAATTAATTAAAAAATTTAATAAGTAAATAAATCAATTGTTATCTAACATAAAAATTAAATTAAATTATTCCACATTGATGAAATTATTAATTCTGGTCAAATTAATTTTAAATATATGTATGTGTTTTTCTATCAATTTCAATACCCCTAAGTCCTTAATAAACAGCCTCAAAGCTTCACCTTGAGATTTCTCATGGTCAAAAAATTCATACTGGTTTAAAATTGAACAGAAACTTTCTTTCCAAATTAGCAGACCAATTTTGAACTAAATTGAAAACATATGCTCATATAAGCTGGCGCCCAACTAGAAGAAAAGAAGTCTGCTGGGTAGAAGAAGAAAAAGAGCTTAAGCCTATCAAGATAAGAGCCAATCAAAGCAAAGTACCTTAAAATCACCGCATTTTCAAAACACACTATTTACTTATTTGGGTACAAAATTACATCTTAGACAGTTAAAAATTCAGTTCTTTTATTAACATAATTAAATATTTTTTTATGATTTTAAGTTGAATGTGTAAAGAAATAACTTCTATGGAAAATCCAACTGAATTATTTAGTAAGCAAATAACATTGCAAAACCATTTTGATTTATTTTACCCTGATCAAATAATAAGTTTTATTCATGCAACTTTTTCTTTATTTGACAGATCTTGTTATTTGTCGCTCAAAAAATGAAGTGTAACACACAGACAAATGTTTATTTTATGAAGGCATATATTTCCCAGACAAATTTTGTATGCCTAGTCAAATATTTTCAGTTAGCAACTAAATCAAAGAAAACTATCACCTTTTAATAAGCATAGCATACTTAACACTAGAAAAAGCAAATTAAAAAATGTTACAATTTTAGCACAATTGCCTGAGGCCTCGTATTCACTTTATAAACGAAAATTAGAACTTACTTAACTGTAATGGTCAAGGAGAAATTGAATATATAACGTTAGTTAAATTGAAAATTAGTTGAAAGCGGCCCAAAATCGACCAATAATGGAATTAAATATCCATAACGGTCAATTACATTTCCCAGCAATTAACATTGACCTTAAGCTAATATATTGTGGTACGTTCACTTTAGCGCCCCCCAATGAAAAAACTCAAATCAAACGTCTACTCTAATTAATACAATGACATCCATTTTAGTTTTACCAAACAACTCCGCATTGTTGAAAGCCATGCTTTAGCATGTTTTAACTCCATTTGTGCAATTAGCTTCGAAGCCGCACCGCTATTGTGTCGTAGGAATGGATGTAGAGCCGCGTTCTGTAAAATTATATAAAACAGCAGAACTGTGACACGGAACGGAGTTGGCTACAATTTTCACTGACAGTTCACAGCGGGCACAACAATGTACCCTAAAATTTATTTAATTTCGCTAATTAGAACGCGTCAAATTGTTACTTTGTTATATGATACCCTATTTCATTCAAGTTAATAAATTACACAGTACCACAGAAAAATATTAGACCTATGTATTTTTATATATTTTGATGAGCTGAATCCGAATCCGGGGTCAGAATTTCCCATTTTTTTTTAAATCGCGAAAAACTATCCTTAAATCCAGAAAATATGGAAAATCATATTTTCCAAAACAAGAGGAAGACCAAAGGACCTTCATCTTTTATCCCTGTTTCTTATATCTATGAGATATTAGAGACAGAAAGAATTACTATGAACAGAAAATATTACCAAAAAGAACAGATTTCCATCCACGGTTGGAAAACGTCATCCGCGAACCCTTATTAAACTTGGTCTTATGAAATAGTTTGTTAAAGCTTTGGACAAAAATGGCGACTGTTTTATTTCTTTAGGAGAGAAATTTCCGGAAATAAGTGATGTTAAACTGATAGAAGGTATTTTCGATGGTCCTCAAATCCGTACCGTGTTCAGAGACGAAAAAAATTAATAATACTGAAAGAGCAGCATGTCTAAGTTTCAAGAATGTCACTAAGAATTTATTGGGGACTCAGAATACTGAGGATCATCATAATTTAGTTGAGGAATTATTGGAAAATTTCAAACAGTTGTCTGATGAACTTGAAATTGTATTTACTAGACACTCATCTTGACTACTTTCCGTGGAACCTCGAAGACTACATAAGAGGAGGATGAACGGTTTCACCATGATATCAATGAAATGGAGCGTGTGGTATCAAGGAAGGTGGGATAATATGATGGCAGATTTCTGTTTGATGCTTAAAAGGAAAAACGAACCAAAAATACAGAAAAGAGAAAGATGTATCGTTTGAAGACAAAAGAGTTCATTACAAAAGGAAAAAGGAGTAAAAAACATAGTTTTTTATCTGGAAACGATGTCCACATTTTCGAATAGCCTCGTCTCTCTTTGAGAGCATCAAATGGCTGAAGTTTTATCTATCTTTGGGAAGGAATTTCGCAGATATTAGGGTTACTTTGCACTGTAAAAAAATACTGGAGGGTGATAGAGTAATTTCAACTTCGGATTCGGCTTCAGCACTTCAAAATTCATACAGACATTATCCAGCAGTAACTTCCATTCTCTTTTTACAATTGTTCCAAATGCTATACCCTCATTGAGTTAGATTTTCCGTATTTAAGGGTGGTTTGTTGACTATTTAAAAAACTGGGGGAGGGGATGATGGAGCAATTCTGGATTCGGATTCAGCGTATTTTGATGCATGTAAACATGCAGTCATTTTTAGTCGCTTTCTACAATTATAACTAATACTGATTGCCCGACAGCGAGATTTTCGATTTTTTCTGTATTGAAGGGCGGTTTTTCGCAATATAAAAAAATGGAGCCTGATGGAGCAATTCTGCCCGGGATTCGGATTCAGCGCGTCAAAATACATAAATATACATAGGTTTAGTCTTTGGAACAGACCACATTTCTTTTTTGTGGACTGTTATTCTTGAAATCGAATTTCACATAATTATTGTGACACACAGTTAAATAAAATACCGTGTGAGAAACAGTTTGTAAGATACAATTTTTAATTTCTGTGTGTCTTTATACAGTTTGTTATCTAAATCAGATTCAGTCATTTAGGGGTGTATGTGTAAGCTAGAATTGAAATCTGAAGTTATTTCTTTTTTAATGGAGTGTAGCCTGATATCATAAAAATAATGAAGGTCGCACATAAGAAAGTTAGAACGGGTACTATTAAAAAATTACTTATAAAGAATATGCGGTATGATTTTGCTTTTTTCTTATTCAACCACTTCATCAGCGACAAATTAAACCGCAAATGATACGCACGAAAAGAAAACTATATACGACGTGAAGTCCAGTTTTATGTGAAAGTGCGTCTTGGGCGAGGAGTATTATGTAACAATAATTACTTGGACAATGTTAAAAAATTTAGTTTTCACATAGGAATTTAAGAAAACAAACTTGGTATGTAAAGGTAGTCTCTATATAAACGTCACCCTCATTCAAAGTAACAACCTGTATAACTGGATAACATATAACATATGCTAAAATATGTACGTACCTAGATTTGTCTTTAAAATGTAGTGGTTGTATAATATTGTTTACCAATAATTCAATAAATACTGTATTGCAGACATCAAGGCGGGACATTTATTTAGAGTATTTCATAAATATCACCGAAACTATAACAATACTTCTAACTTAATAACAAATCATAATTAACCTCAAAATAGTATACTGTGTAGTACTCATAATTACTTAATGCATTTGCATTAGGTGTATTAATTATTACAGATTATCAATTTGATGTATATTTATAATTTACAGATATAAATTCCATCATTGTATTGCAACCGAAATTAATTTTAGGTGGAATGGAAAATATTCACAACGGAAGTGTTAAAACAAAAAAAAATGTAACACTTAAAATAACACAGTTTTATGCATCGACTGAGGATTTATGTAACTATCACCAAAACTTGCTAAAATTTGCAAACCATTTTTGTTAGTGTGGCCAAAAATTCAAAATAGACAGCTTTAATTATCACATAAGAAAAAAAATATATTAAAAGCTTAAAAATGAGCAGAAACAGGATTATTTCAATGGGAAAAAACATAAAAATGCAGTCAACGTGACCAATTAGTACTATCCAGATGCAACTTTCGCTTCCAGATATGAATACAATGACATTTTGATGAACACCACACAATTGTATTGGAGAAATCATCAATAGTGTCAAATTTCATCAGTCAGTGTGGAAAGACACTAATGATTTTTATGGACTATCGAAATGTTCAAAACTGTCAAAATATAGTCCTTCTAAAAATGCTTGAGAGTTGAAAAGCCTAAAAAATTGCTATCTAACGACAGAACAATGTATTCCTTCCTGGTTACGTATCCCATTTAGTTAGGAATTATGTCAGTTTTATCATTTACATAACATTCGTATTTTACATATGAAATGTTATAAACTGTTATTTACAAAGGGAATTTATGTTTAATTCAATTTATATTTAATTGCAGGTACTGCACTGTAAGAAAAATTGGACTTATTTTCACTCAATAATGTATTAATCCACACCCGATTGAGTAAAATTTTCTTCTATTAAATAGTATGAGTAGAACTAAAATTTTGAGTGTAACTATCAATTTTATTTCAAATATTATCAGAAATGTGTAGAATTATCAAAATGCCTAATACTGACTGAAAATGTATGTACTCAATAATTTCATTCAATCGATTCACTCAGAATCTTTCTGCTTTCACTCAGACCATATTATTTACAGTGTAATTTATTACACAACATTATAAAAACGTTTTTGTTGATGATCCTTTGGTGCGAGGTCAATTATTATGACAGCTCTAATTATAAGGAATATTAAAAAATGCTACTTAAATAGAAGACATTAGCAATAAATTATTATCGTATTTAAAGAGACGAATTGTGAAATTACAGTTTAGTGTAAAGTCTAATGAGTGTTACTGTTTCAGTATTTTTGACTTAATTAGGTAAAGCAGTGCCCTCTGAATCAGCTGTCATCCAATTGAAACAATTATAAAGTTGCAAATGCATAAACTTTATAATTGGTCTTTGGTGACTATGCAAGTGTCTAATTGCAAAACTAATGGAAATGAAATCGGGATAATTATGGAGAATATATTATTTTGCAACGAAATAGTGATTATTCATACAATAGTTTAATCCTTAAATCCTGATGATGTACCTAGATATTATATTGTTACTACTACTGTAACTAAAATTTGGCTTTATTGGAACACGAATTACATTGTCATTAATTCCAATCGTAGTGTTAGAATGACTGAGAACTGTTTTCTTATTAGATTCGGTTGCAGAAATAATTGGGCCCAATAAACATCTGATTTGGCTGAATATAAATGCTACTTTTTTGAAAAAATTAAAATAAATACATTGAAAAAAAATACTGATATTTTATTTACGAGAACTAAGTATCAAAAAGAAACTTTAGTTGACTGGAACAAGAAGGATTTTTTTGTTTAGATCAGAAAGCTCCAATTATGATACAAAGATTATATTTCTATATATGGACTGTCAACTATCGATGCTGGCAGCGCAACTGAATTGGAAACTTCAACCATTTTCGAAGATTATTAACGCAATAGTGCCAACCCCATATCACTAAATTGCGGGTAATTAAAAAATCTCGGCTATTTTCTGACTAGACTCGTATATTTAACCCATATATGATATTAATTGTTTCTATTTTCATACATTTTGGGTCACCATAAAACTGTAACTATCTCACAAAGGTCCTGTATCTAGCCAACGCTCTCCTGACGGAGCACATTTTTAGTTGATGTAATGGAGAGATCACCAAGTTCCGAAGAACACTACTGAAAACAACGGCTATAGAGTTAGAATAATAAGTGCTGGCGTTGTGTGATTAGTTGCGTTACCGCGTATAATATAAAATAAATTTTAATTTCAGTTTTTAAAATATTTGCTTATATTAGGACTTTTTCCGTTTGGTACAAATCAACTAATGTCAAAATATTACCACTTTGTGCAGATTTATTAGTATTCCATGAACAAAATGTATTTAATAAAGTTATATACATTTCATCTACTTCAACTAACTAAATGACATATTCACTGTAATTTCCAAGATGGTAGTAAAGATAAAAGCAGAACACCGAGGTTATATCTGAAGATTTATAATTTCCTGAGAAACTTTAAAAATTTTTAGCGTACTTTCCAGTGCATAGAATATGTGGTAATACGTGACATCCATTTCAAATACGAGTATACACTCGAAAACTTTGGGATTCAGGAGGTTTTCCTAGTAAATACTGCCATTAAGTTTACGTGCTCTGGGAGTTGCATCTGCTGGATGTGTATGCAAAAAGCCTTTGATCTCGTACCACATCCCTATCGCTAACGTCAGGCATAAAGATGTAAGTAATTAGTTGGCAAATGGACGAAGCAAATTTGGCTATACAGTTTGGTGTATAAAAATATATAAAAATATTCATTTAATACACTTAGTTAAATCGTGCGACATTAGCGGATACTAAATGAAGGATTAAAGAGCACTAAAATTCAACACATTCTATTATTAGACTTCTAGATGCTTGAATGCTTCATTCCTTTCAAATCTGTCAAGTTTAAGAAAAACAATCTAAAGGAGAATCCACTCGCCGAATTATCTACTGAAGCAAAATTCTGTTTTGATATCTCAATATGTTTTGCTTTTGAACGAACATTGAATATTTATATGAAATAGTTGCTGAAAACAATGCGTTTCGCACTAATTGTATACACCAACCTCATGATCCCTCGTCTTAAACATTTTGATGTTATTGATTCAAAGCTGTTTTTTTTTGTAATTTCCCCAGAAACCAATTTTCTTTTAGATTTTTCACGGACGGAAAGATGCTGTAAATAATATTGTTGTTTAAATCCAATATATTTAATTATACAGTGACTTTCTAAAACTTCAGAACAGAAGCGCAACCATTAATTGTAAATGAATTTGTAGTAGTAAAACGCAATAGTTTTCAATAAATAATAACAATTTATTACACATAGTATTTAGGAAAGGGTACACAAATTCAAAAACTGAAAGATTACAAAAAAATAAAAAATGCATATCGTATTTTATTTTTTTATTAAAGAAATGCAAGTAAATTATCTTCTATTCCTTAATATACAGGGTGTAGGAAAGCGAACCGACCTTATTTCAAGAAAAAATTAAGTTCCTTAATACAATCTTCCTTTCTTAAAGAGCTCTCGGTACTTAAAAAAATTTTTAAACCCCATTTTGTATGTCACTGGGTACGATTGCAACTTACGACCTGTCAAATGGTTGAAACGTAATAACACTGTAAGACCCTCAAAAAATTATTTATACTAAATTTTTAACGTATTGCTGTTTTTGTTCTGGAAAAAATTAAGTTGAAATTTAATTTAAAAATGGTATTTGACACCCTATACCTCAAAATCAAGAGACAAGGATTATGGTACATAGAAAAAAAATCGTCTTATATTTTGATATCCTATCAGCTCCGAAATTTGTGACATATTTTAAAATACCCAGCATATGTCACTAGGTATAATGATTACAAAATACTAATACTATCATTGTAAAAATAATGACAAACTACTTATGTCCTGTACAACAAAAATGGAGTACAAAACATGCCTAATAAAAATTTGGTATTGGATTATCCTATAAAGAAAATAAGATGTCAGCCGAAAAAATTCAATTCCAATCATTTGAGTATATTTGATGTAACTACCATGCAAAACAGTTATCACAATACTTGGTTAAAATTAAAAATCATTATAATCAATATATCTACAACAATGTACAATGAAAAATATATAAAGTCCTAGTAAATACTTGAAAATGAAAATAGCATAGGTATAGTCTTTCCGAAGTCAGTTGAACATGCAGAAAATGCGTGGCAATAAAATTTAATGAGTTTCATAGGCGTACCTAAAAAAGTTTTTTGCTAAAGGTAAAAAATTATAATAATTTGTATATAATGTGTAGAAAATTTCTATTACATGTTTATTTGGCCAACAACATATTTTAATTAGTTATGTCTTCAAACAATTTTATTATATTGGTGGTAAATTTCGTTTTGTTCCGTTTCAAAAGATCTCCAAAATGCCCTGTTGTGATAATGTTAGTAAACAAAATATCCCTCTTATTTCTCCCTTTCGCAATTGTAATATGAATGATTGATAGAAGGTGCCTATAATAAATTACAATTGCCTGAATCACATCAAATTCCAGATTGCTGCACTGCACTTCTGGGCAATTTATCAATTACTTGTCAACTGCTGAGATTTATTGCCCAGTAGCCCAATGCAACTGTCTTTGTTTCCCTTTGCCCGCGCTCGCATTCTTCAACTGGTCGTATACATTTCTACCACCTCCACGTTTAGTTCGACTAGACCTGTATATGGGTGTGGCTAAATAAATAAGGGAACAAGTTTTTCAAATACTTCAATGCCGAGTTGCTGAGTCAGCGATCGAACCTGGTACATACTGGCAATCTGTTGGTCCTTCAATTGATATCGAAAACACTATACCAGGAAATGACTTGTCTTATAAATAAAATTAAAAATATATGAAGCAAGGTAAAGTTTGGTTATTGTCTGCAAAAAATGGACGGAATCGTTGTAGCAACCCAAAAATATAACATACAGTATGATTTTTATACACTATTTCGATTAGTATAATAAAAACAATGTTTTAACCAAATGATCATGTTTAACTCCATTATTTTGGATATAATACGAATAATTAACAAAAAAAAAAAGAACTATCATAGATTTCAATTTGTTATCGTTTCATTTTCAAACATTTTATAGAACAGAGTAAATGTAAACATACCAAGTGAAAAAAAAAGAGATTTGGTTACAGTAATTAAATTTTAACATTATTTAAAAATTTATAATCTGCTAGTCACTATTACAATCACGAAAATAGGAAAATCAGGAAAGAAAGTTAAACTGATAATCACAGCATAGATTTCTGCTCGTGTGCAGAAGTATAGAGCCTTCATAAATGATTGCAAGCCACGTGACCAGTAATTTTTTTTTAAGTCGTAATTTTATTTCCTTATCGTTGGCAATTAAATTTTTCAGAACATTTCATTCAATCAATCAGCAATCGGATTATCTCGAGTGTAGACACAATGGTATGTTACTGTATATTGTAAACGTATCATTATGAGCGATGATTTTAAATTGACACTTGTGCATTTTTCAGTAGCGTCCAACGTCCGTGTCTGTTATTATTTTAATTCATTTTCTGCTATTGTTTTATTGTTTCCTATTTTCTTTGTACATTTAAATGGTACATATTTCACAGCTAAACTTGTTAGCACTTAGTAAGGGTTAAAATAAGTAAGTGGTAACAGAAACAACATTTTGAGATTAATAATATTTTTATTTCAGAACGTGTTATGCCTTTTACTCCAGAAGAAGATGCCTTATTTTCAAAATGGAACTCGAAATAAAGAAACACTAACTATGTCACTTTCTTAAACCGGAATTGTATGTACTATTGTCAAAAGATTTAAAATCACTATAGTTGCAAAGGAAAATCTACGGGTAGACCAACTGTACTCATCGATAATGTACAGCAACGAATAAATCAAAGTCCTACAAAGTCCGTGTCAAAGTTGTCTGTTGAAACAGGTATTTTTTTTTATTAAGTTCGTGCAAATATTCTCAAATTTAGTTTCCGTTTATTTTAACTCTGAAAATTTTATTTGAATTTGGGATTATATTAGTATCCTAAAATTTTCATTATAGGGTTTTCTGTTGGAACATGTCATAGAACTTTAAAAATCAACTGCATTTACTTTTATTCAAGGCAAGAATTACGACCCATAGATTAGGTATGGAAGACGATTACAGTACTGTGAGTGGTATTTAGAAAAATGGATAATAAATTAGTGGACTTTTTCACTGACGAAGCATGGTTTCACATACAGGTTATGCCAAAATTATAGAACCTGGGCTGCAGAAAATCCTGGTACATTTATAGAAACCGGTTTGTATCTCTTAAAAGTAGGCGTTTGGGTAACTTTTTCGTAATGCAATGTTATAGATAATAAAAAGTAAGCTGTCTACGTTTAGGTAATTTACTATGTACTTAAATACAAAATTAAAAAACTAGGTTCACATCATGTTCCTTTTGCTTTCATAGTAAAAATTTGCAAATTGTTCATCAACAAGTGAAGTTTTATAGTTTCTTTTTCCTTTTGACAAAGTTAAAAGTATGCCAACGAAAAAACGAAAGTTTGTTTTGGAAATATCTAGTAGTAAATTATGCATATTAAGTTTAATATCGACAGTTCCTGTCAATCAATTTTAAAAACAATTTTATTTAATTACATTTAACCCCTTCAACTGCTCCACTGAGGTTTAGGGATTTTCATTTGATAGTACCAACCGTAAATTGTTGGTTGCCTATGTTCGACGGTCACGTAGCTTGTAAACATTTATGAAGGCTCTGCAGTATCTAAAACCAGAAAACGGGTATTGATAGATTCCTAAAATATGGATTCATTCATAAGTCTACTATTCATCCATACTATTAACGCGACATTTGAATTGGTCCGTGCAAATGATTCTTAAATCCTTCAGACGTTTAGGTGTAACCACGGCAAATTCCATAATTCATTTCCTCGATAACGAACATTAGTTTGGTGCATACTGAATGATAGTCCCCATAAAGTCCCACTCTCAACGTAACCAGTTGGCAATTACCCTCGTTCCGCAGACAAATAGCCAAGCTTGACCTCGCTTCACGTTTAATGGTGGAAGGGATTCAAAATTAAATTTAATTTTTAATATTGCAGGGAGAGCCACTAGGCGGATCACTGCCGCGGATGCACATCTCGTATTTTTAATAAAAAGTTTTCACCGGCTAAAGAGCGAATTACACCTCCAAGTGGAACTTCGGCATAATTTTATTTGAAAACTTCCTCGAGCGGGCTTTTGATAAAAACTCGTACATAAACTTCGCCTAACGTTTTTATTTCCATAAATCATACATGAGTTTATGGACTACTGCAGCCGGTTTCAAAGAAATCAATGCGCCTTGCGATCGAGGGTGTAATTTATTTCTTAGTCCATGTCATCTTCAGTTCATCGATTTAGCCGAAGTTGCTTTGAAGTCCAACTTTATTTTAATGACCTCAATTATCTATAAAACCCTCCGTAAAATATAATTGCTAGAAGTTGTGAAAGCTGCCTCAATTATTAAAAGTAAGGCGTTATTTTACTTTTATTAACATACATTGAAAATATTTTTTTTTGTAATTTTACTTGTAAAATAATGGTTGTAATGGAATAATAGTTATTTGTTTAACTACACTGTAAAAAAATCGGTGTGAGTGAAAGCAATAAAGGTTCTGAGTGAATCAATTGAGTGAAATTATTGAGTACATTTTCTATATTGGGCATTTTGACCATTTTACTCATTTGTGATTATATTTAAACTAGAGTTTAATACTTTCACTCAAATAAATTAAATAAATTCTTCAGGTAAACTCGTATTTGGTGTACTTGCACCTAAATCAGAGTAAATGTCATTTTTACTGAGTGATCCCACTCTTTTTCATATCCAAATGCATTGTTTTTGTCTGTTCCCATCGTCTCATTAGATTATCTCATGACCGTGGCATGGGGGATGGCCGTATGACATATAGTGTGGAGTTGGGCAAGTATCGGTTTATCTGGTTATTCTAGAGAAAATTGTATTTAAATGCAGTGATTTAATTACAATAATTAAAGACAATATATTAAGTCTCGATTAATATTTGGTTAAATAAACGGATAGTTAAATTGTTATCTATTATTACGTATTTGTAACGTACAATAGGTATAGGTTATGGCAATTTATTTATCTGATCAGTGAACCAATCGAGACCTAATTTATATATATATTCAGCACTACGGGCCGAGTACGCCCATGGCTTGGTTGCATATACGCCTCCATTCAGTTTTGTTTCTTGCTCTCCTTCTCCAGTCCCTAATGCCCATTTCCTCTAGATCTCTCTCCACCTTTTGAAGCCATCCAGTCCGGGGTCTCCCTCTTTTTCTTCTACCTTCTATACCTCCTGTGAGCACTATCCTTGTCGTTCTCTCATCTGGCAGTCTTACTACATGTCCTAACCATCTCATTCTCTGCGACCTTATTACATTCGTTATGGATGGTTCCCCGTACATTTCCATCAGCTCCTCATTTGATCTCCTTCGCCACATTTCTCCTACCTTCCTCCCTCCATAAATTCTCCTTAGTACTTTCCTCTCAAAAATTTCTAATGTCCCTTTTTCTCTTACATTAAGCTTCCAGGTCTCACATCCATAAATCACCACAGGTCTTATTAGAAGTCTTATAGATTCTCTTTTTCACATTTCTCGAAATATTTTTTGACCTGAATACCCTAAGTAAGCCACCCATGCACTTATTTCCCTTTCCTATTCTCCCTTGTATTTCAGTTTTTTCTTCACCATTAATAGTTATTGTAACTCCTAGGTAATTATAGTTATTCACTCCCTCAAGATAATATTGTCTCCCTTCCGTTACCATCCTGATTCCTGTGTTTTGCCTAACGTCTGGAGTTTTATCTATCTTCATATATTTTGTTTTGTTTTCATTTATAACCAGCCCTATGTTCCATGTTGTTTTTGTAACTTTTTAATTGTGTTAAGCAGATTCTTCTTCGTTCTTGTCAGGATCACGATGTCATCAGCGTAGGCCATTATCTGACTTGTTTGTCTGTAAATTATGCCCGTAGTTTGTATTCCGCTTTCTCTTATTGCCGAGTCTAGTACGATGTTAAATAACGTTGTTGACAGGGGATCACCTTGGCGTAAACTTCTCCTAACTCAAAATTTTTTTGACGTTTGACCATTAATCATTACCTTGTAATCCGTATCGTTTAGAGTCATTTGTATGAGTTTTATTAATTTTTCTTTTATTCCCATGCTCTCCATAGAACTGTATATTTTTAATCTATGAATACCATATAAAGAGGCAGATTCTGATCTATACTATTATCTATTATTTGTTTTAAAACAAATACCTGATCTATGGTTGATCTATTTTCTCTGAATCCACATTGATACTGCCCAATTTTTTGTTCCGCCGCTAAATTTAATCTTTTTTTAATTGCTATCGCCATTACCTTATACACCGTATCCATCAACGCAATGCCTCTATAATTATTGCAGTCCATCCGATTTCCTTTTTATGTATGGGGCATATTAACGATTGTTTCCATCTATTAGGCATCATTTCTTTTTCCCATACTTCTTTTATTATGTCATATACTTTTTCTTCCATTTCCTGTTCCCCCGCTTTCAACATTTCTGCCACTATGCCATTTTCACCAGGTGCCTTATGATTTTTTAACGATCTATTGATTTCTCCTATTTCTTCTTTGCCTGGCACCTCTTCGTAATCATTCAGTCCTAGGTGATGTTTTTCATCACTTTCTTCTTCTTCTACTCCAAATACATCTTGAAAGTACTCCGCCCATCTCCCCACACTTCCTTGACTTCCTCCCACAAGTTGCCCCTGTTTATCTTTACAAAACAAGTGTTTGCTTTGCTGATCTCTTCCTCTTTCGTTCTTTACACCCCTGTAAAACTCCCTTATTTTCTTTTCTTCATATTTGTCCTCCAGGTTCTGCATTTGTTTTTCAATGTGTTCCCTTTTCTTTTTTCTACATACCATTTTGGCCTCTTTTCTACATTTGTCATAGTGTTCCCTGTTATTCGCCGTGTTATTTTTTTTCAACACCATTCTCGCTTTCTCCCTCTCAAGTATTGCCTCTTTACATTCCTCATTGAACCAGGACTTACTCTTCACATTATTTTCATCATTCTTCAAAATTTGTGCACCATCCGCCATAATTTTTTCAAATTCTTGCCATTTTTCTTCTACATCACTTCCGGTTATTTACCTCTTAATCCTCATTTGGAACTCACAATTTCTTTCTCCTTTAATTTTTCAACATCATACTTACTATTTACTTTTCCTTTCTTCTGCCCTATAGTCGGCTTTCTATATTTTAATGTTGCCTTAACTAGCATGTGATCTGTATCCAAATCTGCCCCTCGATAACTTCTTGCATCTAATACGTAGTTAATATGTTTACTTTTCTATCGTTGCGTGGTCTATTTGGTCTACTGTCTTTCCATTGGGTGAAGTCCATGTACCCTTATGTATATTCTTATGTTGGAAAAATGTTGTTAAATGTTGGTCCTTTTCTGTTGCAAACTCTATAAGTTTCTTTCCATTTTCATTAGTCTGAATATGCTTACTACGAGACCTAATTTATTGTCTCTAAAACAAATCCGTGTTGAAACCGCCATAACTGTTTAGTGGTTCATGATGATGCTATTTAAATTAAAATTTCAAGAAAATATAAAGTGGTTCAAAACCACTCCAGACGTTAATGATATGGAAGCATTTATTAAGTAAATTGTAGGTACACATTAGTAGACCTAATTTCAAATAACATAGCTTTTACTCAAAAATTATACAAATTTAATAAATTACAAAAAAGTTTTTACAAAATACCGGTTTTCATCTCTTAACTTACAGGGTTAATACTACCAATAAGAAAATGTAGATTTGAGACATTATTTTCACAATACCTCCTAATTTGAAAAGTTCATCATTTGCAGAACACGCTGTATAGCGTCTAATTAATTTCAACACTGTATATCCTGATTAATCATTTATGAGAGATTTATTTTGCACTCAATATTTTAATTAATTAAAAACTAAGTCTGAGTAAAAAATGACTCAATAATAGTTAAATTTAAATCATATTAGAGAAAAAGTCAACTCTAAATTGGTTTTATATACTCAGAATAGACTCAAAAGTCACTCAATTGGTAGCTAGCAGTAAATCGGATTTGAGTAAAACTCACTCATTTCTGAAGCAATAGTTTCACTCAGTTGTACTCACACTAACAGAGTGAAAAGTTCACTTAATCGGGTGTGGACAGAAATTGATACATTATTGAGTATAATTGAGTGAAATTTGAGTGAAATATTAAAGTACACGATTTAATCCCGCGGCTGGTATTAGCAGCCAAGGCATTAAATATACTTTACTGACAAGTTAAACAAATAATTTTTTCGCCGATTATTATAATAGTTATTTTTGTTATTAAAATTGTATGATATTTCCTTCATGAATAACAATAATTTCATAGGTACACAGTAATCGCCTAATGTTGTTCCTATTTAAATCCATAAAAATAACTATTTATTTATTATTTGAGATGGAAGAACTCACATTAAATCCGACAGAAATTATTGAGTCAGCAAAGCAAATAGAGTGCAATTTATTACCAGAAAAATCAAAGATATATTATTAGCAAACAGTTGGTTAATATTATAAGAATTTCGTCTTAACAACGGACATTTTGTAATGTTTTATAACAATTGTTAAACTGTTATTTGCCCACGGCCAACTTGTTATAATAGCATTTTTTTTTTAAATTCTCTTTTTGTTATTAAATTGTAAATATCTCAGAAATTAATGATTTTAGCTAGAGAGAATGCTTTATAAAATGAACATAAAGTGTATATTCAGTTTTTAAAATAAAATACAGGGTGATTCATTTAAAAAAAATGTGCTCGAGCTTTGGCTCGCCCTATATTTAACTGTTGCAATAATAAAGAAATAGCACTTTCTCGTAAAACTGTACTAATATCAAAAAGTTATATGGTTGTAAAAAATTATTGTTAAGTTGTTCGGTTTAGGGTATACAGGACGCTAAAGTGGGGATGATTCTCGTATACAATTGACCATAACTTTTGAAATACTTTGTATAACATAGTTAAACCCTATGTTGGAAGCGTGGTAGAGATGAGCTTAATTTAAATTTGAAATAATATATAGGGTGTCCCATTTAAAAAATAGTATGTTGGGATCACCCTGGTAATACGTAACGCCCTGTATATACGAAAATAATTTTAAAATGTGCAGTTTTAAGTTGGCTACAATTCCTGTAAATAACTTTTTTTGATATCTTCTATAATAAGGGAGATATCGTACTTTGACGCACTAATGCCGCACCCTGTATGTCGGAAATACAGGGTGGTCCAAATTTTATGCAGGAAACTTCGAGGGCAGATAGATCTCTTTAAAATAATAGGTGTTTGCCTTATAAACATAGGTCTGGAGCGGCCTCGTTTTAGAGATACAGGGTGTTGAAGTTGTTAAAAAAATTGATTTTTTGTTTATATCTCCGGAATCTATTAACCGATGTCAATAAAATTTGGTACAGATAATGCATGACAATATTCCTTAAAATATGAGCTCTAAAGATTCAACCAGTGGTGTACAACTGGACAGGGGTCGCCCTCTTTTTATAAAAAAAACTACGCCACTGTATTTTTTACAAGTTATTGTAACGGATTTATATTCTAATGCACTAAATACGTAAAAAAGGTAACTTGAATTTTTTCCCTAAGATTCGCCGTTCTCAAGTTATTCATACCAATACAATCCCCTTGTGGTAGACACTTCAAACCATGATATTACAAGAATATTTATGTTTATGCTTAAAAGTAAGTGAAATTTGTAAGCAGATCGACAAAATTATTTCCACATCACCTGTGAGATAGTGTTCCTAGTGTGTTTTAGATTCCCCTGGAGGCTTAATCCACTATCATTACAAATAAGAACAATTTAAATCAAAATAATAATAAAAATACATTTACCAAGCAACAACAAATAAACAAGAAACGAAATTAACGTTACGTATTTACAGCAATTGTTCAAAATGCGAACCATCCACATCAATACATTTCTGACAACTTCTATTAACGATTAATGGAATTACCTAACTAATATCGTGGTGGTATTCTTTTAATTCATTACACCCGTCTTCTATTCGCTGCAGTAGTTGTGGTCTTGTATCTATTGAAGTAAAGTAAACTTTACTTTTCAGATAGGTAACCCCAAACATAGAAGTCCAGGTGGTTTAGATCTGGCGATCTGCCTGGCCAAGACACTGGATACTCTGTACCATTATGGTTGACATTGGCATTTGGTCTTCAACCTATCCATCGCCCCCAAATAATTTTCCATTCCAAGCCATTCTTGTATTATTATTCTCCTAAAATGCGCAGGAGCACCATCCATTAGTATCCAGCTATTTTGTGGTATATTTAATGGAACATCCTCTAATAATTCAAATAGATGGTTTTCTAGAAAGTTTAGAAATGACTGGGAATTTAGATGGGGTGACAAGAAGAAAGGTCCGAATTATTGCGAGCTACACTTTCACAGAAAATTCGTGTTGAAAAGATCTTGTTTGTCCAAATTTCATGAGGATTTTCTTGTTACCAAATATTGTGAAAATTCACTACCCCTCGCCTTGTGAACGTAGCCTCATTGCTCCAAAGTATTTCTAGTAAGAATTCTGGATTATGTTGTAACTTTAAAACAACCACTAACAAAAATTTAGGTGTCTCTACATCTCCCGGAAGTAAATTTTGCACAGGTTGTAAATGGTACGGATTTCTACCATCCTTATGTAGAACTTTTTGATTTACTCACCCCAATGTTCTTAAAATTTCATTTCTGTGCCTTTCATTGCGCCGTCGTGATTTTCCAAATATCTTTTTAATCCAAAAAGATGAAAGCGACGAGTGTAAAGAATTTTGTTGATGTGCTTACAAATTGCACTTACTTTTAAGCATAAACATAAATATTCTTGTAATATTATGGTTAGAAGTATCTGCCACAAGGGGATTGTGTTGGTATGAATAACTTGAGAACGGTGAACTTTAGGCAAAAAATTCAAGTTACCATTTTTCCGTATTTTGTGCATTAGAATATAAATCCGTTACAATAGCTTGTAAAAAATACAGTGGCGTAGGTTTTTTTTATAAAAAAGGGGCGACCCTGTCCAGTTGTACACCACTGGTCGATCCTTTAGAGCTCATATTTTAGGGAATCCATGGCCTACTGTCATACATTATCTGTACCAAATTTTTTAACAACTTCAACACCCTGTATCTCTAAAACGAGGCCCTTCCAGACCTATGCTTATAAGGTAAACACCTATTATTTTAAAGAGATCTATCTGCCCTCGAAGTTTCCTGCACAAAATTCGGATCACCCTGTATAGTACCGCAAGATCTATACAAACATATAGTAACAGATTTGTTTTAAACATTTAAATCAGTAGCAGTAGCAGTAGCCACCCTGTATAGTACCGCAAGATCTATACAAACATATAGTAACAGATTTGTTTTAAACATTTAAATGTAAAGCATACTTATAGCCATTTACTAGGAATTCATACATTTGGGAAAATACCAAAATAAGTAGCTGCGTTTCTCAAATTGAAGGATCGGACATTGTTTCCGTAGAACTTCAGCTACACTATTAACATATTCAGGAGCTGATATCACAAGTTTAAAAATGCATGGTGGATGCAAATCGTCAACGGTAACTGAAGGCATATTGAGGAGTCCACAACTCGTAAATCAGTTGTTAGCAAAAAATGTTTCCTACTGCAAGTACCTACATCAAGTGTTGAAAGCGATTTTTTAAATAATTCAACTACTTTGGAGGATTCAATAGTTCATAAACCAACTACTAGTGAAAACAGTAAACATTTCAACCTACATAGACGAAGTAAATGTTTCAGAACAAACAGGACAAAGGATATCCTTTAAATGCTGTTCTAATTTCACTATAAATGTTTACAATAAATAAATTACCTTCATTAAAGAACAAATTTTAATTTTTAATATAGCGGCAGTAAAAATGATTCAGTGCCTAGGCAGTAAACGTGGCCTGATCATGTCACTAAAACTACGTCACTAAACTTCGTCTATCGGCGAAAAAATAAAGTCCGTAAATAATAGACGAGACGACATTTTTGTTTTTAAAAAGGTACTGCTTGTACTATAGATGAAGATATTTTAATAAAACTAGGGAATTTATATATTCCATTTTCGTGATATCGGATGAGACACTGTTGTGTAGATAAAGACCTAAGTGAAAATTTGTATACAACGAGGAAATTCTGGCTTGTTTGTTTCTGTTCATCATGTTGATATCAGGAAATATGTATAAGAATTTTATGTAGTAGATGTATCCTCTTTTCGAAAGCAGAATGTCTCTATAACACAAGCTAAAATTGAAATTTACGATTCACTTGCAAATCTCCATATAAATGTAGTATGTATTACTTGAAGATGGAGTTGTTTGACTATTTTCACTTAGCAAAGTCATTCGTTATAATAACGAACACAAAATAACTAGTTTCAAAATTTGACATTCAAATGATAATTACCTTCAACTGGATGCCTTGCAAATGTTTATTAATTCAAAAAGAATATATTTGATATATTAGGATGGTTTCACAAAAATAATTCAACGAGATTCAAATCAGGTATATCACGAGATTGTGGCAGCTGCAAAGATTTTACTGTCAAAAAAGTACACCTCGTGCATTTCAAAGTTACAAGAAAACCATGCAAGTGTTTTTTTACTACAAAAAATTTATCCTGACTTTATTAACAGTAATTTGGTGCAGTAGATCAAATAAATGTGATAAATAAAGCTGGTCACCCTTGTTTTAGCTTTGATCGGATATTTTATTATCTGAAACTAGGACAATGGATTCCAGTGAATAGCGATAAAGGATAGCAACATAAATAATCTATTACGAGCTTATTTCCCATAATTCTAATAGAAACTGGACACAGTGTTACGAATAACTGGAAAATATGGACACCATCATATATGTTTCGGATTATAATAGCCCGGACAAGAAAAAAATACGTCTATTATTTTACTTAAAAAATTACAGTTACTTAGTGAATTATAAATTCCATTAACTAAGAATAAAAGTTATATTTAAATCTGCAGTAAAAGAATTCGACACGTATTTTTACTATACAAAATTCAGCAAACAGTACTAGCTATTGTGTAAACTTCTAGTAGCGTTTCTTTGTGAATGAAAAACTTAATAAAAATCGCGTGTTTCTGTCTTTAAGAAGTAAGAAACTTCTATAAACTTTGTACGTCTCCAACTTTAAAAATAAAGAATGTAGCCTGAAATACGCCGAAACTTGTAATCATTCCTATTTTAGGATCACGTTCATAAAAAAAAAGAACTAAACGTAAGTTTCCTAGCTACGTATAAACACAGAGATGCAAGGCTCCAAGTTTGCGATTATTGAGATTTACTTTAGATATTTGAATGGGATGACAAAATGAGATATATGAATGGTTCCTAATAAGGTAAAAAAATATTAACAATAGGACATAAAAGTAATGAAGCAAAATCCTGTAACACTTTTTCTTTCATTTCATTTCATTTCATTTTTTCCTCCATGAATAAGAAACACAGCTGTACCAAATAATAGAGATCTGTCTACAACTATTTTAGATATTAAAGGATGTAGTTTCGTGGTACTACATGTTGCAGGCTGTATCTCAACGCGATTGACCTAACCAATATTATAACACTATTGAAAGAGGAGAAGATTTTGGCCAAGACTGTACATGGGGGCGATAGCAATCTAGGAAAATGGAGATAATGTTCGGGGCGGGGGGGTTAAAATCACCGGGAAATTGGAGGATGGAAGGATTCATCTGCAAAATAGTTTCTTAGGGAGAGCCAAATTTTTCAAAAAGTCAAGAACTCTACGTCGATGTGGTTTATGAAAAGTGAAGGAATTTGTTTAATTTATTCAGATCGACAGACACCGAATATTAAAGTTTAATTAAATGGTCGAAGTAGCCTAATTCTTGATAAACGGGCGTTTTCAAATTGATTTAGACTGCGCTACCGTGGCGACAAATGAATGACATATACGAGTATTGCTAAATTAGAAAATAAGGATGAAGGAAGAATTAGTAGTAATAGTAGTAGTAGTTAAAATGAGGCAGCCTCAGCCTGGCAACTGGGCCACTAGTGGGCTCTTTTTGGGCCCTTTTTAGCCGTCCCATCATCTTTCCACTGTCTGCCTCTGACCTTCCTCGAACTTACTTGACGCGGGTCCTGATGAACGCCAGAATTTTGGTCCATGGCAGGTCCCTCACCTCATCCCCTTACATCCAAAGACTTTATGATGTAACCTCACGAAGGCTGCACAGTATCCCAGAAGATAGGTAGGAGTATCCTCCAATTCTTCACATTTCTGACATAAAGGGTCTTCCTCAATTCCTGTTAATCCAAATGCCTTCTAAGTCTACAATGGCCTGTCAGAACCCCACCATTTGGTTTAGAGCTCTTCGACTGAGGCTTAGTAGCCATCTCGTCTTAGGTATATTAGGTCCATGTATAAAGCTATGGGCCTGCCTGTGTTCATCCTCCAGTTTTGAGTTAATTTTTGATAGGTCCATTTATAAAAAGCCCCATTAATACTACCTCGTGTGCCGAGGATGGGTTCAAGTCCCTGGCCAGGTCCCCTGGATCCAAGTTGGTCCGCTCTCTCTTTACCGGGGGTACCCATGTGGCTCAGAATCCAAACCAACTGTACCCCTCTTCGTCTGGCCAGTAAGTCCAGGGCATTTCCGCACTTCTGTACAAGGAAGAACCTTGTCCTATGACAAGCAAGAAGACAAACACCATTTGGCCCTTTACCAGATCGGAGGTTATTTTTAGTATTTAATTTAAACTATTTTTATTATATTATTTGATGTTTGCTGATTTCAATGCATTACACAACTTCTCCAAAACTCCAGTTTTATTTTGAATTTATTTACTTTTCATGGGCCGATTTGAAAATAAAAATTAGAAGACAAAAAAATATATAAAAATTAACATACCGCTCTTCCAAAATTTGAGACCCAAAAAATAAATTCAATAAAAGGATTACCATTATTGAAATGTTTGTAGTGTGTCTAAAGTATTTTGTTCAAAAATATGTTTTTTCTCAAAAGTCTTTTTATCATAATTTTCAATTCTTTTGCTGGTTGCATATCCTGAATTCGTAGGGCATTTTTGCATATACGTGCATTTTGTGCCAATTTTTAGCGATGACATAAATTATAAAAAAAAAATCTGTATCACCCTGTAATTTTATTGTGTATTAAACTAGCAAAAGTAAAATAATAAAATTACTGTTTAATAGTTAAAATTTTCACTCTTCACATATTTCTACAATTTATACTCTACTGTTTTTCGTATACTTAAATTAACCTCAGTTGCGCGGAATCTGGAAAGCATTCAAACTTCCCCACTGTTTCTAATACGACGAGCAGTCTCACACCCCGAACAGTCGCCATAATATACAGCCCTAGCAAAGTTTCTGAAAGAACCATATAGTTTATGATTAACTCAAGATATGGCGGGTAGATTTATCTCACTGATTTATTTATCTTTGTGCAGTTTATCTTCGAGGCATTGTGAATGCTTCTGTGGAAGTAGTAGCGCCACAAATGCCGGGCATTGTTTTTGGATGTTAATTAATGATATAAGAAGTTTAAACTGCAACAAGTTCTGAACTCTCTGTGTTCGGTATTAAAGTTTATTAAAATAGTGATAAACGGTCTAGAAGTGGTTGTATAAATCACAAGGAATTTACTTCGTTCTCTCTTTTTTTTCCTTCAAGTTTTCAATGGAATCCGCTAAAAATTGTTTAAAGCTTTTACAAACTTTATAAAATTAAACATTCAAGAATTGTCAGTCAGAACGATAGGAAATAGTACTCGTACATGATATTCAAATACTCTTTGGCTCTATTATCGGATTTTTACTCTCTATTAAGGTATGCTGTTGCAATTGATATGATTTGTTTGAACAAGCTTAATACCTTAATTAAGAGTAAACTAATTTGTGAAAATATTTGAACTAAAACTGAGTATTTCACTCAAATATAGGTACTCTTTAAATAAATTCTGCAGATAAACTATTTGGTGCACTTGCTGCTAAATTGGAGGAAATGTCCTCATTATTGAGTGACCCCACCCCATTATATGGCTATCGTGCGTTGTCTTTGTGTATTCTCATAGTCCCCATTAGGTCATCCCGTGGCGGGTTGTACGGTGTATAGTGTTGGACAAGTGTCCGATAATTCGGTTATATTGGTGAAAATTATGTTTAAATAAAGTGTGATTACAATAATTAAAAACAATTGAGAAAATATTGATATATATATTGATAATTATTCACTATTCTTTTTATACGATGCTCAATTAATGTATTGAACATATGAGGATTCAATAAAGGCAATTTATTATTATTATTATTATTATTATTATTATTATTATTTAAATTGTTAGTTAACTTACATTTCTGTAACGTACGATATAGGTTAACCAATTCCTTTAATTGAGACCTAAAATATTGTCTCTAAAACAGATCTGTGTAGAAACTACTATGGCAGCTTAGTGGTATATGACTTTAATACAATTATATTTAAATTAAAATTTAAAGAGAAGGTGGTGCAATGCCGCTCCAGATATTAATGAAATTGAAGTAGCGGCAGCTGGTGCGGGGGGGTTCTGGGGCGCCGCCCCCTTGGAAATTTTCATACTACAACATTACTCAATGATAGTTAAATTAAAATCAGATTAGAGAAAAAATCAACTCTAAATTGGTTTTACATACTCAGAATAGAGTCAAAAGTCACTCACTTGATAGCAAAAATTTGGATTTGAGTAAAATTCACTCACTTCTGTTGCNTTGGTGAAAATTATGTTTAAATAAAGTGTGATTACAATAATTAAAAACAATTGAGAAAATATTGATATATATTGATAATTATTCACTATTCTTTTTATACGATGCTCAATTAATGTATTGACATATGAGGATTCAATAAAGGCAATTTATTATTATTATTATTATTATTATTATTATTATTATTTAAATTGTTACCTAACTTACATATCTGTAACGTACGATATAGGTTAACCAATTCCTTTAATTGAGACCTAAAATGCAGTCTCTAAAACAGATCTGTGTAGAAACCACTATGGCAGCTTAGAGAATATAAAGTGGTGCAAAGCAACTCCAGATATTAATGAAATTGAAGTAGTGGCGGCTGGTGCGGGGGGTTCTTGGGCTCCGCCCCCTTGGAAATTTTCATACTACAACATTACTCAATAATAGTTAAATTAAAATCAGATTAGAGAAAAAATCAACTCTAAATTGGTTTTACATACTCAGAATAGAGTCAAAAGTCACTCACTTGATAGCAAAAATTTGGATTTGAGTAAAATTCACTCGCTTCTGTTGCAATAGTTTCACTCAATAATATTTTCTACTCATACTAATAGAGTGAAAATTTCACTCAATCGGGTGTGGATAGAAATTGATACATTTTTGAGTAAAACTGAATGAATTTGAGTGATTTTTTTTTACGGTGTATTATAAAGTTTACACATTAGCCAAATAGGAGATTTTGTTAAAAGATTAGGCAACACAATGAAATAAGGCTTGGTAATAAGAATTTTTGGGGATGTGAAGAAATTAATTTTTCCCAAAAACTTGAGGACAATCAACTTTGTATTCAGTGGCTTAAATACATATCGAATCAGTATGATGTTACGTTTGATTTGCAATTATTTAAAATTAAATCGGTTTAGTAGGTATATTATTTTGAAAATCATCCTTTTAAATTTTGTAAATAAACTATTTTAACAATTTAACAGTAGTACGTTATCGTTATATATTTTACTTTATTTCAATTAATTTACTGTTATACTTTTTTATTCACTATTATTTTACTATAGTTTACTTATTTGCTATTAAGATTTTTGAAATCGAATCAGAATTTCCAGTAAGGAAAAATGATTTAACATGATGTCACTGGAAAAGGAAAATAATTATTTAGAAGAGACTATACTATATTTTTTTGCTGAAATATAGTAATTTATTTGTTCCATTTCCAGATTGGCCGGAAATTAGTTTCGCTCGTACTTACTTTTAATTAGTCTCATATATTTTGGCTGTTCCAGATAGTATCTTAAACTACGAATTCAGCAATGTTATAGCGTTTCACACTTTTGATACTTTATAAAGCAAACAACCAATATAACAATTTTTTTCCTTAAAATGGGCGTAGTATCGTAAAAAATATGTTTAAAATACTGATTTATACCGAAATTTTTTTTTAATATTTTACAAACTTGATAACTGTATGAAATAAATGTTTGAATTATTCATTTATTGAAACTTGAACAAATAAACAACCTTCACCTGAATATTTTCTGTAATATCCTTTTAATTTTTTTGCAGATGATGAATCTGTGGAACTTTTTACGTATCTACATCTCGCCTCATAAGTCGCAATGAACAGAAAATTATGTACACCATAAATCCTGATTTGAATAAAATTTTAAGGGAAATGGCAAAACCACCAAAATTATCACTGTATATGTATTTTTCGGAATTTCTACACATCCAGGACCATTTGCCTAATGAAAGTAAGATCTAGGCACCAAATATTGGAAAATTTTACTTGTAAGGTATGAAATCAAAGCCTTATCATGATTTACTAATGAGACGATTGTCTACGTAACTTTTTCGATGTTTATCATAAGCATTTTTGTGTATTGACTAGTTAAGAGTATAATAATTTTGCTGTAGACTAATATACTACTACATTTTTATTATATTACTTGGTTTTCAAAACAATCTCATATGTGCAGGTAACTGAAAATTCGATACCGTTGAAAAATAATATGACGAGTTATCTATGTGTACTATTATGGAATTGCAACAATGCATTCGGCAACCAATTTTTTTGGTCAATTTCTTGACCCTCATTTATCCATTCTTTCAATAAATAGGCCCAATCCATATGAGCAGCGAATTCAGGCTACCATATGCCATGTCATAAATACAGACTTGTAGTTATATTAAAATTTAAAAACAAAATCTAAGTAACGCTTTATTTTAATATTTCGCAATATCGACACAATATACTTACTGCTATACAATTTTTGCGTAGTTTCTCAAAATGTCCTTTACGTAATTATTAATATTTTATCAATATAACTTCAGATTTCTGATTTTTTTTACATATTTGGTCATTTTGGCGTCGTCGAATTATTATTGGCCGTTTACTACTTGCCCTACTAACACTTGTTACATTACATTAGCCAAATGTAGGTAGTTCATTTAAACTGTCAATGCTAGAAGTCGTTGATACTGAAATATATAATATAAACGCAATGCTTTAAAGAAATGGTAACAAATATTTTTTACTAAAAATTTGAATGATTTTTAACAAATATTTCAAAACTATTTTATTTACTGTTAGTAATGTACCTTCTCACATACTAATATTAGATATTATTTAACAATTGACGAAAAAATATTATTTTTTAAAATACACTTCCACATTCCTTTTCATTCAGCACTTCATCTGAATTGACATAAAGAGATATAATGACTTTAAAATAACATATCGCAAAATCATACAAAATAATCTATATTTAAAAAAATATATTCCATTGTAGTTTCACTCTCTGTAATTCTTTTAGTTTCATACAAACAATTGATTTAAAAAGATAATAACAGGAAACACGAATTTAAGTACAGTGTAAAGAACGAATTAAAAAATATATTTCAGATTAACATTCTGTGGAAAACGGACTATTACCCTTAAAAAAACCGATCATCATTTAAAGTTACGTACCCTATCTAAACATTTGATTACAGGATATAAAATATAATTATTTGTATATTCAGTTTTTATTATTTTAGAAGGTAGTGAATTGCTTTATTTAAGGAGTTAAACCATACTTTACTACAGTCATTAAAATGCTCGTAAATATAAGAATCATTTAGGAAATCTCCTTAAAAGTAAATTCCATAAATACAACACTAAATTTTCACGTCAGTGTACTAATTGTATATTTCGAGATTTATTAACATTTTCAGGATGATTTTACCGCAGTTTTATTACCACAATAGACTTCCCTTAGATGCCACAGAGCGTAATTATAATGGTTTTATGCAGATAAATGTTTCTGTACATTTTCAGGTTTTGATGGGAGTAGACATTTATTAATTATTATATAGTGCACAACGCTAATTAAAATTTGAGCTTTATTATGAGGTACCCCAGCTGTTTTAGAGAATTTATGCCCCGACTTTATTGTTCAGTGCACCCCCAGATCAAAGCTGAAAATACTACCGCGGAAGAGACCTTTGATGTTATTTATCACGTGTCACAGGGGAGGGTGAAATATACAGGGCCTTTCTAAAATACCGCACTAAATTGAAGCAGATATAGACATAGATGGGAGGTGAGACAGGAAATGTCATTTTAAGCAAAAATTTCCAGTGTATATTGACCGGAAAATGCTTTGTTATAAGGTTACAGAGGGAGAAAAAGCACTGTGGTGCTACAATGGTAATAGGATATGGAGCTGCTGATAGAAATTGTGTATTTTTTTATATACAGGGTCATGGTACCCCTCCTATCTTTTTACTTTTATGTAATAACCCTTGCATTTCGAAGATATAGACCAAACTTTTGGATTTTGAAGTGGAAACATATGTATAAAAAACAATTTCCCTTGCATTTCGAAGGTATAGACCAAACTTTTGAATGTTTAAGTGGAAACCCATGTATATTTATCGTTTTTGCATATTGAATCTTTAAGTCTTTGGTTTCAAGATCTTTAGACAAAAATATTTTTTTGATATGAAGCAATAAAAAGAAATACATCAAGAAAAAAATGTTTAAAAAAAAATTTTTTTAGGACTGTTTTTTCAAACTCGACTAATACATAGGTCATTTAGCTTATTTATTCATCTCCAATTTGATTTTTGAAAAGTCTCCGTAGGACTATTGGTTGTGAAATATCGATAACTCAATGAACGTTTTTGTTAACGATATCTCTGCAAGAAATTATTGCACGTTATAT
This sequence comes from Anoplophora glabripennis, assembly GCF_000390285.2. NCBI lineage: Eukaryota > Metazoa > Arthropoda > Insecta > Coleoptera > Cerambycidae > Anoplophora > Anoplophora glabripennis. The sequence continues at coordinate 502,799 of NW_019416239.1, forward strand.
CCAAGGAGAGATTTAGAAACTTGAATAAATTCTCTACGAGAAGTCATGGCTTTCGAAGAAAATACTTTTTTTCTCAAATTTAAACTATATCTAATGCAACATTGTGGGAAAAGTTGAGCAAAAATATATATTTTTTTCATTTTGATAATGATTACGTAATGTTTAGCAGCAATAAACGTGTTAGGTTAATTGTTTCCAAAACTTTGATCAGTTGGAACAGAAAAAACAGTTTAATGCATCAAATTGTCAATTTACAGAATTGTTGTGGATGCAGTGAGCTGTAAAAATTTCTCTGAACTAGTCTTTTCATAAATATTTGTAAATTAGTGGTAGATTTTCTAAAAAAAAAGCTGTAAAAAGTCATTTTTTACAGTACTTTTTTCAAATTGATGTCAAGGACATGGATGAAAAAAATTTTTTCTTCGAAAACCATGACAGGTCCTTGGTAGAAAATTTACTTAACGCTTTTTCTAGATACGACCATTTTTACTGAGATACAGCCTCTCGAAAATATCTAAAAAATTCATGAACGTTTTTTGTTGCCTTAATTTTTTCAGTAGTGTATAATTAAAAAAAAATAAAAGTTCCGTCTGCTACAGCAAATGGTAGAAACGAATTTGAAGGTACTCTTCATAAATATTGCTTTGTACTTTATCACCAACGTTAAAATAAACCAAGAGAGCCCTCAAGTTCTCTATTTATAGCTCTAAATACCCTTTGTGTAATCATTTTTTGTCAAAATAATAAATGCAAACTGTCTGTCTTGTCTGAGCAAGGCGTTATAAAGGAAAATCGTGTCTTTCTTTTAATTATGAAAGGCTCTTTTGAGAGTAATGAAGTTTATTTGCCGATCCAATTCACTGGAGTAGAGAAAGAAAGTAATTCAGAAAATCCCGTCTGAGGAGACATTAGGGAACCTCCGATGTATTTTAAATCCTAAGAAGAGTAAATTTAAGGCGAGATAATGATTCCGTTTTTATTCTGACAGGTATAATGACGCTCTCCTTAACCGTCGGGATTGTCGATGGAAACGAGTCATTCTGCACGGGATGAGGTTTTAAGGTTGTACTTGAGTTCAATCTCGGGAGCATTAATGCCGGTGAATAAATCCCCCAGGTTTCTACATGTTCAAATCGTACCTACATATCCAAATATTGTACCTATCAGTTTCTACTTCGCTTTCTGCCACACTGATGAAAAGTGAAATTCGCTTCGACTTTTTACGTTTGTAATGGTATTTATACATGAAAAATGTAAATGAATACATGATGCACCGTGTAGAATTACACGTTCGAGTATATATTTTCTTTTTATATGCCTATTCTTATATTTTACGTTGTACATTTAAATTTTAAAATATATTAATCCTAATCCTTTGTGTTTTTACTAGTAGTAGTAGTAGTAGTAGTAGTAGTAGTAAAAGGGACGGCCTCAGCCTGGCAATTAGGCCACAACTGGGCCCTTTTCGCCTACCCCGCCGTCCCATCACCTAACCACTCCCTGCCTTTGACCCTCCTCGAACCTACCCGACGCCCTGATGAACGCCAGGATTTTGGTCCATGGAAGGTCTCTCACTTCAACCCCTTGCAGCTCTTCAGCACCAAAGACTTTATGTCTTATTCTCCCAAAGGCTGCTCACTGTCCCAAAAGATGGACAGGGGTGTCCTCCCCTTCGCCATATTTCGGGCATAGGGGGTCCTCATTTCCTATTAAGCTTAAATGCCTCCTAAGTCTGCAGTGGCCTGTCAGAACCCCCACCATTTGGTTTAGGGCTTTTCGACTGAGGCTCGGCCATCTCGTCTTGGATTTGCCAGGTCCATGTATAAAACTATGGGCCTGCCTACATCCTCTATTTCTCTTCCAATTATGACCTAAAATTTGATAGGCCCATTTATGTAGGGCCCCGTTAATGCTGCCTCGTGTGATACCTAAGATTGGTTCAGGTCCCTATGGCCTGGGACCCAAACCAACTCTACTTCTTTTCGTCTGGCCAATGACTCTAGAGCGTCTCCACATTCCTGGACAAGGACAGACCTAGTCCTCGGGGAGCTAACCGCTCTGAGCGCGGCCTGACTGTCGGAGCAAATAACAATCTTCTCCTCTGCACAATTCATTACCTCCTCCTTGCTTACTACCATCAAAATAGCAAAAACCTCCGCCTGGAAGACTGTAGCATACACACCCAGTGAAAAGCTTTCCTGGATGCCGCTGCCTTTCAGATAAATTCCTGCTCCTGAAAACTCGTCTTCTACCCGAGATCCATCAGTATAGCATACTAGGGATCCCGGGGAGAACATATCACCATCCTGCTTCCACTGCTCTCTCGAGGGGAAAGTGGTGACATACTTCCTTCCTAACCTAAGCCGGTCCTATGCTTCCGTAACCCTCATGGCGGATATTACGATGTCCCTTTCCGCCCTGAGGGCCACGGCAGCATGGCCCTCAGTGCGTCCTTTCGCTCTCCAACCGCCGGCGTCCCTTATCCTAAGGTAAGCCGCCATCACTTTCCTCATAATCCATGTAGGAAGGGTCGGCAGCCCCAGAAGGACCTCTAACGCGGCCGTTGGGGTCATCCTCATTGCCCCTGTAATACCTAAGCAGGCAAGTCTCTGGATTCTCACCAGCTTGCTGGCTACCGTCACCTGGTCCACACACGGCCACCAGACCAAGGCTCCATACTGCAGCCTCGGCCTGACCACCGCCGGGTACACCCAGTGAAGCACCCTTGTTGTGTTTTTACTATAGTTGATGCGAATAAAAGTGTGAAGTTACATGATCTTACTTATTGTTAGCTCAACCAACCAGATTAAATTTAAATGTAAAAACTGTGCTAGTTGTTCAGTAGGCATGTTTACATTCATTTGTGAAGTAATAACATAGCAAGTGTTTTAACTACCTAAATAAATACTGAGGTAAGTACTTACATAATATGACTTTGTGTAACTTATACGTATACCTTCATTTAAATTTATTGAAGAGTATGAGGAACATTAATACAAACGATTTTGAAATCCTAACTTTTAAACACAGACATTCAGATTGTAGCTTACTATTTGAGATCTATTTTAAGTATTATCTTACTTACACTATATTTTGTTTTCAGTTTAATATCCTCGAAGTGGCCATTGCTCTTGATATGGTTCAGAGATTCTACCCCAAAATGTTTCTAGATGTGCCAAATGCTTCCAGATACACTAGTCATAAAAACTAGGGGATATTAAAAAAAATCTAAATTTTTGGGTGATTTTCAAAGAGCTGTAACTTGAAGGGAAATAGTCGTAGAGACAATAAAAAAGGAAATTGAAGCTTTAAGTTTTTAGTTTTTGGATCTGAAGTTTAACAAATTTTATCGTCAGCGGTTTTTGAGTAGGTAATCACAAGAAAACTAACGAAAAATTGTTTTCCAAATTTTTGTATAATGAACTTTTTTGGTAATTTCATAAAGGTCTTTTAGATAATTTAATTCCTTTCAATTTGAGTGATTCCGGAGCCCTGTTCGATGATTTGTCGCTGAGTTATCGTCGATCAAAACAAACGTGTCATTTTTTAATTTTTCAAATAATTAATTACTTGGGAAATAACGATCGTAGAGAAAATCCAAGTAGTGTTTTGCAAACTGCAAAGTATTCTCTACAAGTCGTAATTATTGGTTTTTGATGAAAAAATATTTTTCGAAGTGAAAATGTTGGTTGGAAAAAAGGTAAAAAATTACATAATTAAATTGCATAAATAATGGATAAACTAATGATATTCACTGTAACTTTTCAACCTCAAAGTGTCCTAAAGAAACCCTGATGGTTTGAAAGCCCTGCGAATTTTTTCCTAGTGCCCGAAATTTGTCGTTTTTACTGAAAATTAATTTAATTTTTCACTGTTTAATCATATTTTTAAATTGAATATGTTTTTTAAGCAATAATTCATATTTTCTTAAAATCTAAAAAAAATCAAAAACTTAAAACATTTTTTTTCAAAAATTGTGTTTTTCAGAATTTTTTTAACACATCCACAATGCTTCACAATCGTCAAAAAAATTTTGATAGATTTTTTTGATCGCTGTAACTGCATTAGTTTAAAATGTCAATTTAAAAATAATTTCAAAATAATTTATATATGTACACCCCAATGGGTTGCTGTATTTCATTCCACAGATCTTGTATTTTTACTGAGTTCTTCAAAGTCTAAATTGTTTAAATAAGCTTTCTTAAAAAACATTTTTATATTAAACTAACTCAAACTCTTTTGTAGACGTTCAAATTTTTTGATATTAGAAAAATTTCATGGAGACATTTATCGCAACGTTACTCTCCTTCAAGAGGGTCATAATTAAATTCAAGTTGCAGCTACTATGGGAGTGAGCCAATCGGTTATTAAAAAACATACTAATAGTTTCATCTTCATTTTTACTCCTAAAATTTATTGGTTTCTACTTCATAATACGTTTCTTTTTTCTTTTGTCGATGACATTTGTTCTTCTAGTTTAATCTCTTTACATGAACTTTTATTATGTACGAGTTCTCTTCAGGAAATAACCGTGCTTTATTCTTTTAAAATTCATTATTAATTTTATACAAGCACCAATATTGTCTCCTTCAAAATACTCATCTCCCGTATTCGCAGACTCTTCCCAGTGGTCCATTTCGCGAAGTCCTGGATAGCTATACTTCAAATAACCTTTGAAGTCTGTGACGAATTTCCTTTGATGTCATCAATAGTCTCAAATCGGCGTCCTTTCAATACTGACTTTAATTTCTGAAATAAGAAAAAATCACAAGAAGCCAGGTCTGGTGAGTAAGAAAGGTAAGGGCGGACAAAAATCTGATTTTTGGTACAAAACTCACGAATTGACAACGGCTGAGTGAGCGGACGCATTGTCATGGTGCAAAAACCATGAGTTGTCTTGACACAGGTCTGGTCTCTCTTTGCGGATTTTTTCATGTAAATATAGTTAAACGCCTTAATAATTAATACACGTGGTTCACTGTTTCACCTTGGGGTAAGAATTCAAAATTCACAATTCCATTAAAGTCGAAAAAAATCAGCGTTACTTGGACACTGGATAGAGACTGACGTGCTTTCTTGGGGCGTGGATGCCCTTTGCTAATCCATTGTGATAATTGAACTTTCATCTCAGTGTCGTAACCCAGCTTTTTGTTTGTCTATCTCCAAAGTTATTTTTAGTTATTCGTGATTAATTTTTCAGAAACATACGCAATACTTTGTAGGCTTTTGTTTACTAATCTTTAAAGTTTGTAAAATATTAACTTTATATCTTTTCTTGTTACACATCCATACAGAATATTTATTTTCTTACACACTTCTTTAAGCAAAACTAGATAAATCATTATTCGGAACACTCCTTTTTTCGTTGGAATGTTAAGTATAAATAACATAATTCTTTATATGATATTGGTATCTCGCCATATGACAGCTCAAGAATATATCAATTTATCTAAATGAATAAGGCTTACCACAAATTGTTTCTTTCTATATCTGCTCCTTCTATATCTGCTAATATTCGGACCTTTTATCAAATACCGATGCTTCTGTGTTTTCATTATACTTCAGTATCAGAACATTTACTAATTAAAGGCAGGTATCACTGGTATTCACTTGTACGCGTTATCCAGTTTGCCATCAGCCATTTACATACATTTGGTCATCATTCGAGTTTCAACTGAAATTAGATATATCCAATCCCTTTTGTTGCAAAGCTAAATGTAATCAATTCAGCATTTCAGGAGTCCGCTTTGCTTTAATGTAAACAATGTGTTATGATACGATATTTTGTTTGAATTTGCAAATAATACACAAAAAACAAAGGAAAATTGTTTTCTGCACATACAAGGTGATTTACTCAAGAACTAGCCCTGTAACTTTTCTGTCCACTGACCGATTTTTTCTGTGAAAACGTAAAAGCGTGTGGAAGCGCAAATGAGGTCTTTTGCATTCAATTTACAAATTCACGTGTTAACACGCTTCTAATAATGTGAAACGTCAAACTTGTATTTTCAAAGCCTTCTCAGTCAGAAAACTTTAATGTTGGTGGTATTCTGAAAATTTAATACATATTTTCAACAAATCTACAGAAAAAATAATAAGTGAAGTATACATTTTTGGAATACATTTTTAGCCGTCCATCCGTTTTAAAATAAAATACAGGGTGTTCCACATAAAAAACACAAGTTGCGGTCATATCACAAGAACTAAAAATATTATCACATCACATTTTTTATTTTTATGCCATGGAACGTATCTCAAAAAAGTAGGTACCTGTAGAATGTTCAAACCGTTTTAAGATATCTTGAAAGGGAAACGGTTTAGCCAAAAATCGATAAACGTCCTGTAACTCGAAAACGGTAGCAGATAGAGATGGGGTTTGTGCTACTGTTATTTTCTCGGAAAAGAGCTCTGGATTCGTCTATCAGATTTGCTCTATCTATGACAGATTCGCAGTAACCCTTGAAAACCGACCAATTTGAACCATCTCGTACCTAACAAAAAATCGTTAAAACCGGCCAGTAAATAAAAAACTTGTGGAGGTGGCTTGTCCTTCAGAAGAACATTCAGCAGATTTCAGAGATTTACGAAATGGCAATTTCTATCAGTTTTTTTGGGTATATTTTCCACATCATTGTTGATCCAAACAGATAAAAACAACTGAAAATCGCATTTTTTAATTTTTCAATATTTTTAACAAGCCCACAGATTTGTTTAATCAGCAAAACACTGACAACTTAAAAGGTAATCCATGTTACGTGATTCTGATCGGATACACGTATTACATTTTTACTAAAATTCTCATAAAAACTCATTTGAAATGTACATCAAACCCGTAAACAAATAACACATAAACAACCAGATCACTGAACAAATTTCGTTCATTAACGATGTTAAAAGTATATTCGTTCTGTTTCATGGTCGGTCGATATAAAATATATATACCAGCAATTGTTCCAGCTACGTCCCCGGTTACCGTTTAACGTGATTAAAGTCCCATACATGCTAATATTTGATTTGAGTTAATGGAATTCCGCCTCTATTTAAACATTTTTGAACGTCCTTTTAGGCCGGGCGGACCGGAAGCAAATATTTCGGGACGATAATTCGATGAAATTAACGGACAAAGGATATCGAGCTATGGCAAAGGCCACAAAATATGTCCTACTTATTGAAACTGTGTACAGAGTATTGAAAAAATTATGTATTCTACTTTAAGACTTGACTTAACCCATTAACTGTCAAAATCGGATTTTCCAGGGATATCTTTGATTCACCCGGGCAAGGAATAATGTCAAATCTACTAGACTCTGTGTTTTTGAATATGCTCTTTCACAGAATTTGAAAAAATAATGATTCATACCGCTGAAACAAGCTTCCAAATTGAAAAATATCGCAATTCTTTCCTGTTTTCAATCTTTATACCGGTTTTGAAGATTTTATCATTAAGGTACGTGCCTAAAAGGGCATTACTTTATTTAAATACACATTTTTTAAAAGAACTTTTTCATAGAACAAAATTTATAAATATAACTGGATCAATTGCATGCCAGTGTCTGACTACTGAATCCAATTCTTCAATCAGTCGTTTTAATTCCAATGCACTCAACATTTTGTAAAGTACATTTTAAACCATTGAAACTGGATGAATGTGAGCTAGTTGATTGCACGATCTACAGAGTGATACTATTTCCGAGGTCGAGCCCCTTTTCAGCACCCAAACTTTCTTCCGATACCAGGGACGTTTTTTATAGATTAAGGTCTTAATTCCCTGTTCAATTTAGAAACTTTTTGGTCTTTTGCGGTGTGTTTTCGTATCTAAAAATTAAAAGTGATTTTTTTGTAACTCTCTAAATTAAAAGCGGGATTTCAAAATACTCTACTTAGTAGAGCGTCCGCCATCTCGTCAAAAGAGTTTGGCCAAGTTTTTAGGAACATTTGATCACTAATAACAACTAATTAAGTACTTAAAATCATGCGCAGATTCACCCCCCTGAATAAAGACATAGATACAATTACGAAACATTCTGTATAGTACACAAGGGAAGAAGTAAAAGATTTTAGCCGTAGGCACAGAATTATAACACCAGAAGCGACAGTTCCGCCTCCCGCCAATTTTTTTTTTCGAGTACGCTAGTGCGAAAATCACCATTACTTTGTAGGTATTTCCGTCAACCTCAAAATATTTTATGTTTCATGCGTGTGTCAACAGTTATTGTATTTCTTGTATTCGTGCATAAATACTTTTTTATTTCTGTATAATATCATGAGTAGAAAAGGTGGAACAGTTTGTGTTGTTCGTGGGTATTAAGTTCGTTGTAGTATTATATTTTTTTTATATACTTAAATATAACATACCAACTGTTAAAATACATACTTGTATTTATTTCATATAAGAAAATTTGTTTGTATTTTGTAAATTTTAATTAAATAAAAATATCGCTTAAAAAATTCACTTAACTTTTTCATTTCCAACTTCTTTTTATAAACAAAAAATGGGGCACAAAACGTAAATTTTTTTAGGATCATCAACACAAATTATGATTAAATATTTTATTTTAATTTTCATTTATTGTTATCATCAACAATAAGTGAGTGTTATAAACAAGTACGTAATGATGAATGAAATAATGAAAATATAAGTACTTGCTATATAATAATTATATTTCTCTAACAAGCTGTCACTATGCCTTATTTTATGAATGGAATATAAAATAAATTACTGAAATAAAGTATACCATAAAATTAAGAAGAATCCACACCATATTTATGTAGGTAAATCTCTATTCAATGAATTAAAAAAAGTTTATATAAAGAACACAACTGATTGTTGTCACTTTTAAATTTGGCGCTTCTCTATACCTACAAAATAATGGCGGAAGGTCATCGAAATTTGATAGGGCGAGATCAAAGGAAAAGAGCCGGCTGTCGCTTCTGGTGTTATAATTCTGTGCCGTAGGTGTGACATTTGTGTCTGTGACAAAACACCAAGGGCAAAAATGTTGTGTTTTTCGATGTAGGTATAATATACTTTTTTTGTGATTATACCATCGCCGTAAAATATTGTACTTGTAATAAAATCGGAAAAATCAAACTTCTAAAAGAAAAATGCATGGAAATAAGGATTGTTCGATTTTACATCCATTTACTTTTTTTTTTTCTTCATTCCACATTTTAATTTTTGCTTTCATTACTGGACAAAATGAGGAAGATATACAGGGTGTATCTAAATAACACCGAAAAGTTGTAATTGGCGATTCTCTGATGAAAATTAGTAGGGGTTTTTGGTATAAAATTTTTTGAATACACTCTCCCCTGAAAAATTAATCCCCACCAAAAATTTAAAAAAAATTGTTTTTCTTTTTTATCTTCCATGTATATCAAGCTAAAGAAAGCAGACTTGGTGGACATTATCTGTTAAAAAAACTACACTTTTTGAATTTTTTTCAACCATGAAGTATTTTTGTAAAGGATTGAAATAATCGACACCTATGACATTTTTTCGTATAATTTTTTTCGATAAAATTTTTTCCTTTTAAAAACACGTCTAAAAAGCTCCATTTACTGACATTTACTAACCTTTTGATCTCTTCAAGTTTTTTCGGAAAGTTAAGGATTTATGAGAAAAAAAATGTATTGCAATGCATTTTTAAAAAGATGAGCTGTTTAACGCGAGTGTATTATGCCGTCTATCTTGTGGTCTGTTCTTATAAACCCCTTACAAAAGTACTTCAAGGATATAAAAATTTGAAAAAGTGTAGTTTTTTACCAAGTTTGGTTTCTTTAGCTTGATATACATGCAAGATAAAAAAGAAAAACATTTTTTTTAATTTTTGGAGGGGCGTTACTTTCCTGGGGAGAGTTCTTTCAAAAAATTTTATACCAAGGACCCCTATTAATTTTCATCAGAGAATCGCCCATTACATTTTTTCGGTCGGTGTTATTTAGATACACCCTGTATAAGCAGTTAAAAGTTAAAAAACATGAAATTTTCAGATTAATTTGACATACATATAGGACACATATGTTACATTGTGGATAGAACAGTAACGAAAATTCCGTATACTATAATTGCCAAAAGTTATAATAATATTTCTAAGCTACTTCTAGATATAATTAATGCTGTATATAGTACAGTTTTATGTACTTATTCCTTAAGCGTAGAATAGTTATTGTAAAAATTTAACTAAGGAATTATCTACAAAACATACAACCAATAGAAAAACTAATTTCCCCACTATAAGAGTGCTAAGAATGACAATATAAGCGCATCATCACCTCACTTTTCTCTATTACGTTTACATCACCATATTAATATTATTATTAATTTATTTACATCTAATTTAGTTTAAAGAACATTTTCATAGTCTTATCATTTTTCTTATTTGAGTATCTCAGTAACTAAAACCAAAGGAAAACGCCTCCATAAAATATTTCCGATTTGTTTTCAACTCTGTAAGTCAAATAAAATCATTCTACAGACTCCAGAAATTTCATAAAATCACCGACGTATTTACACAAGCCATTTTCCTTACTCTTGTAGAAATGAGTTATCGCTGATTTCCAGAAATGCACACAAATGTAAATTTAATGAAATGCGCGGTGCTGTTGAACTTATAGTAAACATTTTGCCGTAACATTATATTTACTATAACTGAGAAACGCCCGTCAAGCTTCATTTCAGACGGAAGTTGCAGTATAGTGCCCTACGAGCTGAAAATCAGTACTATTAACGTTAGAAAATGTTCGGCTGTCGAACAAATATAACAAAGACTTAAAATCCTTTGCCCTCCCTGTGTTACGATTTTCAGTCGTTGCGATTAAGAAATCACATTAGCGGTTACTTTCATGTTTTTAAAAGACCACTAGAATGCAAAAAACAACACACAAGGTAAATAAGTCTCGTTCCAATCAAAGTAACTAGTTATTACAGTGGAATAGGTTCGTTTCCGTTTAACTAGTTCAATAAGTTTGCTGGTAACTGATGAAGGCATATTAATACATATTAATTATTGTGAAAAAGTAATTAGCAATTACAATTCCCTTTTTTTTCCTGTAATTGTAATTGTATTTAAGTACTTTTTTTATTAAAGTAATTTGGAATTGTAATTGCAGCAAAATTGTTATAGGAATTGTAATTTGTAATTATATTATTTGAACTATCGAATTACAAATTACTTCTATAAGTACAAATACTTTTTCCAATTACAATTACTTTTTCTAATAATTATAATTACTTTTAAGATCATGCGTATTGCGTAATTGCGTACAGACTTGCAGACTTCTATTATTTCATTTGAGGAAAGCCTTGTGCCGCGTGAACAATAAAAAGTGATTTGGTGAATTAACCTCAGAATTAACAGAGTACATTTTATTTTATTATAATTATTATTAATTTAGAAAATATACGAAGTAAAAATATGTTGTCTATAGCATCAAGTTTTATAAAAATATATATTATGTATCTATGTGTTACTGCTCTTATTTTGAGTTGAGAAAACTTCTGGTTCGGTTACTCAGCCTTTCACTCGTACTTGTTCGATTCGTAATTTTTTTAATAATAATTATTGCTTTCCAGTCTACCCAAAACTACTGTATTCTATATTTTGCAAATGTACTAACAACCAAAAAAAAGAGCATCGGGTTGAATTAATTACCTGACCAATAATATAAAATTATAGTATGAACTGAACTAGTTTAAATTATTAGATTAGGAATAAAAATATAAAAATTCTATATCAGAAAATGAATAAGAATAATCTTTTCATTTTAGTATCAATTCTAATAAATAATAAAACGCAATATTACACAACACTTTTAATTTAAATTTTTAACTTAACTTTTTCCTTTTTCTCTGTTTGGTCACTATAATTTACTTTATCATAAAAGTAATTATAAAAGTAATTAGAAAAGTAATTGCTAAATCCATTTTCCATGTAACTGTAATTAAATTAATATAATTCCTTTTTTAAAGAATATACTTTGTAATTGTAATTAGTTCTTTTTTTTAAAAAGTAATTTGTAATTGTAACTATTTTTAAATTACAAGTAATTACCCAGCTCTGATTTGTAGTAATAACTGTTTACTTATAAAGTATAATATTTACTCTTGAAATGTGTAAGACTTACTTTTCGTTTATTTAATTTAAAGTAATTACAGGTTAGTGTGATATTAGGTTATAATTTTCTCAATGTGTATAGTTGCTGAAGTTTATGCACGGGACTGGACAAAATTTTCAATATACCTACTTTTATTTGGTAAACTGCAACTGTGTATGGGTGAACTACTATAAGAATAGAATAGAATTCATAGGCTTCATATACTGTAAGGTATGAAATAATTTAATAGCAGAAAAAGAAAATGGAAAGCAAAACTGTAAATTCAATTTTCACGGCAAAATAATCTTGTGACCGAAATGGAGTTTCAATTATAACTGAACATTCTACAATTAATTCTTCTATTAACTAGTCAATTTTATCGCCAATATTTAATTCCATTCATCGATGCCTTTTTGGCACAAAAAACACAAAAATTGACCTACTTCCTCTTATAGATCCACTCTTCCCTTACTGCATAAAAGTATTAGTTTTCAAAACAACTGCAACCCAGTATATTTGTATAATATAACTCAAAGCTTTATGTCTTATCTAGAACTATGTAGAAATTTATTTTTCAATTCTCCTTGGGTTGAGTATATCACAACTTACAAACATCCGAACATCGGAAATGAAAGTGACACCATCAGAAGCAAAACTTGATTAAATCGCTTTTCATTTCCCGATTTTCAGCCTTTGATATGGGATTAGCATACGTTGAAATGATAAAAGGCCAAGTCTGTTTGTGAAATCTGATAACTTATTATTTTAGGTAACGTATAATAAATAATATCTGAAAAATATTCTGAAAAGTCTGCTATAAATTATTCTTGATGATATGATGAGATCATTTTTCCTTAGTAATGTTAAATATAACTCTGAAAGCTAATCAATTCAGTAAATTAGATGTTCGTTTTCAAGTACGCCCACTATTTGTAAGTAAAAAAACATCTTACAAACCAAAACATTTTTAATTATGGATCCCGTCTAGACATTTTTTTATTGCCATATTAAATTACGACCAAGTTTTGCGGATTTCATTTTTTACCGCGTGTAAAAGAAATCGGCGTAACTTCGTATTCAAATAAGTTTCCCAATATCGAATTTCTCAAAGTATGACTTTTTTCCATTAAAGTGGATGCCGCAGTTTGTAAATGTACTTGAACATCTAATTATTTTTACTTACAGCTTTCACGGCTTCTTTTTCATCAATTTTTTTTTATTACTGCCAATACTGTTTGGTAATTTTCTTATTTACGTATGAATGTATTTACTTTATGTGTATAGGTTTTTCTAAGAAATAAAGCCATCGAAGTTGTTTCTCTTTCAATTGCTACGAATAATAACCATTTCTTCAAGAGTATCTACAACGTACAAACTGACAAACTTATACGATATTACTAACTAATCTAGTTGCTGTAAACCACAAATAAATGGCTGAATAATTTTTAAGGATACATTTAATTTTACTAGGATGCCGCTCTATGTATTTGTACCCTTAACAGCCTACCTAACCTAATCTAAACCCTAAAAAGCAGATATATTGCTGCATCATATTCATTACAAAATTTAGGTACTCAAAAACCAACCAGTCAACCTATGCAACCGTTCAACTTCGGGCAAACATCGGGAAACCTTCCCTAAAACCTAAACATCAGCTAAAATTCTATATTCGTTTATTTAATATGCTAAGAATTTAAATTACTGCGACCCACAGATATCAGAGAGCACAATCCTCTCATAGACCAGGGCGGATCTGTTTTGAGGTGGATGTGAGAGGGAGTAAGCAATTTTTTTCTGGATTAACTTCAGTACAACTCAAATAATAAAAGTGTAGATCCCTAGATCTGGGCAAGGTCCGGATCATTTTCAAAATTGCAAAAATGTTTAAAAATTTTTAAAAAATACCTATTTTATCTGAGTTTTTTACTTATATCTTGGAACCTATGCACTTTGGAAGAATATTGAAGAAGATAAAAGTTTTAGAATTGAATTTTGCACAATATATACTATAAGTTAAAAATGTTTAATTTTATTAAAAAAGGCAAAATAACAATAATTGATGAAAAAAGGCAAAATAATCGAGTTTTTTGGATAATTTTTTTTAAATATTTTAATTGCTCCGAGGGCATTCTAATTTTCGTAAAAAAAACTATAGAGTATAATAAAACAAAATCGGTTCGATAGTTTTTGCAAAATAATTTTTTGAAAAAAAATTAAAAATTTCAAATCCTCAAATAAAGCATCTAGAGACTACTTACAAATTTTTTTTTATTATTTAAATAATTGTAATAATCATAACTAAATACATTCATATTCAGTGTTGAAATATATACATAAACAAATTTTTCATTGAAAAAATGCATTAGCATAGGCTAAAATTGACAGTATATTTAATGCATAAATAATTAACTTTGTTTATAACAAAATATGTGCAAATTAGATTTTCGAATTCCTTGGCTCGCGAGATATCGGATTAAAAAAAAAGATCGAAATTGGTCCATTAGATGCCGAGATAATGCAGTTTTTTTCGTACCTTCGCATTTTGAACCTCCGAATTCAGTCTCGGAGCGAAAGCCCTCTCCCTCACTTTTCGTGTTTTGAGTCACTTTCCGCGCGTGCGAGCGACAGCTTTTCCGCTGATTTGTTGCCGAACTTATGGATATGAAAATTTTTTCCAGCTTAGAACTCGGATAAACGAAGCCACTGAATCAACGATTATTGCTAAATTGTTTATAAATTAACGGTAAATGCCGATAAACTTTGACCCCTTATATCTCGAGAACCAATAAACGAAATTTAACTATTTTTAAAAAAAAGGGGCATCTTTCCGAGTACTTTAAAATTATAATTTTTGAAAAAAACTAAATTGGAAATTGATAAATGTAATATACTCGTAATTGTTTAAAAATAAAAAAAGCGTGTTAACTTTAAAAATTTACTGTAGCCGTCCTAATCAATCGATTTCAATTTTTCAAAAATCATTTGAAAGGTTGCGCGGTCTTTTCTATGTGAAAAATTTTTTAAGTATCTAGATGCTTTATTTGAGGCTGCGCAACATTTTGAAAACTCGAAAATTTTTTCAAAAAATTATTTTGCGAAAACTGTTTAACCGACTTTAATGAAATTTAGTGTGTTGTTTTATTATACTCTAATGTTTTTTTACCAAAATTAGAATGCGCCCGGAGCAATTAAAATATTTTTAAAAAATTATCAAACCAAAAAACTTGATTATTTTGCCTTTTTTCATGAATTATTGCTATTTTGCAACATCGCCAATAAATTTAAACATTTTTGACTTACAGTATGTTATGCAAAATTCAATTCTAAAACCTTTCCTCTTCAATATTCTTCCAAAATGCAAAGTTCCAAGATATAAGTTAAAAGCTCAGATAAAATAGGTATTTTTTAAAATTTTTTAAAAACTTTTGCAGTTTTGAAAATGTTCCGAACTTCGCTCAGATCTAGGGATCAACACTTTTATTAGGTGAGTTGTACTGAAGGTATTCTACCAAAAATTTGCTTGCCCCCTCTTACATCCAAGAAGTGGAATATTTCGACAGATCCGTCCTGGCTATCAGGGAATATCCAGCCACACACAACTTTGGAGCGCAGGAATGCCATTCAAAGATCGCAGTAGAGTGTATACATGAAAACATTGGAACGAGGTTTGATGGGTGCTACACTGAAAAATCCTTTTGAAGGTAATTTTGAATCACAGACACAGAATCCTGGTCATAAGAAGACCAAAGTCTGTGTTGTAACCCTGAAATTGTTAAAAGATGATAAGAGTCACCTTAGTATCTGAAGTCACTAAAACTGGTGCAACTTCATATTTAGTGAAATTTTTCTGCAATGGTACATCTCATATGGTACATCACAGTACATCTAAATTCTCTGAAGGTAGCTGAGAATGAGTAAAAAATATAAGCTCGATGATTTTATTAGTTATACTTGTCCAGTAATTACTTTTGGATGTTAAAAACAGATATACCTTCGTGCAAAAGAAAAAAGTACAAAAAATTCCCTACATAGATCATTCAGAGATAAAAGAGAGCGATTACAAAAGGAAAAAGTGTGGTTTTATAACACGATTTTCCTGACTCATTCGCAACTGCTTCCAGAGATGTCAAATACACAATAATTCTTGGTGAGCGTTGCAAGGGTTGATTAAGTCTTTGAATGCCCAAAATAAGAAACGTGTCACTCGATTATGATGCGTCGTCTTAAGAAACCTACTGAATGCATTGTTCCGATTTGTTTTAAGGGCGATTTTAGACAATTTAAAGAAAAACTTGAGAGTGGTTGAGCATTTCCAGATAAGATTTCTGGAACGTAAATTTTTTGTGTTGTCATTTATTAGGTACGTTCTTCATTTGATTATGAATTGAATATATGGTCGATAAATATAAGATGCATTTCACCTCAAGAACGATAGTTATGATCTTTTTGAGAAACCGCAATTAAAAGAGTTATAATCAATTTTATTATCAAAGGCCATTTAAATTCCATAGTATCAAACGAACTTGTATACCATTATTTTTATTTATCACTCCTTCCTTTACTGCCTTGCTTATAATTGTCGGAAACCCTATTATTTAAGTATAAAAGGATGAATGTTTTCATGTTTGTTACTGTATCTTCAATAAATCAGGAATTTTGTAAAAAAATTTCATATGTATTAGCTTAAGACACGGTGAATGCATAAGTTATGTTTGGGAACACTATATGTTAGTTCAGAAGATACTGAATTTCTTGTTTGGATACCAAGTTACTATAATTATATTGAGCGGAATATTTGCATAGCAAACCATCGGCGTATGCCGCCTAAATGCGTTAAATTTCTCGCAATTGCCTTGAAGGTAGTTACGAATAGTTTGTTTGTATTCTAAATGAATAATTTGACGGCAAATAGAATGAGACTGTTTCGAATACTTTTCCTTACAAACAAATACCAAATTATATCATGTGTATGTTCCAAAAATATACCTATATATAATATTGGCCTAGTTAATAAACGATAATCTATGATGTTTACTGACAATCTAAACATTTTCTGAAGCGTTGGCATAAGTTTTGGATAAATGAATTTGCTTAGGTTTCTCAATATATTTGAGGCTAAGTTGCCTTTTAATTTTTAGAAGATACATAGATACAAAGAACGCAGATCAAGAGGTCAAATAGATGTAATGAAGTCTACTGAAACATATTATGGGGAATTTCCCAGGAATGAAACCACTGAGAAAATACTGAGGTGATCATATAAAAAAAATAGTGACATGGGTCATGTTAACACTCGCTAAAGAAATCATGCACAAATGCACAATCATGAAAAAGAATTTTCGCAACAAAACTAGTAAAAATTCAGAGTTTAACAACTTAAGTCGGTTGGAGTTTTGTAAATTCAATAGATAAGAATTAGTACAGAATTAATATACAGCGTTAAGAGTGTAGAAAAACGCTCAGACCCGTCGATTTTAGATTAAAGGGGGACATTCTTTGCTGGTATTTTTGACTCCGCCACTTTTACCTCCAAGCAAAATATTTAAATGGCATTGGGGGTTGAGTAATATTTCTTTTGAAAGCTCTTACAATTCTCTTTACAACAGACTTTAAATTTTATAATTCCGCCCAATACTTATTAAGAATTTTTATTGTAAAGTTGAAACTTATGTACAAACAATTAGTAACGGTTTGTCTATTTCCTGAAATATATGTTGTTCTATTTACACTTTAATACCATTCCAAATGATCAAACAATGTTTGTTGTCCAATTATTTTTATAATGAATAAGGACGCATACTCACACCACTTTCCCTTGCACACAGCACTAGCCTTTCATTTTCTATGATGTTTGCAAAAGTTTGATTAGAGATTCCGAAATTAATTTAAACAATCAAATTCGCCTGCATGGAAGTACAAAGAAATAATCAGTAACAGTGTTAAGCGGCGTGTCCTCTGGTTATTAACTGAACTGTTAACAAGCCATACGGGCACCTGCATCTCGTTTCGACAATCCAGTTTAACGCGAATTTTCGATTACTTCTGTCATTAAAGCTATCGGTAATTCGCAACGGTTGTGTCACACATTAGACCATAAATGTTGCGATCCAGATTCGTAATGCCACTGCAATTAATTCATTTGGCAATCACGCCATGGAGAGTACGTTTGCAACTATATGATAGAGGTAATATCGATATATTATCTATATTTGAAGTAGGTATTGAACTATTATTGTTGTATCTGCAGCAAATGATGATAAAATATAATTTTATTGCAGTACTGTGAATTTGTATTATGATATTCTAAGTTGAAATGTTAAATAAATAAATAATATGCTGAGAATTTAGACATAATCACGCTAGAAAAAGTAGAGAAAAACTGACATAGAAGTTAAATGTTAAAAAGCAAAACCATTAGATGAATACATCAATCTGTCAAATAAACTAAATAATGTAAAATTTTGAATTAAATAAGCTGTAAAAGGCAACAATATATAGTAGAAAAAAAATTTTGACAGACATATTGACGGAGGAGTTACACTTATAAATAAAATTCATGCTATGATTAAAATTCATCATACTTTTAGTCTATATTTATAAGTGGAATCAAAATTAAAGTTCTTTGTATAACTTCATATAGCGCTTTTCGGAAAGTCAAAAAGATGATTCAACATTGTGTGAAATTTGTTGTGTAAAAAGTATTTATAAGATGTAAAATGATTTGTGTTGTGTTAAAAAGACCTTCTAGTCATATAAAACTGTTTTCAAATCCCAATTCACGTTCCAAGTAGTGTATAAACATTATTATTTGTCAAAAAACGATGGACTTGAAAACATTTCAATTATTAGTTTATTCAAACTGGAAAAGACTGTTCAGAATAGTGAAAATAATGAATTATGAATGTAGTGGAACGATATTACAAACATAGAATTAAGCTAAATAGCACAGTTTGGTTAAATGAAGAAAGGTACCTACTTATAGTATTGAAATTTACAGAAAATTATGTAGAATCTGAATATGTAACTGTCATGCTGCAAAAAACATAAACAAAGGCATAATTTCCAGTTAAAAATTTTCATAACACGTCAATATGAAGTGTCCATAGCAACAGGTTCTTTTGTCTTTAGTTTATAAAAACCAGAACAGGGCTCGTAGTAGTAAGTCTTTCATAATTTGCCAAACTGTAAACATTGTTGACTTACGCCTAAAATAAACAAAAGCAGTTCAAAATTAAGTAAATAAATGGTGAACTTAGTTACCAGTTTTGAAACGTCAAACGACATTTAGAAGTAATCTGCCTGCCATCTGTCAAAAAGTGTAATTTTCCATCAGTTAAAATTTTTCTCAACTAACCAAATACCTACTTGAAACTTATATAATGGGAACAAATGTTATTTAACCAAAAGTACAAAGTATAAAATGTCAAATAAAAATTAATGAAGTGCAGTGGGAAAATACAACGGCAGGTGAAGTGCAAACCCTATTTATCATTGGAAAATCAAGCACATGGGACCATACCACACCCTGAGGAAGAGTCAGCTCTAAACGAAGTTATTGTACAAGTTCTTGTTGGCGTCCAGGCAAAATAAAATTAAAAATTACAACAAAATTAAAATTCAATCAAAATAAAATAAATTCAATAAAAAAATAAAAATTATATTAAAAAAATATATAATTAACACAAAAAACATAACAGTCTATATACTTTTCAGATGGGAACCACAGTTTCAGAAAGGTTAGTTGCTACACTGACCTAAAAATTGAAACCAAAATTAATTTAATCGTTATTTAATTGATTAATGCTTACGTAATTTTGTGAAAATTTTACAAATTGTTTTCTTTTTCAAATCATACATAANCTTCATATAGCGCTTTTCGGAAAGTCAAAAAGATGATTCAACATTGTGTGAAATTTGTTGTGTAAAAAGTATTTATAAGATGTAAAATGATTTGTATTGTGTTAAAAAGACCTTCTAGTCATATAAAACTGTTTTCAAATCCCAATTCACGTTCCAAGTAGTGTATAAACATTATTAGTTGTCAAACAACGGTGGACCTGAAAACATTTCAATTATTAGTTAATTCAAACAGGAAAAGACTGTTCAGAATAGTGAAAATAATGAATTATCAATGTAGTGGAACGGTATTACAAACATAGAATTAAGCTAAATAGCACATTTTGGTTAAATTTTGCAAAAATTTGTAGAATGTTTGAAAATGGACGTAAAAGAAAGATACCTACTTATGTGTATTGAAATTTACAGAAAATTATGTAGAATCTGAATATGTAACTGTCATGCTGCAAAAAACATAAATAAAGGCATAATTTCCAGTTAAAAATTTTCATAACACGTCAATATGATGTGTCCATAGCAACAGATTATTTTATCTTTAGTTTATAAAAACTAGAACAGAGCTCGTAGTAGTAAGTCTTTCATAATTTGCCAAGCTGTAAACATTGTTGACTTACGCCTAAAATAAACAAAAGCAAGTCAAAATTAAGTAAATAAATGGTGAACTTAGTTACCAGTTTTGAAACGTCAAGCGACATTCAGAGGTAATCTGCCATATGTCAAAAATTGTAATTATCCATCAGTTACAATTTTTCTCAACTAACCAAATACCTACTGGAAACTTATATAATGGGAACAAATGTTATTTAACCAAAAGTGCAAAGTATAAATTGTGAAATAAAAATTAATGAAGTGCAGTGGGAAAATACAACGGCAGGTGAAGTGAAAACCCTATTTACCATTGGAAAATCAAGCACATGGGGTCGTTTAACGACCTAGAGCACCGAAATCCTGCATCGACCATAACGAGGATTACGTCGCCTGGAAGGCATCTCCGAAACCAGCAATACATAAATGCGTTACGTGAGTTTCATACATTTAAAAAGTTGGCCAATTTAAAAATCACACCATACGAATTCGTAGATAACAATCAAATTGATAACTTTAAAGTAAGTTTTCAAACATACCAAAGTCGACTATAATCTCTAAATTTTCGCCCTCTAGCTAGTAGATTTAACGTAGTACTTAAGAACATAAAATTTCTTACATTGTCCAAATATTTCAATATGCAATACAATCTGTTAGTTAAATGCTAAATTGAATTTTTCATTTTATAAACAAATCTCATACTTCAAAATATATCAACAGAAGTTAGTGAAACACTCCCTGAGAAAGTGTCGGCTCTAAACCATGTTATTGTACAAGACAAGGTCTTGTTGGCGTCCAGGCAAAATAAAATTAAAAATTACAACAACAAAATTAAAATTCAGTCAAAATACAAAAAAATAAAAATTATAATAAAAAAATTATCAAAATAAAATAAATTCAATAAAAAAATAAAAATTATATTAAAAAAATATATAATTAACACAAAAAACATAACAGTCTATATACTTTTCAGATGGGAACCACAGTTTCAGAAAGATAGTTGCTATACTGACCTAAGAAACGAAACCAAAATTAATGTAATCGTTATTTAATTGATTAAGGCTTACGTAATGACTACTTCGTGTGAAAATTTTACAAATTTTCTTTTTCAAATCATACATAAAAACATCTTTTATAATTATCTGTAAATGAAAATATAGCAGTATATACACCCATAACAGATCGTCCACTGTGTTAATCTCTCACATCTAATTTAATTTGCTGCAATGTGCCTTCCCAACTTGTTTATTAGATTATGTGTCCAGCTTTCGTATCGTCACTGCACTATTTAATACTTTAGATACTTTCTTACTGTAGCTTACTTTAGATAATTAAAAATAAATAGATATTTATTAGTGTTCCATACACAAAAAGTGTTTACACACGTCAAATAAATTACATTACACTAGTGGTATAAAACATGAAGAATAAAAAAATAGTAACATACATCACGCAGTACACGCACGTACACCTGTGTTGACACATAATTAATACAGAATACAAATTAAAAAATGGTAATAAAATAACAAATGATATAAGTACAAGTAGTCAATGGTTATCAATTGTTAAAACAGAGAGAGAGCAAAGAAAACAACAAAACAAAGCAAACTGTAAATGATACAGGTTAAAATAAGTTTAGAAGGGCAACTTAATCAATATGAAACTCAAACTTTTTAAAAATTCATGCGTAGTATAGAATGCGTTGGTTAAAAGAAAGTTTTTTATTTCCCTCTTAATTAATATAGAGTTTAGATGATGGACTGGATAATATGATATGTCATTAAGATTTTATATAAACGATGAAGATTTATGTTTGTCATTTTTATTTCTACTGCCATAAGAATGGATTTGGCTAGCGGCAGTAAACAACTCTTCACTTCCTTTAATATATAAAAGACACTGGAATTGGTAATGTTAAAATATCAAGTTTCTTAAGGTGTGCTCTGCAATCATCTCTGAATTTCAATCCCGAAATTATATGAATGGCCTTTCTTTGAGTAAAAACAACAATGTCAGATGAAGGTGAATTGCCCCGAACCAGGATATTTGTGAGTGAATAAGGCTATGATGAGCAGTAATTAACGTCTTAATAGATACCTTTGGAGATCTTATTGCAAATATATAAATGGGCATGGCATGTCTATCCGATTGCAATTTCGGATCTAAATATATTCAAAAAATATTACTGCATCAGGATTGTTTACATCGTCTATTCCAGGCAAGGTGAACATTTCTTCGGTCTTATATGCTTTTAGGCATAAGTGAACCATTTTAATACGTCATTCTCGATTATTGGAATGCCGACCATCATATTATCCAAAATATTTTTGGCTATGGATAAATTAGAATCTTCGGCAAAGACAATCGCTAATACGTCATTCCTTACAGAAGTTGGAAAATCGTTTATAACTAATAGGAATAACAACGGTTCCAGAACAGAACCTTGAGGTATTCCGTAATTCAAATTTAAAATGTTTGATTTATCGCTGTGATGAACCACGTATTGTTGTCTATGACACAGGTACGACTGAATAGTGATCGGGAGTACAACCATAAAATTACAATTTATCAGTAGGTAAGTATATTATGACAAATGCAATCGAAAGATTTGGTGAGGTCAACAAACATCGAACACACATACTTACCCTCATCAAACCCACTGTTTATAAATGAAGTTAACTTGTCTATTGCAAGTGTAGTTGTTTGGAACTGAAAAGATTGTTATTTTCTAAATATAGTAGACGTTGCTTTTTCAGTATTATTTCGTAGATTTTTGCAAAACAGAGGATGATCGATATAGGTCTATGTAGTTTTAGGGATCGTTGAGGCAATTTTGAGGCAATTAGGGAAAATATTCTTGAACAGACATAGTTTGAGTAAAATAGTAAAATATTCATTGATTCTTTTACATTAGATGAACATAACGATTAAATAAATGTACTAATGTGGAAGACACAGCCCAGAAAATTTATTGTAAGAATATTGCATGTCGTCGACTTACTTTTCTTTAATAAATTAAACATTTCTGTAGTAATGAAACAGTGAAGAACTTTTCACCGCCCAGTGTAGGTACATCTTTCGTTTTGCACCAAAGTAATTTCAACGAGACACGTTCTAGCAGAACACTCTTGCGTCCTGTTGAGATACGTTTTTGACAAATTGGAGCGTATACACCTCCTTAAATATTCTAGTTGTTGAAGCCGCACACTCGTAATTTATAAAGATATCATGTGGGAAATTACACAGCAACTGAGATTATACGTTGGCTGTGAAATTTGTAAACGCAAAATGGAAGGAATTCTTGCCGGAAATTTATAGTTCCCTCCCTGGCAAGCTGGAAATGATGTGGAAGAATGGAAAGAAATTCTTATTGTATTTAGAGTGAAATTCATTTGTCATATTTAAAATATCGCAAACGTATGCATTCGGGAAATAACTGAATTTTATATTTTTCCTTAAAATTTTTTAGTAACGCATAGCCTAAGTATATTGCTAGAAAGTGCTTAAAAAAATAGGACTATTTTCTAACTATTCAATTGTAAATACAACACAATCATGAAATGTAAAATCATGAAACGTAAAATCCAATCATGGTTAATTTGTATTTAAAATAGTTTTCTTTTCAAACTTTAGCACTTTGTACCTCGAAAAGTATCGATTTGTGAACTCATGCGTATATAATATTTTTAGCTCAAATTCATTCAAAAAATCGCCCCTTACAGTTTGTCGACGTCCTTAATTAACACTTTGTATAAAGGCAGCTTCCTTGGTGTTCGATTTAGTATCAAAATAAATCGCATCGGACTAGTTTTAAACACAGTAATCAGTGAAAATATATACAAGAATAGGGTTATATCACAGACAATATAGCTTATAGCCACAGACTGCGTGTTAAATGCTGGAAATTGGCAACCCGAAAAGGATGCAGGCTTTTGTTAGCTGGCATCCAGCAATAAAATTTAGCGTGTTAACTCTTCTACCTGGCAATAGGCGGCAGTTCTAGCGGTGGTTTTCTTGCTATATAATAACTGGGAAATAAATTTAATGTATTCAATTATGTAATTAAATAGATATGGAACTTATATTTGGTTTGGAAATCACATTTGTGTTAAATGCTAAATAAAATAAAGCAAGTTAGAATAAAAACCATGAATTTACCTAATTAATTATTTATTTTATATCACCTTGGAATGGGAGAATTCAAACACTTGAAATTAATGTTTTTAGATTTGTGCGTAGACTTCCAATTTGGTACGATATTAACACCTATCTTTAAAAAAATTGCATTATACAAGTTGTGTAATGTGTATCCTTAGATGGGTACTGCTCTCTTATAGTTGATTTCTTTAGATAGGTAAAATAATTATTCACACAAGTGTTGCATATCATTTATGCCATTGGCATAATTGTGACACAAGGCGTTCAAAAAATTTAACACAATGTAAAATTGCTGGAACCTCAAAGAGGAGAACATAAAATTTATTAAAAAAAAAAACAAATCATCAATGATAACTTACGGATATAAGATAATGCGTTCGCTACTGATGTTACAATTTTTGACTAACTTTTTTGTTTTTCGACATACGGACTTCGAACCTTTTCCATTCAACGCAGAACGGACAATTATAACCAGGGGTGTGGGAGACTTTTTAAATTATTTTTTCGATTCAAAGCACCGTTTCTGAGTTATAAGACCCTTTTTACTGTATTACCTCAGACACCTCTTGTTTTCGAAATTTATTTTCCACATACTGACTTCGGATCTTTTCCATTCAATGCAGAACGGACAATCAGAATCAGGAGTGTGGGGAGATTTTTTTAATTATTTTATCAATTCAACGCACCGTTTCCGAGTTATAAGTTCTTTTCTACTGTACATAATTAAACTGTATTATTCAAATAACAATAATGTGCAAAAGTTCTTCAGGAATATCGACAAATTTATTTTGGAGGACGAATCCTGACAACGAACACTGTAAAAAATATTATTATTTAGAAAACAGCCCCGATCTCAGTCCTTTAGACATATTTTTGTGGGTGACACTTCAACAAAATATATTATTAAATACCTCAAAATTTAGAGCTATTGAAAGAAAAAATACAGGACGAAATGTTTGATAATTGTGAATTTGTTTTCCAATAAATAATAAATTGATACATATTTTCAACTGTATCATCACAATGACATGTTGAAAATTTGTAAAAATTGTAGGTATTTTAATGTTATTTCGTTTTTAGGTATTCTCCTTATGTTGTAAAGGTTAGTTATAAAAATCGTTGTTTGTTATTTCAATAAGGATGAATTTTAATTATTTTAATGATTATTTTACTTTAAACATAATATATATTATGCCAGCAAATTTGGATGTCAAAAGAAATAAAGGGAAAGTCGTACATTTGTAATTATTGTTTTTTTCTATCTTTAATTATTATAAAAACCTATAAGTGGATGTCAGAATACAAAAAAAACCTGTACCTACATTCCGTGACGTACTAATAACCCACCTTGTATATTAAATAAATTTATCATTATCAAATATTAAAAAAATTATATTACAAGCTGTTTAAAATATCATTACAAATTTTGTTTGGAAATATATTTTCTGCAGTATTTCAATACCAAAAAATGAAAATAGTAGCTAATTAACGAAATTACATAGATATTCCTTGATTCTTTAAAACATTTTTATCAATACCTACATCATACATTTAAGTAAATACAGCAACCCAAAAAAACAGATATTGATAAAAAAGTGTAGAAAATAAATCCGCAAATACGCCTGGCAGCATTGCCAAAGTGTTGTTTATATGTTGCTAGGATACGCGTAGGAATGCAGGCCGCTGCATTTGATTCTTCCTAAAATTCTGCTGGTGGTGTAGTCTCTATCGACAATTCGGAAATTTAAAACTGCTGGCCTATTCCAGTTGCGGTCTGGGGCGATAGCTATTTTGTCTGTGGTTATATAAAGTTATCTTATGTATGATTCAACATATTTCATCAGGTCTGTGAAGCTCGGATGTGCAGTGGCAAAGTATAATAAACTGAAAAATTAATATATTTAACAAAATAGTTGCAATACATTTTTAACTATTTATTTATTGATTTGTAACACAAATAAGTGTTTGTAATTAGTAATATTTTCTATATAGTTATAGTCAACTGTGTCACAAAGATGTAAGTTTTTTATATAATTTTCCCTTCATTAACTGTGAATGTGTTCCAAGAATGTGACGTTTTTTGTAATAATCTCAGATCGTCTCGTAATTTTACTTCTTTTTATTAGAACATGAAGTACCTACCTACATCATATTACCTGAATTATTTCATATACTTTAATTTCCTTTGCCTTCATAGAATTTTATTATTTTTCAGAAAACAGATTACAACCTGACAAGAACACTGTTTTCTTTATTAAAAAGTATCAGACTTTTAATCATACGCCTATTTTTCAAGAACTGCTGGTTTTAGCGTAACTATTTTTAGCTGATCTCTGTGACACATATAGAAACCAAGATAGAGGTACAATAAAACTTTACGTCCGCTCTATTTGAGAGAATTTGTAACTTTAATGTGCCTAATTAAATAAAAGTGACCTCGGAGAATAATTCTATTAACCGAACTGAAATCAGAGCATATAAAAGCGCTGCACCACGCCGACATTTTGCCATTCTAGTGGTAATTCCCAGTCATCGTAGAATGAAAACAAAGTGGGTGTCCTACCACAGAGTCAATTATGAAACTAAGGATTCTGGAAGCGAATAAAGTTTCAGTATGGTTTATAATCCACCCTTCATCGCTATTGCATTTTATGCATCTCGTATTATTCAACTTAGTTGTTGAAGCTTGTTTTACTACGCGGTAAAAACTGTGTGTTAAGTTTTGTGAAAAGAAGTAAAATTCAAAGCATTTCGTTTTTATCCTTTGATATTACCAGTTTTTTTTTTAATTTGTATTGGTACGTACGTTGATTTAAGGAGTAGAGATCGGAAGTGTTAGGGTGACTACAATGTACCTTCTTATAACTGCACTCTTTACATTGTAGGAATATACAGGGTGGCCAAATGAAAATGAAACAGACCCATTTTCAGGAACTGCGCCGAGATTGTAAAAAAACGCTCAGACCCGTCGATTTTAGATTAAAGGGGGACATTCTTTGCTGGTATTATTGACTCCTCCACTTTCACCCCCCAGGCAAGCGCAAACATCACCCCAAAATATTTAAATGGCATTGGGGGTTGAGTAATATTTCTTTTGAAAGCTCTTACAATTCTCCTTACAACAGACTTTAAATTTTATAATTCCGCCCAATACTTATTAAGAATTTTGATTTTAAAGTTGAAACTTATGTACAAACAATTAGTAACGGTAAAAATGTCAGTCATTCGAGTTAAGTACGCCAATGGTATAAATTTAGTATTTCTTGCGTTACATTGGTTTTTGGCGATTTGTTATCACTTTCGTAAAAAAACAAAATAACACAAAAAACAGAAATGAATGCTATACACACACAATGAACGTAAAATTAGTGGATTCCAAATTATTTTCTAGTATTATTTGGAAGCGTTGGTTGGTAGTTTATTTAATTGTGTTTTTGAAAATTAAACACTATGGTTTATTCCATTGCGGAAAGGGTAGATATCATTTCGCTTTACTTTATGAACAATAAATGTGCGAATAGAACAGCTCAGCTATTTAATGAACAACATCAAGATCGACATGTCAGGAGGAAGTATGTTCTAGAGTTAGTAAAAAAATTTCAAGAGACAGGGAACGTAGCCAATAAAAAACGAGAAATTGAAAAACCTATAGTTAATGAAGCTAGTGAAGTTGCAGTTTTGGGACAAGTTCATCTTGATCCTACATTAAGTACGAGGCAGCTGGCATCTGTGTCTGGGATCAATCGAACTAGCATACAAACCATTTTGAAGAAGAATAAATTCCATCCATACAAAATACATTTAGTCCAGGAACTTCATGAGGATGATTATGACCGCCGTTTGCAATTTTGCGAAATAATGAGTGAGCGAGCAGGGAACGATCCACAGTTCCTTTTTAACATCTGTTTTTCTGATGAATGCAGTTTTTTCTTGAACGGGACGGTAAATCGTCACAATTGCCGCTATTGGTCCGATTCAAACCCAAGAGTTTTTCACGAGGTGCATACACAGCAACCGGAAAAATTAAATGTATGGGCTGGAATTTTCGGTGACCGGCTGGTGGGTCCTTTTTTTCTACCTGGTAATTTGACTGGCCAAATGTATTTGCAATTACTGGAAGACGCTATTGACCCTGCCTTGACTGATATTATTGAAAATGTTCCAGAGTATGATGAAGATCATTTGATTTTTCAACAGGACGGTGCTCCTCCGCATTATGCGTTAATTGTCCGTCAGTATTTGGACCAACGTTTTCTACGGAATTGGATTGGGAGAAGAGGCAGCATTGAGTGGCCTCCACGATCACCGGATTTATCGCCCCTTGATTTCTTTTTGTGGGGATACCTAAAAAGTAAAATCTATAAAACACAGCCAG
This sequence comes from Anoplophora glabripennis, assembly GCF_000390285.2. Classification (NCBI taxonomy): domain Eukaryota; kingdom Metazoa; phylum Arthropoda; class Insecta; order Coleoptera; family Cerambycidae; genus Anoplophora; species Anoplophora glabripennis. The sequence continues at coordinate 531,870 of NW_019416239.1, forward strand.
CGTCGCTGGAAGATTTGCGTCAAAGAATCGTCGACGAATGCCGTCGAATCACTCCGGAAATGCTTCGGAATGTGCGCGAACGTTTCGAACAAAATCTTTATTCTTGTATGGAAGCGGGCGGTCATCAGTTTGAACATTTAATCAACTAAGTAGTAAGTAAGCAACTAAACATAATTTAAATTTTAAAATGTAAATTTTTTTCAAAGTATTGGGCGGAATTATAAAATTTAAAGTCTGTTGTAAAGAGAATTGTAAGAGCTTTCAAAAGAAATATTACTCAACCCCCAATGCCATTTAAATATTTTGGGGTGATGCTTACCCTTGCTTGGGGGTGAAAGTGGCGGAGTCAAAAATACCAGCAAAGAATGTCCCCCTTTAATCTAAAATCGACGGGTCTGAGCGTTTTTCTACAATCTTGACGCAGTTCCTGAAAATTGCTCAGTTTCGTTTTTATTTGGCCACTCTGTATATTGTTATGAAATAATGTTATGATTTGTTCATATGACAAAATAAACCGCACAAAAAGGAGACCAAAATGAAAATTTTTTAAAAAATAAATTAAGAGATATTACTTAAAATATAGATAAAACTAACATAAAAGGGATGTGGAACACAAAAAAGATTAAAATGAAGGATACATTTAAATGTAGAATGTAGAAATGTAGAAGTTGTGTAGCAATATAAGATAAAATCGTTCAATGAAACACATCAAGCTGTCAAAATTATGTATTCATGTAATATAAAAATGTTAAGTAGTAAAGAATAATTTATTAAAGTAAGCTTATCATTCTAGTGTACAGGGTTAAGCAAATTTGAAAAATTTCAAAATTTTGACAAGTTGATGGACGGATGGAGAAGGAATTTCACCCATAAATTAAAAACATGCAATAGATCATGTATAAAATTAAAGTATAGCATACCTACAATAGGAATTTATAAGTGGAATTAAACTTAAGCCATTATAAAAAGTTTCATATAACATTTTCGTGATGACAGATCCATGTATCGTCAAAAATGTGTAAAATTGTAGATTTAAAAGTATTGTTGAACTGCAAACTAGTTTGTACAGTGTGTAAAACACCTTCTAATCGTCATAAACTGTACAGAGATCCCAATCCAAGTTCAAATTTGTGTATAAACTTTAAGTTTTCTATGAATCAGTAGACCTATTAAAACATTTCAATCGTTAAGCTGCATAAACAGTAAAGGACCCTATCAACCGCTGGTAGTAGATGAAAACATCATAGATCCAGAATTCGACTATAAAACCAGCGTTACGACTAACATAATTGTGAGTTGTCTAACTATAAATTTGACCGAATTAAAATAATTTTCAAAACAATCGTATATGAATGCAACGTAGAATCAAAATTCACGTCTAAAAGTTTAATAGGTAGACATAGAATTTTCAAATGATAACATTGTAAATATTGATAAAAGGAGGAATTTAGTATAATAAATTAATAACTTAGGTGGTTAATTAGATATTTGTCAATCATGAAATTTCATTAAAAAAAAAATTGTAATATAATCAGATTTGTTAAACTTTGAACCTATCTTTCATTTTAAAACAAAGTTAGTGAAAACAGACAAGAACAAAAAATAAAGGAAACCACACCTTGTAGTTAAATCAGCTCTATACAGAATAAATAAGTATTAAAATAATTTATGGCGCCCAAAAAAAACGCAAAAATCAAATTCAAACTTCAAATCATTATTCAAACATCCAATCAAACAAAAACACAATAATATGTAAGTATTTGTATAATAATATGAAACAAACATGCCATAAAATATATATGTATGTAGGTATAGTACGTAATAATAAGTACCAGCATAAGTTAATAAAATAATAATTTCTTACCCATCAGGAGAACGATTATAGAAAACAATTAACAGTTTTCCTAAGTGTTACTCAGATAAGTCGAAATTTTTAATACATGCTATTTTACTAATGGTGGCGAAACATCAACTACTTCACATTTTAGTAATCCCACTAAATAACATGTACATGTTTGCCTCTGATCTGAAGCTTCGCATCGATCAATTTATTCGATACGTATCTAGCGGCACCCTAATGCCTGCCCTGTCGGCCTGGCGTGCCGGCTAACAGGTTTTTTGCTGAGAGACGTTGGTCGTGCATGTCATTGTCGTTTGTGCGTGTGTGAGTTTGACTGCTTGGTTGAGTGTATGGCACGTGTTTTTATAGGTCTAGTGCTATGCTATGTGCAGTGCTCCGTTATGGCCATATGCCGAACCCAGTTGTTATTGTTTGAGATTAACATTAACTAATTTATATTTTTGTATACGGTAGCAAAGAAAGGAGGTACGTTATAACTGTCTTCTTTCGTGTTAGGTTCCTCACTTCGTCCACGAAACGCCTGACAACGATACATTCGTATCACTTTCCGCTATTTAAGGGCCAAATCGCTAAATTGAACAGAAAGTTAAACTGTTCATGTGACTTTTTACTCAGCCATCTCGTAAACAAGAGAAGGCCACACGAAAACATAAATAGAGCCAGAATGGGTGGGATTCTAGCTCATAAATATGTAAGACACTTTCTAGTCCGTGGGGTGAAATATAGAGGGAGCTTAGGTCGAGCGAAGTGTGCGCCGTTAACATTTCAAAAAGTGCTATATTGTGTTGTTTCAAAGACTACCGAGGAGGAATATTTTAAATCAAGATAAATGTGTCACGATTACATCAGTTCCTTTTAAAATATGTATAATCAGATAATATGAAAACTGATGATATTATACTCATGGAGTGTACGTGGAAATAAATGCTTATGTCTATTTTGATACACAAAATAAAAAGTGTAGGACATTATATAAATACAAACAAGAATTTTCAAATAGTGTGGGTACTTTTAGGGTTTTCATAATTTTCAAATTATTTTCGTTAATCTCCTTGTAATAAATTAGAAATTATTAAACCTTTATCTGGGTTTTCTGATTAATACAGTAAAAACAGTATATATCTGTTGGGAAAGCTTTCTTTAAGTAATTTTGATTCTAATCAGTTTCGACGTGACTGGTCTATTCATTAAATATACCAGTATAGGACATTGAATATTATCGAAAATAAATCATCAAATGATAAATTTGGCACTATTTGATGTAAAATAGAATTACTAAGTTTATGTACAAAACATATTCTCACCCAAAACAACAAATAATACTAAAAAAATATGTAAATTAAGGGAGTATTTAATTTTGCAACTATGGAAATTTTTTAAATAATTTCCCATCGCTATAAAAATGCATTTTTTTGAGAAAAAACAATGGAACTCGATAGCTTTTTGTTAAATCTACCAATAAAAAAATTGGCGCGACTTCGGGTATCGCTCATATTTGTACAGATGGTTAATTAGTTAATTAATTTGTCTATAAGACCATAACTCGCGAAATAATGCACTTACGGATTCCGGCTTTCCCATAAATTATTTGTTTGCAGTGAGGAATGGTTATCCGAAGAAGCATCTGTGATAACATCGCGATTATTATTGTTTATTTAAAATAGCATAATTGGCATTTTTTTGCAAGTAACTTTTGAACGGATTGATATTTTTTGACGCTAGATACGTAGTTTTGTAGATCTTCTAAAGGCAAACAAAAAAGTATTTTACCATTTCTCTATAGAACTGTCAGAAAAAAAGTTACAGTCGAAAAACGCTAATTTCTACTAAAACAGCATGTCTTAAACAATGTCGCCCACCTTTTTAGCGTGCGGATACGCTACATATTATTCTACACTATTTTTATTATCTGCTCACAAAAAAGCAGCATGACCGAAGAATTATGCATGCATACCCCTATATTTCCTGGTCTAATACACACACAATACCGAGACACCCTGTATAAGGAGTGCATGTATGGAATATTTTTTTATAAAAACAATCCAGGAAGATTTTTAAGAGCAATTGTAAGGGTTTTTTAAATTATTACAAATTAAAGCAAATTTTCATTGTTGCTATTAAAGAATTCTTCACACAAAAATGGAGCCAACAAATTCACATTATAGAATAGAAAAAAGATTCATACGTTATACCAAATTATATTGTAGCAAAATTTCATAAAACTTGTAGCCAGGATAGACGTGCTACAATAGTGTGAATTTTTATGACAACGTTTTCTTCGTGTAGTATTGATTTTTTTGAGCTCTATGAATAATATTCTCTATTAAATAAAATATGTTGAGCGTAGGGCGAACAAAGAAGGTGAAGTGCTTTTGAAGGGTTTAGCAAAAAGCTAAAAGGGAGTAAAGGGCAACATTGATTTCAATTCATCATATGGACATAGAGTGAGATATAAATTTAAAACAAATTCACAAAATTAAATGTATGCCATGAACGATGCCTGTAAAATCATACAATTATGAAAAAAGAATTAATTAAAGTATGATTAATAATAAAAGGGGTATAGTATCCACATTTATGATATAAATAATTGGTGATTTCATTCCTATATCAAAGTTGTTTTAGTATATCTACGTTTAGATAATGTGTTCTTTCAGTGTGAATTTGATAGCAAACATGATCACATATAAACATACAGAAATAAAATAATTTCTAGAATGAAAGGTGAAGTTCAACTACAGCTGTTTTTCAACATATTCTTAAACATATTACATAGCAATAAATGCATTTGTCTGTAGGTTTCCGAACTAAATTAAAATTCAACTAAAAATGAAATTAAAGATGTAAGTTTCCCATAAGTGACTTTAACCTTTTCTTAAAATTAACTATTGTAGTGATATCATTTGATGATCATTAGCTGATTATACAATTGGGACTAAATATGAAAAAGTACAAGTAAAGATGGCAGTTTTGTGTTTGGAAATTAAAAGGATATTTTTATTATGTGAAGATCTATTATTACCAAGCCCAATTATTTTATTTTCGCATTCATTAATTACATCCATTTTACATATAAGGTATTTTTTAGGAATTTTTCGCTATTAATCTCCTTTGTTTAAGCCTTACTATTAACATCTACTAGAACATCCAAATTATAACCAAAATATAATAAAAATAGTACTTATAATAATATGATTAAATATGGCATAGGATTTTATATATGAATAATTTCACTGTCAATTTACTAAGTCTGTGGTCTAAAATGATTATCTGGAAAAAGGTATTATCTAGTTTAAGAATTGGGTTTTCTGTAAAGACGGAATGGATATTTGAGAGCTTCAAATACACATTTTTAGAAAAAAGGAATTGAACATCATATAAGTGATGTTGTCTCTGTAAATAGATCATTCACTATTTTTTGTTTTTCCAGTCTGCTAGTTTTTCTTATTTAAAAAGAAATTCCTACGGTGTTAGTATTAGTTTTGCTGTCCGCCTAAGATAGAAGCTATCAATGTCCTATAATAATCTTCAATGAACAACCCTGTACGTAGAACAAATTTTTAAACATATTTGAATATAAGTTATGCATTATATTTTAATGTAGTTACATTAAAAAAAAACATAATTTGCATTCGCAATATATAACTGCTGTCTCTAAACGAATTTCTGGAGGCTTACAACAAACCCATATAACATTTATAGGAATAGTATATTACATACCGAGGTGGAAAGTGTTCAATTCTTGTCGAGAGAAAAGGATGGTGAATCATTTCTTGAGACAGGAATGAAAATTTTCACGGAGGTTTGTATACTATTTTATTTACAACTATATCTTTTAAATGCAAAAAACAGTTATATAAAATGATTACTTTAAAAATTAACAAAGTAAGATCCCTTTATCCAGATTTCAGATTAAACAAACGTCAAGTTGACATTTTGACAATGGCTTCTATGGCACTAAAAAAGTCAAACATACAAACTTAAATTAGTTGCATTTTTGATAGATTGTTATCAAAAAAGTGTTTTCGAAGACAATGAGCGATTCAGAAGAAATTATTGTTATGGAATNCAGTTTAAACAAACGTCAAGTTGACATTTTGACAATGGCTTCTATGGCACTAAAAAAGTCAAACATACAAACTTAAATTAGTTGCATTTTTGATAGATTGTTATCAAAAAAGTGTTTTCGAAGACAATGAGCGATTCAGAAGAAATTATTGTGCTGGAATATTTTAGCGAATTTGTCAAAATCAAAGAGCCATCAACCCTTTGGTCCATTTACTCAGTGTTGCATACTACTTTAAATATTACAGATAAAGTGGATATCTCCAAAGTTTCGAAATAATTGGCATTTTTGAAACAACAAAATCTAGGATATGTATCCAAAAAGTCAAGCACGTTTTCCATTGAGAACATTGCGGCGTTTTTGAAGAATGCATCTGATTATAGCTACCTGTAACGGATGCACGCATAATTGGTGTATCAGGTGCATGTTGAAGTGACGAACTGTATAAAATGAAATTGACTGATGTTTTAATATCGTGGAAAATAAGGTTCACATCTAAACAATACCAAAAACCTACCAGTCAAGAGTATTTATAGTGCGTAATGAAGAATGGGTAGGTAACGTTAATTAAACATAATGTTGCACTTTGTTTAGACGATCTAAATGGAAACTTCTTTTTACAATTAAGATTCCATAAAATCACTCACCAGCCAACTATAATTCACATAGACATCGTCAACTTTTTGACAACAAATATTCAATATTTCTCGACATAGAAGTAATCCATTGTTATAACGTCATTAAATTATCCTGTAAGATACATAAAAGGTAATTCTGAATGGAATCAAAACAGCGAACAACTTAAAATAGTGCGGAGCTGATTTATTCAGTCCTTACAAACGTCGATAACGAGCAAAAAACATGGGCGGACCCTTGATTTATTTATATTCCCTGATAAAATTAACGCTGCGAAAACAAATGCTATTAATGGCATTACTTCGGCGCTATACACAATAAATCTATTTGCCGACTTCAATTTTAGCGTTTAATTAAAATTTATTTCATTACAATGAGTACAGTTTTTGGGCATTCGGCCGTGAAAATTAGCCCAACCAATGAACTAGCTATTCAGTGGGCATTTATACTCATATATTTAAATTCATATTGCCGTGGGTTTTCAATTATTTATTGGCGTTCCGCCTCTTGATTTGAGTGCATACGCACAGATTTATTATTTCAGGAATCTCATTTAAATTGGATCTAAAAGCGCTCTTTCTATTTAGGTATTAATTAATTTAAATAAACTCCACTTTTTCCAAAACTGTACCTACACATAGAGAAGCAAACAATCATATTCCCCTAAGGTAGTTAGTAAATATATAGAGAAAATGTAAATAATTTTAGAAGATAAGATCACCTAGAAAAAGCTCATGTATCGTAAAAAATCTTGTGTTTATACTTTCCATTTTTTTTTTTAGCAGTGTCACTGCAATTTTGGCAAAAATAATAGGATTGTGATTTTAAAACTCTCCTTAAAATATACACGACAATACAAAATAACTAGAAACCGTATCAATTTGCAAAGCCTAGATTTGTTTTCACACGGTGATTAGAGGTTAACAATTTGTAGATGAATTTTGACAAAACAAGCGAATAATCCTTATTTTGGCAGCATCTTCATGGAGAGGTAGATTTACAAAAGACGAAATTTTTATTTTTCGTAACATACTTTTGATCTGACAAGATTGTAGTCTTGGAGGGGATTGGCAGTACGGTTTGGAGAGTAAACAGATTGATGCCCCGTAATGGTACTGCAACTTAAATATACATATTGTTATGATTTGTTCTTAGGATAACATAAAACATTTAAAAAAGGGACGAAAATGCAAATTTTTGGGATAAATTGAAATATTTACTAATAACAGAGAGAAAACTGACAAAAGCGATGTGGAACACAGAAAAGATTAAAATGAAGGATATTTTTAAGTGTTGAATAAGTTGTATAATAATATAAGATAAAACCGTTCAGTTAAACGATTCAAACTGTAAAATGTTATGGTAAAAGATTAATTTAAACGTTAAATAGTTGAAAAAGTTAAAAACATTGTAAAGAACAATTTAGTAAAGTTAGATTTGAAACTATACGCTAGGGTTTAAGCAAATTTGGAAAATTGAAAGTTGAACGATGGATGGAAAAGGACATATAAAGAACACACATACATAAAGAAGAAATATGCAATAAATCTTGTATAAAAGTAAAATATAGCATACCTACAACAAATATTTATGAGTGGAATTAAACCTGAGCCACTGTAAAAGGTTTCATATAGCGTTTTCAAAAAGACAGATCTATCGTCAGAACTTGTAAAATTGTAAATATAAAAGTATTGTAAACTGCAAAGTAGTTTGTGCAGTGTTCATAAGACCTTTTTAACATCATAAACTGTATTGAGATTCCAACACAAGTTCAAATTTGTGTGTAATCTTTAAAAGTTTTCTACGACTCGACAAACCTAAAAAATTTCAATCGTTAAGTGTCATAAACAGGAAGAAGACTGTTAGAAGTGTGAACAAGGGTAAATATTAAAGACGGTTAATAGACCTACTGTCAGAAAATTAAGCTGTATAGCCTAATTTAGCCAATTTTCAAAATTCAGTAAAATTGTTGGATGTTTGACAGTTAACGTAGAAAAAAGTTATTGATGTCAAGAGATGCAGAAAATTAAGAGAATCTAAATAGATAAAGGTCATGCAGATTAAAATATGCATAAAGTCATTATTTTAACAATAAAAATTCTCAAACGTTTATTGTGACATTCACAGCCACACTTCATTTGCTTTATATTCAATAGAAGCAAAAATCGGGCTCGAAGTAGCCAGTCTCTCATAAGTTTTCAAGGCATAAACATCGTTAATTTGGTACCTAAAATAACAAGTGAACATATATAAAAATCAATAAATTTGTGAAAATGTGGATAGGTATCCAGTCATCTGAAACGTGAAACGTCAGTCACCATGAGTAATGTCAACTGTCATTGGCAATCAATGTTCATACATTGCCAATATCCATAAAAGGTTTTAAATCTCAACGAGCAGTGAACCTAAAGTTCAACACTAAAATTTGAACTAGCAGATATTGTGAATTAAATAAAAATTGGTTAATTCATAAAGTGTAGTGAAGTGGTAAAGCAAAGTGTTTGCAAGTCACATAAAATCTAATTTCATTTTGAAAATAATACTCAATAAGTCGACTTAAAATATCAAATCGTAACATTCCAATTATTGATTAAAATGGGAAAATTTTATGTAATTTTGTTATTTAGTTTAAGTATAAAAAAAATTGTCAATTATAAAGTTACATCTTCAGACTATAATATACCATATTTGTGAAACTTTAAAAATATCTTTCATTTTAAAATACTTCAAAGTAAAATCAGACAACAAAGAATTATAGGAAACCACACCTTGTAGTTGAGTCTGCTCTATACAGTAGTAAACAATTACAACAAATTAAGTATTCAATTTAAACAAAAAAAAAATATTATATGGCGCCCAAATAATAATTTTAAAAAATCAATAATAATAATAATCAAAATTAAAAACATATGTAATACCTTTCAAATATTTTATCTTCTCCCTTTACCGTCTATAAGAAGTAAACAAATTTCGACTTTCAAAGACTCTCTTAACAGGTTTCTTTGATATTCCCGACAGTTTGATCCCTTTCCATCATTTTACCTTCAACATTTACGCTCTTTAAAGAGTTGGTGGATTAAAGCTTTCGTGGTAGATCAAATCTCTCATCCCGATCCCTGCCCATCCTTTTACCTTCAACATTCACGCTCTCTAAGGAGTTGGTAGATCAAAGCTCTCATAGACTCTCTAACGAGCTCCTTAGAGATCCCATCCTTTTTTCTTTAAAATTTAACCAACTTCAAACTCTTGAAAATGGCTCCAAAACGGAAGAACAGTTCGATCCGATAAGTAGGCAGATTGAGGCCTGATACTGTTCTGTCATTTCTTCCCATCTCTTTTCATCAGTCAAATTTCAAGGATTCAGATCCTTGAAATTTGACTGCGTATTTCCTATGTAAATGTTAACAGTACGTAACATCTACATTAACTGAAGAGTGAATAGAATGTACTTAGCACTAAATGAATATGATTTATCAACCCTTTTGTTACAGCATTTAGTTATTTTCGAAAATATGTAAATGGTTCCGTCCTTATTGATGCAGCAATCAATTATAGGTACCTCTTTAGGCAAAAAAAAAATTAATTTGCTTTACCGAACGGCATCTACGAGAACAAAAAATAAATAATTACGTTTATTTTTTGCTGGCTCCAATCTAGAACTGGGCCTAAATATTCCAAGAGTTATTATGTTGATGGTTTAAGCAAGCTAATATATTTTCAACGCGGCCTCATACATCAAGTTAAGAGAAAAACTTTTCTATCTCAATATCATTCCGGTGCCGTTAAATGCGCCCTGCGAGTGTAATATGAAAACTTTTATAACGTCACATTAAAGTTAACTTTAGCCTTGCCAAGTTTAAAGCTGCAAAAAATAGGCGTTTATGTATGTACTCTCTGTGACTGGGGACGAGATTCGTGGAGCTGGAAAGGGGCTTATGTATACAAATTTCAATTTTTTCAGGCCGCCTGAAATAGGATTTAGCTACATACGCAAGTATACGTGGATATATAAATTAACAAGGAATTTCAGAATTTATTGAAAGTTCACAGTAATTAAAAATGTTATGTCCGTGTCAATGGAATTAACCTTTCCAAGGTCTTTCAATGAAATATAAGATAAATAACATTTACTTGCCATACGAGTAGTTACTTGAAATGGCATTTCTCCAAAAAACAGAGTAGAACTATGTTTTTTAAGTATAAGCACAGACAATACAGCGTATCGCTACAGACTGCTACTTAAATGCTGGAAATTGGCAACCCGAAATGGAAGCAGGGTCTCCTTAGCCGCCTTCCAGCTATAAAATTTAGCGTGGTAACTCTTCTACTTGGTAATAGGCGGCAGTTCCAGCGGTGGCTTTGTTGCCAAATAATAACTGCTAAATAAATTTAATGCTTTCAATTATGTAATTAAAGAGATAAGAAACTTATCTTGTGTTTGGAAATCACATTTGCCTTAAATGTTAAATAAAATAAATCAAGTTAGAATTAAAACTATGAATTTACCTAATTAATTATTTATTATATATCACCTTGGAATGGGAAAATTCAGATACTCGAAATTAATGTTTTTAGATTTGTGCGTCGACTTCCAATATGGTACGATATTAACACCTATGTTTAAAAAAATTGCATTATACAGGTTGTGTATCCTTAGATGGGTACTGCCTCTTATTGTTGATTTCTTTAGTTAGGTAAAATAATTATTTACACAAGTGTTGCATATCATGGATGTCATTGGTAGTGCTCATATTTGTGACACAAGGTGTTCAAAAAAATTAACACTATGTAAAATTGCTGGAACCTCAAGGAGTAGTTGAATACGAAATTTATTTAAAAAAAAACAACAAATCATCAATCAATGCAGAGATAAGATAATGCGTTCGCTACTGCTATTGCAATTTTTGACTAACTTTTTTGTTTTTCGACAAACTGACTTCGGACCGTTTCCATTCAACGCAGAACGGAAAATCAGAACCAGAGTAGTGGGGAGATTTTTTAAATTATTTTTCAATTCAACGCACCGTTTCCGAATTATAAGACCTTCTTTACTGTATCACCTCACACACCTCTTCTTTCCGAAATTTATTTTCCACATACGGACCTTTTCCATTCAACGCAGAACTGACACACAGAGCTAGGGGTCTGGGGAGAATTTTTCAATTATTTTTTCGATTTAACGCACCGTTTCCGAGTTATACGGCCTTTTTACTATAACACGACATATCTCTTGTTTCCAAAATTTATTTTCGACGTACGGACTTGGGACTTTTTGCATTCAACGCAGATGGAACATACAGAACCTGGGAGGGAGGGGTTGACATTTTTCAATTATTTTTTCGATTCAACGAACCGTTTCCGAGTTATAAACACTTTTTTATCCTATGACGTCACACACCGTTGGTCCCGTTTTTTTTTTGACATGTGGGTTTTGGGGAGATTTATTTCTTCACCATGGGAAATTTTTTGATACTTAAAGAGTCTTAAGCAAGTACTGTTTTTTTCTTTCATATATTGTGACACTCCGTTCTGCGTCACCCACCGAGTGCTCTACTCAGAACCAAGGGGTAATTTGTTTATATTTCCAGCCATTTCCGAGTTACGAGTAAAAACCATTTTTTTTTCTTATACTGTGTGACATCATAGATCGATAACAAAGGCTTAACAAAGCCACGCGCTCTACCCCACGTTCCTTCCCTAGGTGTCCTGAAATTGCTGGGGAGACTCCTGAAGCCAGCAGAGAGAGAGAGAGAGAGAGAGAGAGAGAGAGAGAGAGAGAGAGAGAGAGAGAGAGAGAGAGAGAGAGAGAGAGAGAGAGAGAGAGAGAGAGAGAGAGAGAGAGAGAGAGAGAGAGAGAGAGAGAGAGAGAGAGAGAGAGAGAGAGAGAGAGAGAGAGAGAGAGAGAGAGAGAGAGAGAGAGAGAGAGAGAGAGAGAGAGAGAGAGAGAGAGAGAGAGAGAGAGAGAGAGAGAGAGAGAGAGAGAGAGAGAGATAAGCTCTCTATGAGGACAGAGTCACTCTATCTCTATCGCACACTATAACTCTATCTCTCTCGCACACAATCAGACAAAAACGACAGAAACGAACCTTCTTTTAAAAATACATGGGATTTATCATTATTAGAATAACCCATTTTAATTTAAAAAATTAAAAAAATTACAATGGGTTATTCTGATGACGAAAAATAAAACATAATTAACTGTATTATTCAAATAACAATAATGTGCAAAAGTTCTTCAGGAATATTGGCAAATTTATTTTGGAGGAAGAATCCCGTCAACGAACACTAAAAAATATTATTAGAAACCTTAGGTGGCCAGAAAACAGCCCCGATCTCATTGTCAGTCCTTTAGACATATTTTTTTTACCTGAAAATTTGCAAGTATTGAAAAAAAATACAGGACGAAATGCTTGATAATTTTGAATTTGTTTTTGAAGCAATTAATAGTAAATTGAAACATATTTTCAACTGTATCATCACAATCACTTGCATGTTGATTTGTAAAAATTGTAGGTATATTAATGTTATTTCGTTTTTAGTTATTCTCCTTATGTTGTTGTAAAGGTTAGTTATAAAAAGCGTTGTTTGTTATTTTCATAAGGATGAATTTTAATTTTTTTTAATGATTTTTTTTATTTTAAACATATATATTTTATGCCAGTAAATTTTGATGTCAAATGAAATAAAGGAAAAGTCGTACATTTGTATTTAAAGTTTCTTTCTATCTTTAATTATTAAACCTATAAGTGGATGTCAAAATAACAAAAAAAACCTGTACCTACATTCCGCGACGTACTAATAACCCACCTTGTATATTAAATAAATTTATCGTCATCATCAAATATTAAAAAAATTATATTACAAGCTGTTTAAAATATTATTACGAATTTTGTTTGTTTGGAAATATTTTTTCTGCAGTATTTCAATACCAAAAAATGAAAATAGTAGGTAATTAACGAAATTATGATTAAATAACTTAATTGTAACACCGCTGCAGAATATCATATGAAACTACATAGATATTCGTTGATTCTTTAAAAACATTTCTATCAATATTTACATCATACATTTAAGTAAATACAGTAACGCAAAAAGAAGATATTGATAAGAAAGTGTACAAAAGAAATCCGTAAGTACGCCTGGCAATATTACCAAAGTCTTGTTTATATGTTGCTAGGATACGGGTAGGTATGCGGGCCGCTGCATTTGATTCTTCCTAAAATTCTGTTGGTGGTGTACTCTACCGGCAATTCTGAAATTTAAAACTGCCGGCCTATTCCAGTAGCGGTCTGTGGCGATAGCTATTTTGTCTGTGGTATAAGCTATATGTGGAAGTAAATAGAGAAACACACTGATGGTATTATGTTAGTATCTCCATATTTTCTAAATGGAAAAATAAAAATAAATTCAAATGCAGTAATATTTTGAGTTGAACAAAACAAAGTAGTTCATTAGGTATCATTAAGTAAAAATGTATAATAAAATTCGCCACAATGTGAAACAAAGTCATCTTGAGCTGTGCTAAACGTTTTAAAGTCCCTTTTACACAGATCAGTAAAGTCGTATTTCGAGGTGAGATATGGTAAAGCGTTTTTGGGTAACAATGTATTGTTACAGAAAGAGTATTTGGTATTAGTCATTATTGATGAATTGGTGTTATGAATTAACGTGATATGCACAATTTAATGGCCAGCAACTAAGAAACTTAATGATATTTGTTGTGATTAAATTACACTCAAGGTGTACAGTTTTGCTCGTCAATTCTGACCTGACCAAGATCCAAGGATGCTATGCAAGTTGTACCCTTTGTGCTCATTTCACTGATGAGTACACAACACTGCTGGATTTGGGGAGGCTTAGCTTGACCACTTAGCAAAGTCCACTACATCAAGGTTAACAGTGACAAAGACAGAAAAAGCTCTTATAAATGCTCATATAGCTACGTCTGACTTGCTGCTACTCATTCCACGACTCAGAGTTGAGATTGGATGTAATTGTTCGGACTATAAATACTCGTGTATCACACAATGTATACATTAACAGTAGTATAGTCAGTATAGCAAGTAGTGATTGACATATCCTGTGAACTAGATAATTTATTTAATTTAATTTTTATATCTACACGAAACCCAAATGATACAATCGAAATAACAGTAGTTCTAAACAAATACTTATAATAAACCTTAAATTAACAAATAAGTAAATGTAAAAAATAAGTAGGTACTATAAAACAGATAATTTATTTATTTAATTTAATTTTTATATCTACACGAAACCCAAATGATACAATCGAAATAACAGTTGTTCTAAACAAATACTTATAATAAACCTTAAATTAACAAATAAGTAAATGTAAAAAATAAGTAGGTACTATAAAACAGTCATCATTTATACTGAGTTCTTTTATAAACCTAGTAAGTTGACACCACGATGCCTCAAGGATATCAAAATCCTGTGGCAACGCATTAACCGCCTTACAATTCGTTAATGGGAGAATATAATCCAACATAGGTGCGAGATTGATTTAAATAGAGAAATTCATTTGACCTGGTAGTACAGTTTGGCACTCTTATATTAAATAGTGATAATATTTCACTACAATTTATTCTGTTATGAAAAAGCTTATGAGCAATTTTAAATAACAGTGTCTCCTATGTTTTAGAGAATGAATACTAAGTAGATGTAATCTTTCACTATACTCATAATCGTCTTTATTAATATTCAGTTTAATGAACACAAAATTGCATATTTTCTTTTGAATACGCTCCAAACGGTCTACATGATTGGCAAAACTAATACAACAATATTGCAAATTTGAACGCACCAGAGAGTTATATAAAAGAAAAATAGATATAACATTAGTGAAATCTCGAGTTTGTTGTTCTAAAACATTTGCTCAATAAATCTTCAATATGAGAAGTGAATTTGAATTGATAATTAAATTTGACTCCTAAATCCTTCACTGTCTTTACTCTTTCAAGTTTAATATTTTCAATAAAATAATCCGATAACCAAATATTTTTTCTATGCGTAAAATAAATTACTTTACATTCATAATGGTTTAACTCCATATCGTGGGATTCGCACCATTTGACTAATTAATTCAAATCGCTCTGAACTGCATCGCTATCCGTAGAATCCTTAACACATAAAAATAACTTCAAATCATCGGCAAACATTAAATATCTACACGATTTCAAGTTATGAGACAGGTCATTAACAAAAAGAAGAAACAATATTGGTTCCAGATGGCTACCTTGAGGAACACCGGATGTTACAATAATTTTACGTGAAGTAAACACTTTCCATTATATAATCCACTGATGACAAATGCTCACAATAAATGTCTATTGGTGAACTTGGAGGAATATACGCGGCACCAAATATATATTGAAATGCATTAAGGCAAGTAGATATTGAAATTTCTTCACAATTGTTCTCAAGAACTGTAATTATAGCAGCAGGTAACTTAGATTTCACTGCAATTAGCACGCTACCACCACGGGCCTTGGTACAGGTGTCCAATGATCTATCCTTCCTAAAAACTACGTTGTGAGAACAAAATATTTCACTATCAAGTATATCAGAACAAAGCCAAGTTTCCACCAAAACTATAATGTCATAAATGAGATTTAATGATGCCTCAAACACTTCTAAGGTTTTGATTGGAAATCCTCTAACATTTTGATAAAAAATAGAGAACTATAATTTGTCTTTTAGTTTTTTGAATTTTTAAAGGGTACAAGTGTTGGAACACTATTAATACATTTTATTGTCTTAGTGTTATCACAATTATTCTGTAATTCAAATAATTCTTGCCTAAGTTTGTTCAGATTTTCCCGTTGCATTGGAGTCATATCACTTGCAATTCTTATATTTGAATTTTGGAGTTTTCTTTTATTCTTCAAGATTTGCAAAACATCATTTGATTTTTTTTAAACATACCTTGGGTGGACGAGTTTTACCTTCAATACGTATACCCAAACGGAACAATTTCAAATCTGATGTAACAATATTAAGATTAAGATATTAAGATTAAGTTTAATGTTATCATCCACCTTTCGCCAAGTTTGTTCTTAGAAGAATCAGCAACATTGAATACAATTATATTCTCAGCATGTTTTAATAATAATAGGCTAATCAGGCATATTTTCAAAATATTTGCAGACATATTTAGTGGCGACTTTCAAAAAAATATCTCATTCCATCGTCACAATACTGACCTGTTCTTTATTTACAAATATATTCACGCCCGCAAAATAAATGAACAAATTTTCATCAATAATTCAACCGAGTCCTCTTTTCCGTTCTTATCTACTAGTTTCCGCTCTATTCGGGGCTTTATTTCCCTTAAACTTCGCTAGCGAATACAGAATTTTTGTCAGTGTAAGAATTTAAACATGTAATAAACCTTTCTTGAACAAATTTGCGGAAGCACACTGGTCTATTTCGTCTATATTGAAATGTGCTCATGTTTGAAAAGGCTATATTTGTTCAAGGTACCTTATTATCTAGGATGTTTACAGACTTGAAAATTTACATATTTCTGTTGAAATAGAGATGCCGCTAAAATCTTGCGTCAGTGAAAATTACTTAAAAATACAGGAGTACTATTAAATTATTTATTGTAGTCAAAGTAATATTGTTAACTGATGACAACTCAATGTCTGAATAAAAGTCATCTCGACCATCTTTTCGATGTTTTAGGTATAAAATCATCGAATTATTAAGACGTTGTATTTTTGTTGACAGTTTCTTGTTTCAATATACATCTACGATTTGCATTAAAATTGGTTGTTTCTTAACTGTCATCTCTTGCGCATCCCTTGTGTTTCAGTATTAGTCTAGTGTGGGTAAAATTTTTAATTAATATCATTCTATATATCTATTAGTTTAGTGTGGATAAAATTATAATAATCGAATGTTATTTTATTAGTGGGTTGTATTTTATTGCAATGCCTTTTAATTGCAGTAATCACGAAATAATTGAATATGCACTATGCACTATCAATATGTATGGCGAATGTTGACAGTCGTAGAACCAATATATTATTTTCTATTTCGCCATTCACTAACTACTGCTGAAACTATAAGAACTTGAAAAAATACGCCTGTTGCTATATGTATAGCTTTTATAAATAGTCAGAAAAAGAAACAGAATATATTTTTTAAGGGTCATAATATATATTTTATAGATATTTGAATAGAATGTCTTCGTGTGATTACAGATATATAGTGTATGAAGGTTTTTTTACGTATTTCAATAGAATATGTTTATAAGGTTGCAGCGATATAAGGTTTGATAGATTTATCATTGACATGGCACAATCATCTCTGTTGCTCCTTTTTTTCTTGAGTTGACATGATTTTCAATAAACTTATGTTTAGAAGCTCACATGCTCGATTATTTTAAATTAAAAGGAGCACAGAAATACTAAAGTAGAAGTAGGTATAAGCAATCCGAAAAAAGTATAACAAAATGCGAAATCTTTTTTTGACAACACGCGAATTTAAAAAAAGATTAATTAACCTTTTTTGTATTAAAAAGAAAGCAAACAAAATTGTTCCGTTTAACTTTGCCGTTTCAAACAGTCCAGCTTAATTTCTAATTTAAATATTAATTAAGGTTAAATTGTGAAATTTAATTTGTAGGTGCAGATTAAGCAAGCCGGGTAATAAATTCCTTTTAGAAGTTTAAATTATAGTTATTCTAAAAAACAAAGGCTAATTAAAAGTAATATTATTTCTTTCTTTAGTCGCTTTAGAGGATTTCTCGGAAATAATAAAACATTTCGAATCTATTTGTTCCAAAAGGAAAGCTATTATAATTGTTAATTACTACACTGGGTACACTTGGCAAAAGCACAAATATTGTTTTGTTTTTTTTATATACTAAAATTTAATTAAAACGGTTTCTAAAAACAGGTGAGTGAGAGTAGATGGTCAGAAAGAAAAACTTCCCAAAAATACAAGGAATATACATAGAACCACAGTAAAATAAATGTTTTCGTTTTCATGTGCCTTAAGATACCACAGACCAAAAAAACTGTTTTTTTTTTCCAAAAATCTTTTAACCTTCAAGAAGACCGAGGGTATAAATTGTAAAAAACGTAAAAGGTACCACAAATAGTAACCCTTTGCGTAATTTGAGTTTATTTGTTCAACCCGTTTGAAAGATATAAACAGAAACATTTTTATTTGTACGAAAATTTTAACAAGCTATATCTCGACAAGAAGGCACTTTCGGGCATGTTTATATGAACTTTTTTTCTTAAATTTCTTTTTGCTTCAATTTATTTTATTTTATTTTATTTTATTTTTTTGGTCAAAGAGCAGAAAAACAGTATCATCTTACGATACTCAATGACCTTGAACTCATTGGTTACACACTCTATATACACTAAACTTAAGGCTACTCAATCTAAGCATCAACATAAAATACCTACATAGATAAAATAATGTTAGTGCGTTTAAATCGGGATATAAATTAGTCCAATAAATTTCCTCAAACCAAATATAATTCCTGCTATAACCTGCTGAATGTTTTGAAACATTAAACTTTTATAGTGTGGGAACAACGTATCCCCTAGTCGGATCGAAATATCCGCACCAGTTAAATTTAGACAAAACTTTATTGCTATAAATTTTAGATGTAGTCGGTTGGCATGAAATGAAAATTGATTACGTTTGAATGTACTGTTCCAAAACAAAACTTTAACATTTAATTCGTGTAGTTATGTATCAAAACGGACGCGGTAATAAATGGCGACCGTTTCGTTATGCTAAATTTGTAATGAAACTGTCTACGTCTAAGCATGGAGGATGTATCGTACTTCGTCAGGGCTTTACCAGGTCTTTACGTGGGGCGACTTCCGCAATTAAGCGACTTTATGTAGAGCTAATAATTCGCGTAGGTACAACAGAGTGTGCCTAAATCGAAATGAAAGGAAAGATATTGTTTGAAAAAATAAAAAAGTAAAAGTATTGTGCAAAACCGTACTTATCTTATCAACTTCGACGTCACCTGTTACATAGGTGTTGTATAACAATGAAAAAGTAATATTAACGGTCGATAGAAGGAAGCACAAAAAACAGGCACTTAGGTAGGAAATTCTGGAAGGAAGCCTAAATAGTTGAAGATAGGCAGTTGAAGTGAGAACAGTGTGCAGATAGGTAGCAAGACGATCGGCGGGCAGTGTGACAAAGTAGTGTAAAATTAAGTGTTTAACCGGTATTAGTTAGCAGGTAATATTCTTTAAGTACTTTGTTGTTAATTGTTCTATGTAATCTTATGATTGTGATGGTTATAGATGTTTCATGATAATAATTCTTTGTATGTTTAGCTTCCATTGCTTTATGCTCAAGGGCATATATTTTTCTAAGGTAAAATTGTTATAATTATTATTAACGATTGCTCATTATTTATTTCATGTTAAAATATATATATTGTCGTGACTGCCCAGATATTGCAATAACAACTCCTTTGTTTCACATTTAACTTGTTTTATCATGATTACGTTGTTCGAAAAACAAATAATAAAGCATTTCTTGTGCTCACTTTATGTCATACGCATATAAGAGCCTTGTTGAATTTACTAACATTTTCGCCCGTGAGGAATGAATCTGTAAAAAGAATAATTAAATACAAAAAAAGAATTGCTAAAACAGATCTTCCGAAATCTCAACTCATAGCTGGATTGCCTCCCGTATGGGACTCCAGTACCTTCCGGCCCTGCCGGCTAACTAACACCAAACCTCTTCAGTTTTACTTGGAAGTGTGTATGTCTAATTCGAGTGAGGTGACATTTAGTGACACATTAAATGAGTCGGGCGTTAATTATCATTAGCAAAGGATCCTAATTTATGCCTTTTGTTAGCGGTTGTTTTGTATTTATATTTGGGTAGTTAGAGCAACGATCGTGGGTTTCTCTGCCATGCTCTTTCCCCACAGGAGCTCTAGGTGAGCCTGGCACTCTCATTTTATGTTAAATGGTTGTTAATGTTTTTGTTGTTCTTTCTATTTGTCACATGTTTAATTTGAATTGTATGTAAATAAAGGTTAGGTGTATTAACTCTGCTTTTGTTTTATATAATTAAACCATACATCCCCTCTACAAAGTTAGTAGCCAGCGCCTTCCGGTCAATTAAAAAAGGATACACACAACGTAGGGATTATGACGATCACATGTTTTTGGCCACAACTACGTTTACTTATTTTTGGTCGAACCTAGGGTTGTTATACTACAGTATGTACATATTTTTTAATATTTTTTGAAAAGGAAGTAGTTGTGTATTTTTTTCTTATTTTAATCATTTTTTCCCATGTATGACAGACTAACAATAAGTGAAATATTAGGAAAACAACTAAATATTTTTGTTGGCACACTCATAGAATGGCATAAGTAGCTGCTAGCGATTTCTGTAGTTCTTGTTCTCTAGAGGTCACTTCGACAATTGAAAGAAATGAGAGGAAGCCATAATTGCCAGATTTTTTATCTTTTCAGTCAGTTCCGCTTTATTTGCGGAAAAACATATTTTCCTCCCGAAGAAGCATACATTTTTTTACGTTTTTCGCAAATCCCTTCATTTTTTTTTGTCTATATTAGATCTTTACGAAGTTTCATAGCCAGGTCCAACCGCGATTTCAACCTTTGGGTAAAGGATTTAATGAAAGGCTGAAAATCCCTTCTAAAATTCCTAACTTCTTCATGGACAACCCACTTTCCCCTTGGTTATAATATGCCTACTCAAATCGCACCCCTTGTAATATTACCCTGTTTATACCACAGTTTTAGTTTCGTTGGATAACAATGTGAATATTACAGGAAGTTGACTTCCGGTCAAATTCTAAGAAACAAAATCCAGTTTCTACTAGTTATATTCGAAACTACCTATGCATGCACGAAATAAAATCTTGATTTCATCAATGTAGATATGTTTTCAGATAATGAAAATAGAATAAATAAAAATGAAGCTAACTTAATTTTATTTAGCTGAAGGTTTTTAATTAATTGACGTTGAAATTTTTTAAGTTTCATCAGCAGTTGTAACAGTTTCAACAAATTTTATGTGTACTAGTAACTGCGATATTGAAAAATGTCTAGACTCAGTTATACAGAAAAACAAATATGATTCTACTTTTTCTATAAATTTGTCTCTTGTTATTAATAATAAAAATAGATTTTTTTTGTTTTTATCCTTAGAACCTCCTCTTTTATGAGGATAGAGCGAAAAAAGAAACTACTGTTGTATCAAACTGATTAAGTATAGATAATGAAATGAGACATAAAAATACATTTCTGAAACATTTTAGGAATCTTTACAACTTCTGAATAACTGACCTCAGTTATATGGGACAGTGTCAAATATCGACTGACCTCTTATTTCATTGCATGATAATGCGAACCTTGATTTTGAAAACGTCTATGATAAATTTGACTGTGCATTTAAGACTCATGTTTCTAATGATAGTAGCTATTAGAAGAAATATTCGCTGTGACTTAACTGAAATATCATTTAAACCATTTAAAAAATAAAATAAAATGACTACGTGTGGTCTGATGGTATTTCTTTTTTCTTAATAGGGATTATATTCATACATTTTCAACTTCTGCAAAATCCTAGAAATAACATGGTAGTACTGACTTCGATATTAACAGCCAAATATGTGCCCAGATTTATGAAAGACCAATCCAGTTTTCTTGGTATATCTCACAATCAGAATATTTAGATGTGCAGGCAAAAACTAACGTTATTATACGGATTTATCAAAGGGTTCGATAGACCTAGTCATAGGGTTTTCTAAAACAGATTGTTCAGATAGATTTGTATTGACTGAATTGAAATGAATTGCAATTAATTAAATAATATTTTACCAGTTGTTTATAATGGCTTTAAATCTATCAAATTTCTAACTCTTACCGGTGTACCTCAGTGTTCCGTTCTGGAACCATTACTATTTGATATATTTATAAATACCATAACTTCAGAATATTCTGCGGCTTTTATTCACATGGTGCGTAGATAGATTCAATGCTTCAAAGTACACATATGTCACTTATTATCAAATTATTTCTTTTAATTTTCTATTATAACATAAACAACAAAAATTTACGAAACTAACGACGTTGGGTCACCCCAATGTTTCGATCCGAGATTTTTAATCCGAAGTTAATTTTTTAATAAACTAGAACTTCACGTGTTTGGTGTCCCAATTATAATATTCATATAAATGTACTAGAAAATATACGAAATTTTTAAAACACCTACTTTTTAAAACTTACAATGCTCATTTTCTATTTTATCACCCAGTGCTGGACATGAATATTTATTACAGATTTATCTTCATAAAATGGACTGTTTGTATATAGAAAAAATGTGTAGCGTTTTGTCATTGAATATTATTCTATAATGAAAGATAACGCTCTTAATTCAAATCATACGCCGTTATCGACTTAAGACGTACCAGTGTCAATAGTAAATGAAAGGAGATGTATGAGATTTTAGTTGAGGTACCTACTGACAGATGGCGCAATTAAGGCATAGTCTAGCACTTCACAGGTGTTTGCCAAATTCGTTTTAGTTTTATGTTTTTAAAATTTCTAGTGAATGATGATTTGCTACAAGAATAAAACAACATAGAACAAGTTTTTTGTCACACTATTCCATATTCTGCTTATATCTGAAAGGGTGGCAACCATCCCCTTGTCAACATTAGCCATAATATCAACATCGAAAAATGTGTAACAGTGACAGGTTCTGCAGTCTAGAGGGTGTTGCTATTTGATAAGAAAATAAAATCCCTTATACGTATCCCTTATATACGTACACGTATATGCCCACGGTGTTAGATTTCTGACTTCAGCTTTTTTTTATAAATTTTTGTAACATATTATCTTGAAAATTGTACCTCTGAAAAGTCTAACAGGTCTAAAGTTTAATATGATCTTAGTTGATGGTGATACAGCTGTGGACAAAAAAATGTTTGCGATATTAACAGTTGAAAGGAATTGACACAATGAAACTAATAGAGCTGTGTTTTATAAAGTTTTTACATGAATTCTAGGTCGGGAACTTTTTATTGTCCCCAGCTGTATGAGTTTCTTTCATAAATTTTCATTTAAATAAAGTTCAAGTTTGTTTTACACTGAATTGTAAAAAGGTGCATTTTTCACACTTAATTAAGTTCTTTATTATAACATGATAATTCCAACTCTACACAAGTACGCTTCCTCTCCTTTCCGTCCGACAATCCCCTTTCAGACAAATTGGTAACACCCCCCAGCAAGTGTTCTAAATTAAATTAATAGAATTAAAGAAACTACCATTCCGGCAAACGAAACCGCAGATAAGAAGTTTCCCCACTTAAACTTCATACTTTGCTTAACATTAGCCACGTAAGCTGTTTGTGAAAACATAACACCGCCTTAAAACGTCAAAACGCCCGAAAGTGAAAGACAGATAAGTCGATATCAGTACACAACAGTCCTGCCACCCCCAATAAAGGGACCTTTCTCAGGCTCCGAATTTTCCCCGTTTCTTTCTGCTTTCCTTTTGCACATCTTACTTTATTTAATATAGTCTGATGTTTTAGCATACATGACCCAATCTATTGCTCTCTCGCTCGCTCGCTTTGCGTTCTTAATTTGGGAATATCCCGGATTCCGGAAAGCGGAGCATAAAGCATAAAAATACATTTATTATGATTTACGACAGGGCTCGATTTGATATAAATAAAAATGGGGTGGAAAAGGAAGAGGGTATGGCCGCATTCTGCTCTTTGAAAAAAAAAAATGCTTTATATTTCTTGATATAAGTGCCAGACTTATACTGTGGTAATAGAAAATAAATTTCTTTAAATTTCCTCGTACACTACACGACTATAAAACTGTTTATTTCTTATTCACTTATTTCAGAAGCACCCTGTATATAGAAAATACCACAAGGGTAGCTTTTCTCGAACAATAGATAATAATTAACTGATTTTAATCAACCTAAATAAAATTTTGTTTCTGGAAAAAAAATTTTTTACAATTTTTTAACTAGGTTTTTAAATATTGTTGGAATTAAAAACGTCTACTGACATACAGATATCTAAATGTTGCGAAACCACATTCTGACAGATCATTAGAAGTAGAAATTTGAATAAGTGTCAGTTAATTTAAATCGTAAAAAATATTATATGTCACAAGGTACAATTTTAGACCCTCTTCACTTCATTATTTATGTCTGACACCTTGACATACTTGAATAAATGTAATGGTATGTGCGTAGATGATACACAGTTGATATCAGTTTTTCCTCGAAATGAAATCGTTCACGCAAATATTATTAATACAGAACTGCTCACATGATTTGCTAAATTTGCTCACATGATTTTCAAAGATTAAACACGATATATATTATATGTTGACACTATCAGAGACCCTGGATTTTGCAGAAAAATTACACTTACAGTTATTACAAATGGAGGAAATATGTAAACAGTTCCGTCTATTGTTCATTCTATACGAATATTTGACGCTTCAAGTATTCTATGTTGCAAGGTAAGGATTAATATGTTTCAAGTGACTTTAGGAAAAATGCTTTGTGCTAGTACTTCCTAAACTTCCTAAATAAAAATAAAATTTCATGATATCCTTCTTTTTACAACATAGTTTGATACTGAAATGTTCACAATTAAATCGTACACCTTTCCTCAGACTTTCGACGTTCCTCAGGGTTCAATACTAGGTCCGGTTCTATTCACAATTTGTATTAATGTTGTTAATGACCTAAATGTTAGCTACCTTCTGTACGCTGATGATGTGAAGTTATATTGCAGAATTGACGGTTTGTGCGATTGCGAAAATTTGCAACGAAGTCTTTTGACATTTAATAATTGGTGTGTTGACAACAAATTGCCATTGAATGCAGCTAAATATAATGTGATGTATTTTGAGCGCTTGATGTACTCAATACTATTTATATATAAGCTTGATGGCGATATTCTAGGAAGGCCTGAAGTCATTAAGGGTCGCAGTTTAGGTTTGCGCGGCATGTGGAGCTTTCCATAGCGGGGGCATATAAAAACTTGGGTTTATCGAATGTAATTCCAGTGAATTTATAAATTTCACTACTCTTCGTCTATTATACACTACGTTTGTAAGATCTAAACTTGAATATGACTCTGTCATAAGGAATCCTATTTATGAGCGCCAAATTTCTGCACTTGAAAGGTTCAGAGAAGATTCTTTAAAACTGCAGCATTTATTTTAGACGGTTTCTATCCTTTCTTACATGCTTTTTAATTTTTTGTTTTTTTGTTTGCACTATTTGTTCTACATTGTTTGCTTCACTTTTAAGCTGTTGTACTGTTAACCTTACATTTCACTGTTTTTCCTCCGCTTGTTTTTTCTTCTTAATTGTGACTTAATTTTAAATTGTAACTTATTCTGTAATTGGGCTCTGCCCGTTGGGTGTTTTATTTCAAAAAGCAAATGAACAATAAACAATGAAGGAGCATTATCTCTGACCAAATTTATTACTGTCATATAAACATTTGTCCTTACATAAGCCATTTACTAGTTTTACTTACCTGAAAGTCATTAAAATATATTGAACATTCCATTTTTCTGTGATTTTGCTCGTGCAGATTTAAAAGAAAAAGAACCGATTGCATTCGAGTAATCGGCAGAACAAATCATTTCCCAATTCGACACTGCTGAACAATCTCCTTAAATAAATACAGTTTAACTCATTTCCGCTTATTCGAAGAACTAATAAAAATTTCTCGAAGAATCGGTCGCTACATCCGGCTCCTTATTAATTCGAGCGGGGCTCGGTGCCAGCCAAACTTCCGCATAATAGGGGAGACCGGTGTCGATGGAAATGGTGTCAGTGAAATAATTATGCTCACAGTGCCATCTTTAGAGTTTTGTTGTTAATTGTAACTTCTTTAGTGTCGTTAGTTGTGACGGGAAACTAAGTGCAATAATTTTAAGGTTACAAAGGGCGCCATACCAGATGTGTTCGTTATATAAGTTAAAACGTCCAATATTACTGTCATGCATAGCTCTCATCTACCTGCTATAGCTGTTTTAAATTGGCATTGCTACACACATTGTGTTTAACACATCGAAGCAGATTTGTTTCTACGCTACATTTTGAAAATTTCTCCGTCGCTGATGACGAGCATTGCCCATGTACAACAACAACAATACTTGTACTGCTGTATCGTTATATGTAGGGAGAAGCAACCCTCACAAAGCATCTATCAAATTGTAGTCATTTCTGTCTGAACCAAAATAACGTATGTCAAACGCGTTTACTACTTTTAATATGCACAACAAATATGGATATAACAGGGATCTGCGTGAAGGAAACATCTAATTAATTAAAAAAAGGAGAATGTATCAGTAATACCAAATATAAATATCAATTTTAAAAAACGAGCAAAATCGGACAACTGATATACTGTGTATCCCAGAAAACAGTTAATAGTTATACTTATAGTCAACAGACATATAGTGACCATCCATTCATCAGGTAAAAATAGACGAAATTTAACATTCAACTCAACTTACCTTAGTCCAAAAATGCTTCGTTTAAAAGTTACAAAGTGTTAAAATCTTACTTTTGAAATGTTTTTTTTTTATTAATATGAGGAAATCGATATGGAATATCTGAAATACGTGACTCTCGTGTTGAATATATGTTTTCTTCTAAGAAAATGAATTGCATTGACATTACATAAAACATGCCTCTTGTAAATGTCTTTTAAAAGTGGTAGAATCAATTTGTTGCTCCGAAAAAAAAAATAAGTTTAAGGTATTAATTTGACTGAAAGTAGAAGTTTTTGGAAAATATTCTTTTTATGATCTTCCCAGTTTCTGTTTCTGAAAGAACTCATATATCTGCAGAAAAAATATATTTTATTACAATTTATCTTTTGAAATGTATAGAAAAATTATAGTTTCTTAGATACAGTCGATTAGGTATACTTCTCTTTCTTTCGTGGTAGCAAATAAAATCTTTTTACTCGAAATTCAGTTATTTCAAGAGAAATTGACAAAAGACATTTGTTGTCAGAAATCGACAGACAATACAAAAATTCTGTTGTGTCTACAAAGCAATATTTTCAAAAAGACGAAATCGCATACCATCCGTACGCCACTGATGCAGGAAACCAGATGTTTGATGATGGTTTTTATTGCTTTTCGTGCCCTTATAATATGTATCAAATTTGAATCATTTACTTACATCGCGACGTAAGTATTTTTGAAGTTTTTTTTTTTAAATTCCAGAAGATGGCCAGCGATCTTCATAATTTTTTCTCTAAAATACTCGTAAAGACTTGTACTTTCATGCCCAAGTACTATAAATTTGATTTGGGCGATATCGATTGAGTTTTGAGAGGTTAGGTTGCTAAATTTATTTTTTTTTGTATTTTCAAAGAATAAGACGTTGAATATTAAGGATGAGAGAGCAGTAGGGGTAATTTTTTGAGGAGAAGATATACCCACAGAAGATCTGAGATGGTATACCTTTGATTTGGGTCATATTGATTAAGTTTTAAGAGGTTAAGTTGCCGATTTCCATTATTCCAGAAAGTAAACGTTGAATATTAAGGGTAAGAGAGTAGTAAAAGTAATGTAATGTGGAAGAAAGTGTACTTAATAAAGTTCTGAGATGTCATAATTTTGATTTGGGTCATGTCGACTGATTTCTAAGAGGTTCTCTCACCCTTAATATTCATCGTTTTATTCTCTGAAAATACAAAAAAAAAATGAAATTTGGCAACCTAACCTCTCAAAACTCAATCGATATGACACAAATCAAATTTATAGCACTTGGGCTTGAAAGTACAAGTCCTTACGAGTATTTTAGAAAAAAAATTATGAAAGTCGGCTGAAATCTGGCCATCTTCTGGAATTTTGAAAAAAAAAACCTTGAAAAATCCCAGTGTGCGTCGGTGTTAGACATGAATGAAAATCCATTTCAAAAGCAGGATTTTAGCACCTTCAAACGGAATCAAAACTAAAATAAATTGGTTTAAATTCAATTACCTTTACTTGAGAAATCTATGTTTACTGTATAACTACTGCTTTCTAGGACACTGTGTATAGTACCGTGGGATGGGGTTATTTTCAACTTCAGGGGCTATTTTGATGACATTGATTGAAACATTGATGATCTTATTATATGGCAACTCCGCATAGTTAGCGCGATCATACCTAATCGTTCCTCTGTGAACCAGTGATGTTTGTAGAGTATACCAGGCTTTTATTTAAAAAACGATATTTTATCCCTTTTTTGAAGCCAATATAACTTCAAACACACAAGAGAAATAGGCACTAGGAGTAAGGTAATATATAGTATTTGCTGTGCAACCATGTTAAACCATTAGAATATTAAAAACTGAAAAATATTGCATTGTAAATATGGCCGAAAATTTAAATATTCTGTCGTGGGGGGGGGAGCTTTGATCGGGGTAATGATCGATGTAGTGAGGCAATTTTGAAAATTATCAAAGTCTGCGAAGTATCTTTAAGTAATATAAGATTTAATTTAGGGCTACCTATTCTTAATAGAAGCCGTTATTGTTTTGGTGACATGTTTTAAAGAACTTACGACTGCGCAAAGAAAAATTGTTATTTTTTTATTGCAGAATATTATATTTATATTTACTTTACATTTGTATAAGAATTAAATAATATTTTTGTACCGTAAAAGATAATATTTCCTTAATATATCACTTTCTAATTTCCGGTGTCTTAATGCCATTTATAAGTTCAATTTTTTTCTTGTCATCCAGTGAGATTGTTACGGATACATATTTTTCATACCTGGATAAAAATAAGGGGTTACTTATCAAATACGAATATTAATGAGATGGACATAGTAACCCCACTCGGAGTTTAACTTTGTTTTAGTCTTCAGGAATTAATTTTTCCAAAACTAACATATATTTTAGCAAAATCTCTGGACGAACCGATAGCTCGGAGAAAACCGATATTGAGGTTATTTTTATAACAGATTTGAGACTAACTAATACAAATGAAATATTATTCTACAACTTTTTATTTTTAGCAGTAACCTCATCCCGCTTTAGTTGTTTTGATTTTGCTTATTTTTATAGCATTTCTTGGAGTCCATTCTAACATGTTAATATTGATTTATATTTAATATTACTGAAAAACATTATCTCCTGCTTAATTGTTTAGATTAGTACGAGTAGAATGAACAGAAACCAGTTCTTTAATACATCTTTCAAAAACCAACAAAATAAATATCAGACACTGTTGCATGAATTAGGAAAGTTCTAAACAAATTTAATATGAGCTCCTTTATAAAACAACAATATACAAAATTTACAAAATAAACAAAAAACAAAAGAAACTGCTAGTTAAATGGTCTATATGTCATAATTCTTATTTTGTTTTTATAACGGCATTTCAGATTTGTTCTATATGCCTAAAGAGCTGTGAGTTATTTTGAAGGCTTTGATGTTTTATAATATTTATTAATTATTAGTAGACTCGTTCTGTTCCAGTTTTAGATCTTTTAGTTCATGTTTGTAATGTACCCTTCAATCCTTCTATTTTTATGGCTATTTACATACTCCAACTGCCCATTTGTTTTAAATTAACATTATTTTAATAATGAAAACAATATTTTAAAATGATATTAAATTATTTTACATTATTATTTAACAAATGAAGACAGTCATAAAGTTTGTTCTTCTGGAAAAAGTCAATTTTAGACATCAGAGAATATATGACACAATTTACATGAAAATACTTCACTCAATTTAATGTAATTTTTGCTGAGATCAACACCGGTCTCCCCCACGTTCACGATAAGGCGTGCCCGGAGGAAACGGCAATAAAAAAGCTGCGGCTTCGGTTTCCATTCAATTAATACGTTCAATTTTTTATTCCCTTCCTGCTTCCATTAGCGCCGGGGTTGCCGATCTCATGACGAATGGACTACATGGCGCTGAAAACTGATTTATTGATATGTTGCACCGTCCATTGTCTGGATTCGCTTTATATCGTTTTCGAATTGTAAATGAATTCAGCGTGGAATGTTCCCGGACTGAAAGCCTACCTGGTAACATTGTGTCCTGTGTCTCATTTTGAAATATGAAGCTGTACACTTTGTGGATGATACACTGGGCGTTTATAAACTTGGAGAGAATATTTGAAAGGTCAATAAATCGGAATGTGAAAATTCGATTGGCATAAATATTTACTGATTTTTTTAAATAATAATAATAATGTTTTGTAAATGTTTCTGTTTAAAATTAAGTTTAAAATGTTAAAATAAAAGTGTAAATTATGTTGTCCTACCTATTTACTTAAATATAATTTTTATTTTGTCTTGTTTCTTGCGCGCTTTTTTTGGTGACACGGACAACGCCGATTCTCGGCACTGAACGATATACCCGCAAAATTTTCTCACTGAGAGTGCACGCTTTCCGCTTTATAAATAATAATATTACAAACACTTAATAAATATTTGTGCATAGATATTTTCCTAGCGACCTGTTCATTCTCTACATTTTTTGAGGAATCAGAGACTACAGGAGCTTGGTAAGTCTGTGTCACGTCACCATCGCTTTGTCATTTTATTTTTTTCTCTCAAAACTTTAACTTTGGGATTATTACTCCAAAGAATTCCCATACAAATAATAATTAATAATTTAACCTACTTACACCAATAATACGAACACAAGTTTCCATATATTATACTAGTTCTATTAAATCGTTGTTACTGCACTGATATACTTTTTTTTTGGAATGTTTAAAAGTAAGAATCCGCAAAAATAAGTTACTTCACTAATATTTTTTTTTGTGAATTAAACATTAAAAACATACATTTTCGTAACAAAATCTAAAGTAGCTATTACTGGCAATAACCTAAAACTGAACTAGCGCTCCATCTACGACCACAACTACGCACTTCTGTTAACGTAGACGAAGATTCCAGGGGTTCCCAATAAGTTTCAATACTTTTAATTATAATTAATTTAAAACAATGCTTTCCTGTTTCAACGATTCTAATAATTATTCAGTGTTTGTTATTAAGGCATTTTATGTATTATTGAAAATCTACTCCTGGTTTCTAGACACCCTGTATAAGGTGTCCAATAAAACCGCAAAAATAACGGTGTCTTTATTTCATGAATCCCCTGTATTAAACTTTGATGAACTATATGTTCTCTCGAACAAAAAAAAATCTAAGAGCATTAGCTTTTTAAGTAGGTCCAAATAATGTTTCAAATAGTTCAAGTTTACCACAATAATTTATTCATGTTTTATAATTATTTAGATTATGTAGATTACTCAGGATGTCCTATTTCTTCTGAAGGTCATCTGACTTCTCTTTTTTTAAATAGAATATCGAGCATATTATTGCATCTTTGATTTTCTTGCAAAGTTTAAGGATTAATTGAATAAAAAATTCTTGAATAAGGTACCGTTTCAATGTAATTTGATGTGAAAAAAATGGAGTTTGCAGTAATTTCGAAAATATTTCCGAAACTAAAGGTTTTACCATGAAAAAATTATTTTCTGCTATAGTCTGTTTGGAAATGAAAGAGAGTAATAAAACCCCGAGGTAAGAACCGGCCATGGGCGTGGTAATATTTCGTTTCAGGTAATTATCGGGTAACACTAATGCTAACAGGTAATGGGTGTACATTAGTATATTTTACTGGATACATCATAGGGCAGGAGCCAGTGTATTGTGACAGATCAATCCAGTCTTAGAGCTGAATATACGAAGACGTACTAGTTCAGTAGAGTAAAATTCGACTTCTGTTTAGTGACTATTGTGCCAGTGGATATAATATTGTTTGGGTAAAATGTCGGCCTTATCAGATTACGTACCTGCTAAACGCGTGAAAAGATGTGCGCTGTCTCAGAATGAGAAGATTATTATATTAAATGTATTTAATGCATTGAAACACCAAAATCCTATCGACAGTGTTGACGACATCGTGGAAAATTGTTCCAAAATGACAGGGATTGGAAAATCGACGATCTATCGAATTAGTCTGGGCGCAGGTAAAAGGAGATGTAGCGCGAAATAATACGACGTTTAAATTAAGTGACGTGAGAATTTTGTTAAAAAAATTCCTTGGAACGAGTAAGTGCAGATAACTGGCAAAGATGTATACATCATGTACAAAAAGAAGAGGAGAAAATGTGGGAACTCGATAATTTAATTGACGTTACTGTGGGACCTATCGTTATCAATCTAGGAGACGAAGATAATTCATCAGAATATTCAGAGGATGAATTTTAATATACCTACTGTTTTATTTTCTTTATTGTACATTTATACAACACTACATTTACTCACCATAATTTGAATTTTCAAAATAAATATATTTTTGTGTGGAATAAAAGTCTATTAATTAAATTTATATTTTGATAATAATATTGAATAATTTTATTTAACCCGGTTATTATGCTTAAAGTAGCCTCATGTTTTGAAATGCTGTTTTTATATTGTTTACTTATAAGAGAAATGGACCGAGAAATTGAGGGATTAAATTTTAGCTACCTGCTACAATTTACTACAACCGGTCACACAAAGTTTTTTTAAAAGTACACCTCATCTATACCGATAATACATAATATAAAAATATTGAATATAAGCACCAGTACTACATTTATTTACGATTTGCATACATAATAAGGTTTTATTACTCTCTTTCATTTCTAAACAGTCTTATAGTACTTATACATTTTGAGCAGTAAGTAAAGTATAATCTATATACAGTAATTCAGTCCTTGGAAAATCCGATTAAAAGTTTTCGATTACGGATATTTCGATTTTTTTAAATGTATTAATGTTCCCTGTGGATAAAATTGCTGAGATGAGGAAAGCGATAAATATTGCAATCAGACTAAAAAGAAAAGTTGTTGCACAAAATTTACATAACGAAGATATCGTAATATATTTTATGTTGAACGTGATATAGTTAGAAGTTGGGTATTTACTATGTAAGTCAGTGAAGTGCTGTCTCTTCAATGTGAGTTTTTGGTTCAAAATTAAGTTGTGTACATGTGGATGGGAGGATTGTAACAGGTTGTTGACTAACAATAAGAGTACTTTGTAATAACTAACTGTTTTTAATAATTAGGGAAGTGTTTGTTTTGTTAAATTTATTTTTTGAGTAATATCTTTGTTCTTTTAAATAGTGTAATTTAAAAATTTATGGTAGTATTTATATTACCGACATTACTTTTTCGTTGGTTCAAAGTGCTCTTTATTATAAATTTTATTTAAAATTACTTGACAATTTTTATTCGCTCTCAAAATCGATTCCTAACTTTTTAACTGAAAAAAAGGTTAAGGTCTTACGACAAATTGGTTTCTAGACACTTGCACATGCAAAAATGAAGATCGTTTCATGGACAACGATTTCCAAAATGTTTTACTGTTTTAAAAATCTTGTTATTTTGAAAAATGTCTGAACTCATTTGTGCGCGAATTTAGATTCACTCTGTACAAAATATTTTATCTTAATTAAAATAAATTGCACTTTATTTCAAAAGCTGTAAACGTACTTCGAGATTTAGGAGATTTCAGCGATATCAGCTCTATAATCATAAGTTTTATATAAGATTCCATCTCGCTTCCCCACAAAATTGATTTTATTGTAATCCCCACAATACACCACTTCCGGTTTTCAATCAAGAAGGTTTCCAATTATTATCTGAAATATATTAGTTTCCTAGAAAATATAATAGAAAATATCAATTTCTCAAACGGCCTGACATAACAAGACAAAAGATAAAATCCCAATTTCTGGGCTTCCCGTTAACATAGAAACAGGTCTAAACGGAGGATTAAGTGTAGCATATCGAAATCGGAATCGGAAATAATAAATAAAACTTCCTGCTCTCTACAAACTTCAAGGTTATTAATGTTGAATTTGCTACTATCGCTCGAAAATGAAGAATACTGTTATCTATTCTACTATATAAGTTTTATCTTATAGCATTAATTTCCGGTATCTGAAACAACGTAATCTTTTCAAAATAGTGCTAAAAATGTACGTTTGTCTATACATTGACAACAGCATCTGCAGCTCAAATACTTGTGTATCAAAATTTCACGTGATACTAACCGATACTATGTTGTGATTATCACCAAGAAACACTGGTATATCAAAGTATAAAAGTACATTTGCTTTCAGTTTAGCAAATTCCATGTTCTCTAAATGTTTTGTACACAGCGCAAATAACCAAATTTAGCAATGACCAATATTGTTGAAGATTGCCAACACAAACATTCCTTAAAAAGTGTACCAATTTTTACGAAGGCTAATTTGACAGCGACCCTTGGCAAGTACTTCTGCGTAAAGAGTAAAGCACTTGCGGGACGGAATAGAATTTTGCCTTCCTCTTTTCGAAAGCCCTTATTTGGCTGACTGTCTTACAAATAGTCCGATCAGGATATATCGATGAGCATCGGTGGAATTCTGAATATCCGTTTCCACCGTAGAATAAAAGGCAATTCGAGAAGGTTTCGTAAAATTCAATACGTTTTTATCGCGGTAAATCTTTTTCAGGGGCCGTCGAAGGGTTTTTAAAATAGGGAAAACTGTCCTTTCCGCTGCCATAAATTGGGATGTGATTTTTATATTTATATTTCGGACGGTACCAGAAATGGCAAAAACACTAAAAAATGAAATGAAATAAAGTATTTGGTAGAATATGTCCATCTCGATCAAACTCAACAACCTAAATAATCAAAGCACACTTCAAAATCAAATTCCTTCCTAAGGCATTCAACTTTATTCAATATTGGAAGCTGCGTCTCTGAATTAATGGCTCAAATTAGAATGTTTTCTTAAAATCAATCGCAAAATATACGTTTTAGATACATGATGTCAATTCATCTCCAGAATATGCTCTTAAATTTTGTATCTTTATGTACACTTACATTATGCCTTTACTGGCCTACAAAAAAATAAGTGGTAAATTTTTTACTAATGTTTAGATTTCCAGTGCGATAATGTGACACAAAAAATAATAACAGGATCAAAACCTAGATGTGGGATGTAAAAAAGAGGGATAATAAACTCTCTTTGGCAATCCGCAAATGTTTTAAATGCTAAATTTCATTGGAAAATAGTTTATTTTAATAAATTACAGTGTATATTCAGAGAAAACTAATTTATACTAATTTATTCAGGGTGTCCCACGGTGACGAGACATTAAACATATTTCACAGAGAAATAATGAATAAGACTTGCAGGGTATTTAATGAGAGATATTCTCATTTACTACTAATGAGTAGACACATTTTACGAAGAATTTTAAGAAATAAATCAGAATATGCACATAGAATTTTGCCAAAGCCGATAACTTTAATTGAAGGTAACATCGTCAATATTTTGGCATATTTTAATACTTACTCTGAATCATCAATTCGTGCTGCTGAACAAGATTTAAGCATTTCCATCCAAAAGAATTTGAAAACTAATGGTCAGCATCCATTTAAATTCAATTTTGGACCTGGACTTCATCCCGGGGATGCTGAAAGACGAACTAATACTGTGAAATGATTTTAACGCGAACACAAGAAGATCCAGGGTTCTTACGCAAAATTATTTAGACAGATGAGTCAAAATTAAGTAACGAATGTATTTTTAATAGACACAATCGATACTTTTGGGCATCAGAAAATCCACGTCATCCGCGAAAGAAATTTGCAACACTAGTTTAATGTCAACGTATTTTGCTTAGTTAAAGACGATCAGACGTAAAGACGTTAAAGACGTACTTTATTTAGGAGTACAATTTAAATACACAAAGATACCATATTTTGAGAACCGTTGTAACATACTTATTAGAGGATCTACCCCTAGATCAACTAAGAAGCTGCTGGCAACAGCTATACGGTACTCCACCTCATTGTGGAAACGAAGTATTCCGCCAATTAAGTGAATTGTTTGAAGACAGGTGGATTAGACGTCTAGGACCCTGGGATTGGCCACCAAGATCTCCAGATCTGTCACCACCAGATTTTTATATCTGGGGTGCAATAAAAGAGATATGTACTCAACGCCAGTTTATTCCAAATAAAACCTAGTTGCCCGTATAAGAGAAGCCTTTGAAACTTTACCTGCTGCCCAAATATCTGGAGCTGTTACAGACGGGGTAACAAGAAGGATACATAACTGTTTACAAGTAGACGACGCGGCGGTCACTTCGACCAAATTAACTAGATTTCTGAAAATAATTATTATTCGTATTATGTAAGTAGTTTAATTATGTTATCTTATTAAAATTATTTTTAATTTGTCTAATTGGTAGTAAATGAGTGCATCTCTCATTAGATACTCTGCATTTGTATTTATTATCTTGTGACACTCTCCATGAATAAAAAATAAATTTAGAATGTCAGCATTTGCATAAATATTAAAGTTTTCCATTCTTTAACAATAAATAATACTCAAATGTATGTGTTAAATTGACAACAATAAACTGGTGACNTTATGTAAGTAGTTTAATTATGTTATCTTATTAAAATTATTTTTAATTTGTCTAATTGGTAGTAAATGAGTGCATCTCTCATTAGATACTCTACATTTGTATTTATTATCTTGTGACACTCTCCACGAATAAAAAATAAATTTAGAATGTCAGCATTTGCATAAATATTAAAGTTTTCCATTCTTTAACAATAAATAATACTCAAATGTATGTGTTAAATTGACAACAATAAACTGGTGACAGATTAGGTGCCTGCTTGTTTTGAAGTTCCACTAAAAATTTCACAGCCATTCTCGCAATAAATTATGCGATATCCGTTGACTGCACGAAAAACAGTACCTAAATACCTTAAAAACCAGAAGAGATAGGTATAGGGAACTATTCGAAAGAGAACAATAATATTGTTCATAAGGTTGTGCAGAAATATACAGGGTGTTTCATTTAAAAAAAATTAGTTAAGATGGTTTAAAGTTGACTGAATTCTGCATTAAATTTCTATCATCATGTATGGCAGAGAAGCTTATGGTTTTAGTTATGTCCCCTATAAATTTTATAGCTCTAACTTTAATATTGTAAAATACACATCTTTTTGAATTAGACAGTGCTTTTTAATTTTTTTAATTAAATATATCAAAAACCTTTAACTTTAAGAATAGGAAACTTTTATGAAAGTTCACCCAAAAATTGATGTAGAATCCAAAAGTGCAATAATATATAGGATGTTCCATTTAAAATAACGAAGATTACGTCAATTTCCGGTATAATCGCAAGCGTTAGGTGGACACCATTATTTTAGTTGAGAAGGGCATGCCCGAAAATACTATTGCCCAAATTTTCAAAATTCTCTGAACAAAAATTGAGTAAAATACTTGATTATTGTTGGTCCTTATTTCTAGGACATCCTGTATGTAAAAGGCATAATGATGTAATACAATACAATCGCGTATATTACTTATGTAATTTATTTTTCGAAGATTTATCTCATTTTATTGGAGAATTTATGATGCATTTATAATTCAAGAACGGCGAGAGTGAATTCTTGGTCCTCTGAAGACATCAAAATAAGCTGGAATTTCTGGAGCACTCTTCCCTAACGAATGAAGTTTTGCATGAACCTCAGAAAGCACTTTATACCCTTTAATTGAATGTTACTCAATTTTCATGGTAACGTCAACAAAATTATTCCGGGAATATAACCGAATTATTTTTTGGGAGACGATTCATTACTGTTAAATTGGATGGACGGGGAATAAAAGAAATGTAATATACTATTTTACATAAATTAAAAAATATTCCATTACAAGATAACTTTGATCATACTTTTAAGAATAAAAATGTTATATAGAAATACAAAAATAACTTAAAATAATATAATTAATTAAAGATAATAAAAATAATAATAATAATAATATTAAATTAAATATAATAATACGAACAAACAAAATAAAAACAGCGTCACTGTAATAGAATTTACAAAATTACAATTTTTATCTTTTAAATTGAAGATTTTTGCAAAATAACTTCAATTTTCGGTTAAATATTGTTTATTCAAAAATAAGAATTGATTCTATAGTGGAAAAATATTATTTCGTCCCACAAATTCAATTAGTTACAGTATTTGTAAATGTATTACACATATCTTTTATACAGAGTGATTCACAAATTATCCAAAAAAATTAAACCTGAAGTCAATATCATAAAAAAAATCCTTACAGTTTCGGAGAAAAAAATTATTGAAATTGCAATATTATCAAGCTTTACATTGCTGGGCTACTGTAGTCTCTAGCGTCATCGGAATGCATTCTATCCGAGTTGTGCGCTGTACGCAGTGCGCTTTCTCTCCACTTGGCCCCAGGCGATTCCGAATACTGAAATATGTTTTTAGTATTATCGTTTTTGCCATAGATTAGTTTTTCAAGTGTTAAAAATGACTTACGTGTACAGCAACTCG
Source organism: Anoplophora glabripennis (assembly GCF_000390285.2). Lineage (NCBI taxonomy): Eukaryota > Metazoa > Arthropoda > Insecta > Coleoptera > Cerambycidae > Anoplophora > Anoplophora glabripennis. The sequence continues at coordinate 570,884 of NW_019416239.1, forward strand.
GAGTTGATAGATACCGTTTCCATTTATGGTGAAGCAAGACAACATTTGTGTTATGGTGAAGCATTTGTGTTATGGCGAATTAAGTTCGAAAAAAAAGTTTGGGAATTAATTTTTTATATTGAAAATTCAACAATAATATAACATAAACAGTTAAAATGAAAATGATTTGATGATACATTCCCTGTATCTTTAAGCGCAATTTCAAAGCAAAATTCAAAACTGCAGTCCAGTTACTCAGGATTTTTACCTCCGAATTCTTTATAACTGAACCGATTGACGTGAAATTTTGACTGAACGTGGGGAATGCCTTAAGGAACAAAACTTATATAGTGCCGAAGTGTGCTTTTGCCCTGGGAGTGGTTCCCACCCCTTCTTGGGGGAGGAAATTTTTACGCCCAAAATAACCACAGGAATCGATAGACGAGTCAATTTTAAGTAACAAATGTTATATTATAAAGTTTTTTGGATAATCCAATATTTTCCGAGTAATTTGTCATTGAAAATGTTGATTTTTTGCTGAAAAAGTGCTTTTTTCGGACAGTTATTTGCAAATAACTCACCCATTGAATTTAACGAAAACGAGTTGCAATGAACAAAAAGAATGGTAATAAAAAAACAAATCTAATGGCATTATTTTGTTTTTCTCTAATTGCAAAAAAACGAGCTATGGATTTTTATACATTATTATATGTTAGCAAAAAAAGTAAATTGGAACCAGTTAACATTAAATAACGCCAAAACCATAAATATTAGGAAAAAACTATTTGAACCATTTTTAAAGTACTTTGAAAAACCTTTAAAATGAGTTGCTATAAAAGTCTTTAGAATCAAAATTAACGGAAATATGATCGAAATAACATGATAGCCTCATTTTTTTTTAAGAAAAAATTAATAAACAAATCACTGCCTTTGGCGACAGAATTGAAATTAAATGCAATCCATTTACAGATTTCTTCATTTATGTTCTAAGAATATGTTCTGGGTCTTTGGCTCACTTACAAAGCATGATTTCGAAAAAAAACTTAATTTTTGAAAATGTAATTTTTTTTACGCTGTAACTTAAAAATTAAAGAGTGTATGAAAAAAATACAAGAGTTAAATTTAACTTTATTTTTGCTGAAGATTTTTGTTCCTCTAAAATTAATATTAATTGAAATATCGCCCTTTATACCCTTCAAATTTAAAAATGAATGGATTAAAAAAGATCAACTCAACAGTTCACGTAGCCCATACAATTCTCTGCAAAATCAGCCTTTGTGCGATTAAAAATCTTAAAAGTAAGAAGTGATAATTTTAGGAAAATTTAGGTCAAACAAGAATTTTGAAGCATTTAGATCTTTTTTGTATATATACGTATTCCAAATTCAAAATTATTTTATAAGATGGGAATAAATGTTTATTTAATACGAATGCACATAAAAAAATGTTTCTACTCTTTCAATAATATATATTTCTTTTATTTTCGAAAGAAGGGGTATTTTTCAAGGGTTGAAAAGTTGCAATCGAAATAAAAAATTTTTTTATATTATTTTCATTCAGAGGTGGTTTTTAAAGGTTTTTCCGGGTTGAAAAAGGGGTGGTTTTCACCCCTTAAGAACAAAAAGCACACCTAGCGCATATATAAGTTTTGAAGTGAAGCGTAAGATGAGCGAGCCTAATTCTAAATTTTGAGAAAAATCGATGCAGTTATAAAAAATTCGGAGGTATTACTATATTTTCAGCTACAGTAACTGGGCTAATTAAAATTTTNAAATCTTAAAAGTAAGAAGTGATAATTTTAGGAAAATTTAGGTCAAACAAGAATTTTGAAGCATTTAGATCTTTTTTGTATATATACGTATTCCAAATTCAAAATTATTTTATAAGATGGAAATAAATGTTTATTTAATACGAATGCACATAAAAAAATTTTTCTACTCTTTCAATAATATATATTTCTTTTATTTTCGAAAGAAGGGGCATTTTTCAAGGGTTGAAAAGTTGCAATCGAAATAAAAATTTTTTTATATTATTTTCATTCAGAAGTGGTTTTTAAAGGTTTTTCCGGGTTGAAAAAGGGGTGGTTTTCACCCCTTAAGAACAAAAAGCACACCTAGCGTATATATAAGTTTTGAAGTGAAGCGTAAGATGAGCGAGCCTAATTCTAAATTTTGAGAAAAATCGATGCAGTTATAAAAAATTCGGAGGTATTACTATATTTTCAGCTACAGTAACTGGGCTAATTACAATTTTAAAAACCGTTAAGGTCGTCGTAAGAGTTGATTTAATCTTCTTTAAATTTTAAAGTTCTTCTTTCCCTTTACAACGAAGCTTAATTTATGATGTGTTCCATATAATAGCTTCACGAAATCTAAAAAAGATATCTTGTCCTCACATATGTCAGCGATTGGCTATAAATTACCTCCAGTAATTCGGATATATTAGCAATTCCACGGAAGAAAAAACCCCATCTGTATGCCAGTCGTCGATTCGAACAGAATCGACATGGTCACCAATACAGAGAACGAGATTGTGACAAGTTTTTCACACTCGCCGGTTCTGAGCACGTACGGAGGTTAAGATAAAGACAGTCCTCACTGTGATTGGCAAGGGGCGCATGGGCTCCTAAGTAGAACACTCGCTCTCTAGGGAGTTTAAGCGGAGCCTATTGCTCATGTGTGGAGGCTCTTACTCCGCTCCGTTGTTTTGGTAACGTGCTACTTGAATATTATCGGAAAGGTCAGGTAAAAGTGAAACAAAAAACGTAAGCAAAGGTTGAATTTTTTTCCGCTTTCATCGTCGTATTTACTCGGTTAGAAAGTATGGAATAAAAAGACTGTAGGGTATTGGAAAGGAAAATAAAGCTGCCGGGAAAGCTGTCTTTAAATGAATGGCTTTCATCAGCACAGAGCGGTCATTGTACAGGGTGTAACGAAGACGTTTCAGCACCTAAACTTTCAGAACTGATCGACGTGAAACACAGATTTTAGACTACCATAAAATACATACAATGTTTATCACTTTTTTAATTTCTTTATTCTTTATGCTTAATTCTAAAAAATAATTAGCGATGCAATAAATTTAAAATTCGATAAAATTCATATCGAGCAATGTGACAAGGGCGCGGCAGATAACACGAGGTACTAAAGTTACTAAACTGTCCAGCAATACGTAATTCATTTGGTATTTGGAATTGGACCGTGTCTGAGTGTTTTTTTGCGTACTATTTCCTTTTCTTGAGGTGTTTTCCAGCGAGTGCGCGAAATTTGGATTCGAAGGTATCGTCCGTCTATCGAAAATGGTAGTGGACATTTTGAGCATGTTTAGTTTGTTTTGTACCTGTGTGTTTAAAAATTACTGAATTTTGCTTTTTGGTAAGTTCCCAAATTATTTTTAATACGTACGATTATTTGGACGACGTTTTGGGTACTTTAATTACATATTTTTCAAATTCATAATTTGATTGAAAGTTAAGTTCCCGTTTTAAGAGATTCATAATTACTAAAATTCGAGCTAAAATTTAAGCACAACACTATCTTCGTACTACAAAATTGCTACATTTTATTTTATTTATTTAAAACCTGGAAAACAATTGTCTTGAAATTTACTAAATGTTTCATGGTAATAGTTGTTTACATTTTTTCCGTAGGACACGTGGTATGCATCAGCTGTGTAGCTTTAGGTTAAGCGCTGTTGTCACCTAATAAAGCTCACTAATATTAATACTCGCTGTATTTTGAAAACTGTTAATCTTAGGCCCATATAATATACAACTTTTTTGTTCGTTTATGATTACCCTATTTCATACTGAAGTAATGGCAGTCAAACTTCTTACATCATGTCTGCTCTATTGTGTGGGCAAAAGAAAACTACTTACTGATCTTCACAACGACCTCTGTTAGCAATACTCCTAATTTTGTTATGGCTGCTGGACTCGTTAATAAGCGGTGTATTTTTCGGAAAAAAATAGAAAAAACAGAAAATCATAATTGACTAGTTTCCGAAAAATTGTTACATGTATAAATGGCTGTTACAGCTGTTACAGGAGTTATGACGCCACTGAATCAATTTTGAAGTGGTTTTAAGTAGTTCTTGAGTTGTTAATCAAAAAATTAATTTAACATACAATGCTTGAAGGATTGTAATACACTGACATTTCTCAAACCTTATGATGAGTAAAATGTTTTTTATTTAAATATAGACAAAAGTACTATATTTAGGTTCCTATATTACCTATTTAAAAACTTGCTAGATACCAGTTTATCAAAGAAACATTCCTTGAAAAGTAATTAAACTAATGTTTCTTAGCAACTCAAGCACTAATCAATAATGATAAATGAAATACACACAAATAAATCGTGTATTACTCACATAATTTTTATTATAACACTTCTTTAAGTTTGTTCTCGTTCAATATCAACAAATTGATGTTTAAAACTCGCATAGTCTCTTAAATGTGTAACCTGCCACATTTAATTATGTGAACTCAGGATACGAAGTTCGTTTGAAACTTAATAGCGAATTGTTTTCTGTTTAAATATACCTAACTTTTAACGGTACACACTGGACAAGAAATAAAATGGCTAACTGTACCTAGCGGGTCTCTTAGTTTTTATAGACATTTTAATATACCACCTTCGTCATCGATTCCCTCTAAACAATGGTCGCTAATTAGACAACATACCTGCACCACCGCAACCTGTCGATGGCTTTCAACGATAAAAAACATTCAAATTAACGTAGACGTATTGTTTCCAAATGTGGAACAACAACTGACCCCCATCGCCCCGTCACCGTTGACCCGCACTTTCTCCCTTCACATGCACTGTAGGTTGCCTACAATTCATGTGTTTGTAATACATGAATATTACAGGGCCAGCGTACACAAGAATTAAAGTCTATTTTAAAAAACTAATTATCACTCGATAATTTGATTTAAAAAAAAAGAATATCACATTCGTATTCAGGGGAAAACGTACCTCATCCCTAAAAAACTGACCCCCACTTAAAGTTACAACCTATATAGTTAGATTTTTATACATTATACATTTTTGAAGGTGTAATTTATGAAAGTTAGCAATTATCGGTAGCGGACGCTACCTACATCTTCTCGGTGAGATAATAATCTAAATTTTTATATCTTCACATACCATTAACAATGTGCATAAAAACTAGAGATTTTTATTTAAAATGATCGTTGCAATATGTATAGGGTGGCCCAAAAAAACGTTTTTTTTTTTCGTTTCTCTTGTGAAAATATGTCAGTTTATCATGTTTTATGAGCCCCTTCAAAAAATCAGGTCAAAAAAAAATTTTTTTAGAGGTCGCTCAAGATTTTTAAAAATTTCCAGAATCGTCAAAAATAGATTTTTTTTTAATTTTTTTCCCGTTATTTTATTTTCTAGGTTGAAAAAAAATATCGATTCTGAAAATTTCAAATTGATATTTTAATTTCTAAAGGTCACTCATAATTATTTTAACTTTAAAAGCAGTGTACCTAAAATGTTTTTGAGCGACCTCCAAAAATCAAATCAAAATCAACGAATTAATATTTTTTTTATTGAATTTGATGAACAAATAAATAGAAATAAATCATGAGACACTTAAACAAATTTCTCGATGTAAAATTTACTACCGCACTGTATCAAATATTTATAATTTTCTAATTTTTTAAAATTTAGGTGTCTCGTGATTTATTTCAATTCTTTTGTTCATCAAATTCAATAAAAAAAAATATTAGTTCCTTAGTACCTATTTATTTTTAGAGGTCGCTCGAAAACAGGTACACCACTTTGAAAGTTAAAATAATTATGAGTGACTTTTAGAAATTAAAATACCGATTTGAAATTTTCAGAATCAAGATTTCTTTCAACCTAAAAAATGATAAAATAATGAGAAAAAAATAAAAAAGAAATTCAATTTTTGACGATTTTGGAAATTAAAAATCTTGAGCGACCTCTAAAAACTAAAAAAAATTTTTTTAACTTATTTTTTGAGGGGGCTCTTAAAACATGATAACTAACATATTTTCACAAGAGACACGAAAAAAAATATTCGATTTTTTTGGGCCACCCTAAATTGTCCGGGTCAACTAAAAACTAATTCAAGTCTGAAAGATGGGTTTCATTTAATTGAAGACAGAGTTATAAAGAATCGGCAACCATAAATTGCGAATTACATAAATCTTTCCTGTACATTAAACATTACAACATATTTTGATGGTTTCCTATGGCCATAAGTTGCACGGAAAACCAGTGAAAATAAACAACTCAATTTTATTGTTACGATCTAATTTATTGACTTATAAGTGTCAGTGCCAACATGATCCCGTAATGTACTGGCCATAAAATTGTTTATTATCTATTATTATCGATAGTGGCAATATTTATTTACTGATTTATTTATTTTACGCCGCGATTTATCACGTCGAACGATGTGGTAGAACAGAACGAAGAAGTTCTCGTTTAATTAAAAATTACTGACAAATGAGACAAAGTGTGTTTTAATTTTATGGGAACATGTTGCATTCAACATCCACTTCCATTCCTTAAACGATGAATATTCCTATCGGCATCTCAATTTGTTGAAATGTTTACAAGAAATTATATTTTCTCTTAAATAAAACAGCATAGCTTTTTTCACCAATGCTGAAATCGCAGTTTTCAGAGCTTGCCAAGTGACGAAATATGGCGATCAGAATGTTTTGTAAAAGTACTCACCGGTTCTGGGCACGTAGAGGTTAAGATAAAGGCAGTCTTCACTTTGATTGGCTAGAAGAGGCAGCAGCTTCTCCAAGTAGAGCAGGCGCCCTCTGGGGAACTCCAGCAGCGCCTCTGAGCGGTTGCCGATGTCGGGCGGCCGCTGAGGACATACGGCGCCGAACCTGTCGGCCAGTCTGGTGTTCCGCCACAGGGACGGAGTCACAGGTGGCATGTACCTGAAATAATATTGGAAATATATTCTTTAATCCTGTTATTTTCTTCTCATATTTGATTTTGTTTCTACGATTGCCGACAAATAGTTGAAAAAAAAAACATTTCAAACTGGAGTTTTTAGCTAATAATATTGTGAGAAACAACTACTCTGCGGGTTACAGCCCCATCCGCAATATATAGTAAACAGTAATAATGCCATAAGTGAGACAACCGACGAATAATCTAGGTATTTGGATGCCTTATGTGTTGTTGAGGCATAATCTACAAAATCATATGACATATTTTATAGGTTATATTTCAGTCACTTTAAACTGGAATTTATTTTAGGACATCATAGACATCAATCTATTAAAATAAGTAATAAGGAAACAGGAGATAATAATTATATACAAATGTGCTAGATAATAAAAAATATATATAAAACTAAACTCTTGTAACCATAACATTTAACTAATTGTAAGATTTACCTGACAAAAATGTCCATGGTTACACAAAGAAAGACATTAAAATATAAAACATACACATAAGATCCCCCCTGTGAATATCAATTCATACACGTATATTTTCCAACAGAATATCAAATTTAATTATTTTTTTTAATTTAATTATTAGTAAATCATCAAACTTTTTATAGAATTTGTGCTATTTGATATTCCACTATAAAATGTTCTTTGTGAGCAAGCCACTATAATTCACTTGGTCCGGATAGATCTTAAAGAAATTCTCGTGTCATTTTATAAATGAAAGAATCACATGTATTTCCACAATAATAGACGTTCTCATTTGTCAATTTGTAGTTACAGGGTTTGCGTATCTGATTTGTTTGTCAGACTATGACCTACACTGGTATCGACAGACTCCCATTTTATGTAATAGTATTGGGTACTAAGATACAAAATACCATGTATAATATCCCTTAGTTACAAAAAATCACTTTGTAAGTCTGTATTTATTTTAATAACTGTAATAAATGATACATTTTGTAATCCAATACACCTGAAAATAAAAAATCGGTCAATAATTATTCTCCCATTCACAAAACGTGACTACAGTTGTCGTTTGTCAACTTTTGTTATCCATTACTACATAAAATTGAATTCTGCTGTTTAATGCATTTTATCGTTTGAATTTTCCGCTATTTTTATTTTGCAGGTAACTACCCAATTGAATAGAATTGGTTTAATCGTATATTTCGCACGTTTTCGTTCAAAGCTGAAGCAGACTTTGTGAAATATTATTTTCTAGTCCTAGTACAAAGATCATTTACTTATATCCATATAGAGAGTATCCGTTTTAAGGTGAATTCTTTCACAGCTCTGATAATACTAATAATATGAAAATGTGTTTCGAATATAAATTGTACTAAATCAATTTCTTCATATTTTACAATTCTTTACATTACCATTATACAGCGTTCTTCTCACTGAATTTAAGATCTACTTTATTAAATAAATATTGGATCTAAAACTCACCCTTTTGGTGGTATCCTGGATAATGCAAAATATTTCCAGGACTAAACGTAACATAAGATGTGGTTTTCACATATTCTAAATTACAAAAGAAACAAAAACTAAATTTAATTAATTAAATAATAAAAACAGGAAAAAAATGCATACTCAATTCTTGTTCAAATTATTATCTACCATTTTTCTGATCACATACCATAATCGAATAAATTTGTTAAAATTCTTGTCAACATTCTCAAGAATTTTAGTTGTAGTGTCTTTGAAACCTTACCTTTTCCTATTATTCGTATCTTGCATTGTAATGGAAGGGAAAGAATTGTCATATATGTACGCAATAGAATGTCATGATAGATCGGAAGATCCAACTAGTGAATTAGGGAGTATTATCTGTTTATCAAAGTAGGCCAACTAGCATTGAATTATACCAGCAATAAAAGTTAAAAACTCGATTAAAAATGACATACTAATATAAAAATATTTCGAAGACATATCTTGTATTCATGTTGTTCTAGCATCATCAGATTCACGCAGAAATAGCCATGATAGAACGATTTTAATATTTCTACATTTTACTTAAGATTAATTTTTCAAGTGACCGTCTTGCAAATAGGAATTAGTAAATATTAATAGGACAGAATTATACAGGGTGTCTCATAATTAGTGTCTAATAATTTACCACTTGATTCTATTGCCAAAAGTAAGAATATTTTTTCATATAAACATGTGTCGAGAAATGCTTCCTAAGGGACCTAACTACTCCCCCCTAAATGGGCCTCCAAAAATTCATTTTTTTTAAATATTTCTGAAATGGGTTGAAGGAAAATTATGAATTTTGACACCATGAACACTCATTAAAAGTCGAAATAGATCGTCATACAGTTTTTCAAAAATTTTGATCATTGACGTCTCAATTGGGGTGGTCGTCAGCTAAAATTTGCCCCAATTTTTTTGCTTGTCGAAATTTTCAAATTCAGAGACGAACATTTAATAGACCTTCATTTCCTCTACAAAAAAGGTACTCTTTATTTCTTTCGATAAAATGCTCCATTTCCAAGGAAAACGGATTCAAGTGCTTAGAAAAGCACACTCTGATGGGAATTGTTATAACATAAATATTTAAATCGATTTTCGCGAAAACGGATTACTTTTTCGATATAAAACAACATAACCATTTTTAATAGAAAACTCAGATCTATCAATGTCAAAATTCATAATTCTCCTTCAACCCATTTTGAAAATATTAAAAAAAATAATAATTTTTTGAGGCCACATTTAGGGGGGCGTAGCTCTCTTAGGAAACATTTCTCGACCCATGTTTATATGAAAAAAATATTCTTATTTTTGGCAATAGAATAAAGTGGTAAATTATTGGACACTAATTATAAGACACCCTGTATATACAACCCAAAACTTTTAGAAATAATGAAATTTTAAAACAACAATGTCAAAAGTGTTGATAATATGACTAGATTAATAAACGGTCTATTTAAAAATTGTAATAAAAGAATCGAATCAAATTTGGATCGTTACGTGCTATAAATTAAATATAAAACGTGCTTAAACATAAATATACTTATTTAGCCATAAACGTGAAGTATATTTACATAAGTTTCAATATTTTCTTCACTAGTAACTTCGAATTTAATTTTAAATTTAAATTTATTATTTTCATTAAAGCTTTGTTGAAACAAAATTGAAAGCGCGTTTTCCTCCCTTTTTAACCTAATAAAATCCCCCTGAAACGTGAATCTACTTACGCAATATTTAATGAAGCCTCAATTAAAATGGATGGTCTGTCAACTAAGCCCATATATTTCGTTGTGCTACTGTATTATGCAAACTTTATAACGAACCACACTCTTTGATCAATCGTGTAACAGACAAAATCGTACGTTAATTACATATAAATGTTTTTATTTAAAATTTTTAAACAACGGGATTTTCCCATTTGATGTCCAAAAACCAGATCTGTTTCACAGAAGTAGAAAATCGAAAGAGTTGCTGTAAATCAAAACCATATTGATTACTCAGCCAGAAATAAACATAATATCAATCTTTCTTTATGGAACCCTTTTATATTATTGCATTATGTCTAACATGTTTTCTTACTCCATTTAACAATATAAAGTGTGCGCCCAAAATCTGGAACAAACTCGTAATGTGACTTTGGAAATGTTATTGTCAATATATCTAAAATCTAAACATATATTTTTTAAGTATATAGATAAGAAGAGAAGATGTTGTGAAGTTGAGAGTTCAATTCATATAGAAATTCCAATGAATGAATTAACAAATATATCACAAGAAAAAACATCACTCCATTTGCATTATTACTTAATTTTGGACAAATCTCTGGAAATAATAAACCATTTTTTTTAAATTTCATGTAGATTATACTAGTTGTTCTGTAACTTAAAACTTAAAAAATGTAATGATGCTAATAATTTGACCAAAAAGTTATTATTTAGTGGAGATATGTGGTTGGCACCGTTGCTATTTAACCTTATAATATTAAAGATTTTAATATATTTTTAAATCATTAACTGCAAAGAACAATCTATAAATTTTGCTTTAGAATATATAAATTTTGCTTTAGAAAGATAAAATAGCTCTCTTGTATGTAGTAATAAAAAAACTATAATACTTACGGAAATGTTTGTAAAGAACTTATACAAGCTAATATTTAAATTTCAATAAATCATCTAATTAATATAAAAAGGAGTAAAAAAATGTGTACGATAGAGACATTCACCTTTTAAAAGATGGAAATTACTGTAGCTATTATTTAAAAATTAGCGCTAAAATTTTTTCAATATGTCGGAAATGTTTAAAAATATTAGAAATAAAAATGATGCTCAAAGACTAGAAATATAAATTATACACCAGACTAAGATTCCATATGTACATATCAGAGAAATAAAAAATAATTGGTAATACGTTAAGATTAAGACTGTTTTCAAACCACCAGTGTCACATTAGTCTATTTTATCACTAATGGGATCAAAAAATAACAATGAGTTTACTTATTATATGATGTATATGCCTAATATTTCTTTAAATTTGGATAAGTGCTGATTGAAAATTCTCAGAATGGGGTATATAATAACAGATTCAATTAATGTATTCTTAAATTGAAAGGAATTTAAATAAAATATTACATTAAAGAAATAAATTTTAAAATGTCAAGCGATATTTAAGTCAAAAATATATATTTTTGAAAATGAAAGGAAAAAATGCTTCTAAACTTGAGAAAGATACATAAAGTGATAATCACCATTTATCTACTTCCCATTGTGAGATTTTAAAATTATAGGCAAAATAAGTTTATTAAAAAACAATCCATGACTAGTCCTTACTGTTTTTTTTTTAACTTTTACTTTATAGTGTAGCAAACACACAAAAAAAAAAAAGAAAGGAAAATTGTTTAAAAGCTGCCTCAAATAAATATTTCTAGACAATATAAAATCTGTTATACAGGGTGTCCCGGTACTTGACAAAGAAAAGTCCAGTACAAATAGATGAGGCCAAAATAATATTAGTTCTTCATATAATTTTTTTCCATAAGGGCCTTCGTTAACAAGTTAGGAGCCCCTAAGGTGAAAATTAAAAAGTTATTTTTATTTATTTACAGTTTCTAAACTACTAGCTTCAGCAAGATGCAAATTTGGTGATCGATAACACATGCGTATAACTTTTTTATGATGGTTAACAATCCAAAATATTTGCATAGATGACGATCGCAATCTGCCTGTATCAAATATAAGTTCCCTGAAGAATTTGCCAACGATAATACCCTCTTGGTTCAACTCGGTAAAACTAGCAGTTTAGAAAAGTGCAAAGTGCACATCGAACGGCGCCTCCGCCATTTCTGATTTTTAATTTTTAATTGGACATAATTACTATGTTAGAACCGTACATATTTTTAAAATACGAACCTAGAAAATTTTACTGTCTGCTAATGTAATTTTCACTAACAAAATTTGACAAACACACACACACATAACACAAAATAGAAAAACTACCAAAATACATTTTCAATATGGCCACGTTCCACCTCCACATACTTCCTAACTCTACGAATATTATTTGTTTGTACAGGAAAAATCATTTATGGGTTATGTCTAATATTATCACAATGGAAATTCATTCCTTGTCTGTACTGAGGTTGCGTACACCAAACTTTTCAGGTATTCCAACAGGAGGAAGTGCATCGGGTTAAAGTCTGGAGAACGTGGTGGCCAAGAAATTGGGCCTCCTCTTCCAATCCATTTATTATTAAATTCAATGGATAAATAATTTCATACGTCAATATTGAAATGGGGAGGAGCATGAAGCAAACGTTTCTTCGGGTGTCTAATAGAACATCGTCTAATAGTGACTACAAACTATTTTGCAAAAACTCCAAATATCGATCTTCATTCAGGCGTTCCTCAAAAACATATGGACCTATTAAATTATTACCCCAGAAATGCTCTTTCGTGTACAAACAAATAACATTCGTAGACTTAGGAAGTGCGTGGAGGTGCTCATATTGGAAATGTATTTTGAGAGTTTTCTTTAAATCATTTTTTTAACTTTCTTTAACTTATTCTTGTTTTGTTTTTTATTTTGTGTTATGTGTAAAGTATGTTTGTCAAATTTTGTCAGTGAGAATTACATTAGCAGACAGTAAGATTTTCTAGGCTCTTACTTTAAAAATATGTACCGTTCTAAGATAGTAATTATGTCCAATTAAAAATTAAAAACCAAAAATGGTGGTGGCGCCGCTTGATGTGCACTGTGACATAAAATCACAAATATTATCTAAACTGTTAATTTTACCTAGTTGAACCAAGAGGATATTATCGTTAGCAATTTCTTCAGGGAAATTGTTTTTGATACAGGCAGATTGCGATCGTTATCTATGCAAAAATTCTGGGTTGTTAACCATTGGGCATAGTCCGTTCCTGGCGTTCTGTGCATAATGAGGTTTCACTTACATCATTGAAAACAAGCTATACGCATGTGTTATCGATCACCAAATTTGCATCATGCTGAAGTTAATAGTTTAGAGACTATAAATAAAAATAACTTTTTAATTTTCACATTTGAGGGCCCGTAACTTGTTAACGAAGGTCCCTATAAAAAAAATTTATATGAAGAACTGATATTATTTTGACCTCATCTATTTGTATTCGACTTTTTTGTATCAAGTACCGGGACGCCTTGTATAGGTATGAGAATATTATAATAACTAGATAAATTTTCTTCATATAAATAAATGTTCTTGATCACGGTGTATCTACACAAATAAGTCAGTAAATACTTGATCTTGTTTGAATTATTATTTTTGTCTAAGTAACTATAGGAGAGCTGTTCCTTTGGACTCTATTAAGGCTTAATATGACTTGGTACCGTGCAGCAATAGAATCGTAGAGGGCGTGAAAATAGGCGTTTCAAGTTGGGGAAACGGACGTGATGTGAGCAAAAAAACGTTTATCTGGAACGCAGTCTAGAATGGATTCAATGAAAGGTCAACATGACTTATGAACCGTCTATAAATTCTTTCCACTTAGATTTCAATCCCATTTCGCCCGTTAAATAACCCTATGTGTGGCTAAGGGCAACCGGAGGGAACAGGATGGATGAGTCCGTGAGGAACATTAAACCAATTTCACCTATTAAGGCAGGATGTGTGTTTCTCCAAACACTCTTGAAGCGTCCGAATGAAAATATGTTATTTTCGTATTCAGGTGGTAAGTACTTATACATACTAAAACAGGTAAATGGGGTATAAAACTATTATACGAGTCAAAATAAATGCTGTTGTTCGCTTCTTAAAGTGAAAATATATTTTTTCATTAATTTATTGTCAACAAAATCAGAAAATATGTGATTACATATATACTCTTCTATTCTATAGAAAAGTGGTAATATATTTTTCTGTTCGTCTTTAAAAGATCTACAAAACGACGCCTCGAGCGTCAAAAAATATCAATCCGGTGAAAAGTTACTTGCAAAAAACCGCCAATTATACCATTTTTAAATAAATAATAATAAATCGCGATGTTATCACAGGGGCTTCTTCGGATAACAGTCAATCATTACTCACTACAGACAAATAATTTATGAGAAAACCGGAACCCATAAGTGGAGTCTTTCGCGAGTTATGGCCTTATAAACAAATTAACTAATTAATGATCTGTACAAATCTGAGCGATGCCCGAAGTCGCGCCAATTTTTTCATTGGTAGATTTAACAAAAAGCTATCGAGTTCCATTGTTTTTTTTAAAAAATGCATTTTTATAGCGAAGGGAAATTATTTAAAAAATGTCCTTAGTTGCAAAATTAAATAGGCCCTTAATTTGTATTTTTTTTAGTATTTTATTACATGTACTAAAAGAGCATAAAAAAATTTCAATTTGAAAAAAGATTCGTCACGATTCGTTAATAAACAGCGGAGGTATTGGCTTTCAAAGTTTGAAGAAAATGAAGCTAATATTAATGAATACGACGAATTTGTTTTGTATCGACGAATCTTGTTTTACAAGGAACAGAATTGTAAATTTTCATAATTTGCATGTGTGGAGTGATGAGGATCCTGTAGAAACACAACAATAATGACATTACCTCCACAACAATCAACATCTTGTTTTCATCGCTTACTGATCTCAAAGTTTTAAATCTCAAACCGAAACGCACAGACCTGTAGATAATGCCATTTTTCTCAAGAATGGCTTTCTGTAGGCGATTTTCTCAAGAGACAATATTTTTGTTAGATAAAACGACCTTTTCAATGTTGCTGCCCATTTTTAAAAAATACGACCACTGTAAAAGTTTTGACCGCTAAAAGGAAGAAGTAACAGGAGAAACCTATCACCCAGTATATCGATTTGACTAAAGCTTTAAGAAATAATACGCCATAACAGTCCAAAAAAATGTGCCAAATTTTAACGCGATCGGAAAAGGGGTTATGAAGTTATTATACTCCGCGGCCGAAATTATAGAGAGTGATTCATACATAATATAGAAACACTATTACCGTAAAGTGTATAAAACCTAAAATGATTTTTATAACGGTTCAATATTATTTGCTTATGTTAAATGATGTACCGCTCTCTTTGCACATCGATAGGATCTATAACAATCATAGACTGAGTTACACTGAACGCGATTTATTTCCTATGTCTATCGCACTTATTACAGATAGGGAAATGCTCTTTTTAGTAGGTGTAAACGGACGTACGTAGAATTCGAGTTAGCCGTAGAAACGTCAAACTATAAGCGCGCGCGAGGGTTTGCATATTCCGTGACTATAGTAAATTTATAAATTACAAAAATACAATCGGGGCGTTTTAAAACGTAGGAATAATAATTAAAATGGATCAAAGTGCCGGTTGTAGCAAACGGTCTGTTGCTCATAAACGCCCTAACCTATGCGATGCGGAATTAATAATGGTAAAAAACGTGTATAAAGGAATTCGGTCGCGAAATTCTAATACAAGTGTAAGTGAAGCTGTTGATATGTGTAGTTCGTTGACAAAAGTATCCGTTGCTACTGTTTATCGTGCCATAAAAAATAGTGTAGAAGTGAATCCAAAGAAGAAAAAAGTGGAAACACGAGGGAGGAAGAAAATAGAAGTCGACGTTGACGTGAAATACTCCATACGTAGGAAAATTCATGGATTTTTCTTTAGAAATGAAATACCAACGATAAAGAAAATTCAAGCTGCAATAGCTGAAGATGAGGATATTCCTAATTTCTCTGATAAGGTTCTTAGAAGAATAATGCGTGACATGAATTTTCGATATTTGAAACGGAATCGGAATAGTATGCTCGTTGAAAAAGACGAAATTGTGGTATGGCGAAGAGAATACTTAGAAAAAATAAGAGAACTTCGTGCATCTGGTAAGAAGATATATTACATGGATGAAACATGGGTAAACGAAGGTCATACTGTATCAAAAGTTTGGCAGGATGGTAATGTTAAGAGTAAGAGACAAGCATTTTTAGATGGATTTTCTACTGGATTAAAGGCACCTTCTGGAAAAGGACGAAGATTGATTATAACACATATTGGAAGCGATACGGGATTTTTAGAAAATGGTTTGCATGTATTTGAGTCACGAAAAACGGGAGATTATCATGAAGATATGAACAGCGACGTGTTTGAAAAATGGTTTGAATATGTTTTATCATATCTGGAGCCAGGAGCAGTTGTTGTGATGGATAACGCACCTTATCATAGTAGAAGAGTTGAAATGTTACCGACATCAGCATGGAGAAAAGGAAATATTATGGACTGGTTACAATCGAAAAATATTGAATATACAGAAACCATGCTAAAAGTACAATTATTAAAAATTGTCCAAAGAGAAAAAGGTCAATACATTAAGTATGTAGTGGATGAGATGGCCAAAGATCGAGGAATTCGTGTACTCCGTTTACCGCCATACCACTGTGAATTAAACCCAATTGAGTTGGTTTGGGCACAAATAAAGAATGAAATCGCACGAAAAAACACCACCTTTAAAATAAACGACGTGAAATTATTATTACAGGATGCTATTAATCACGTCACTGCTGAAACATGGTGTAAGTGTATTGGACATGCACAGAAAGAGGAACAACGTATGTGGGATCTTGTAAGCCGGGTGGTGGTGGGTTATCGATGCCCAGGAGGGCATCGTTTTATAGAGAACACTTAAAATTTAAAAACAAAATGTTACTAAAATATTTTTGAAGTTTTCTCGATAAAACCTCTAAAAATAATAGATGTTATGTTTTATTATATTTTTTTCCATATTTTCTACATCTTGCCTTTTACGTAAACATATGCCTATGGATTTTCGATCCCCGCAAGCCTTATCCTCCTTACTAGTCCAAGAGCTAGCGATGAATCACTCTCTATAATTTCGGTCGTGGAGTATAATTAAATTAGTTTTATTTTTTAACTTTTTTTTCGTAGATCGTATTTATTTATCGTCGTATGCAGTCAATCATTGCCGGTGAAATTTGCAGACACCCTGTATAAAATAGTATAAAAATGATAGTCTCGAAAATAGTTTGTATACAAGACTACGGCAGTTTTAAAAATATCCATGTAGTTTTTTGAATGAATCGTTTTGGAAAGCTACTATCTGACAGCGTACCGTAATTCAAGTCTAACCGAACTCGATTAACTAAATTCAGTGCCCTTATTTAGAGCGAAATAGCGAAAGAATAAACTTCCAGTGTGTATTTTATCTCTCTAGTATTTTTCCAACACGATTAATTCTTTCAGTACAGGCCCTGGACCAGCTAGGCGCACTTAAACGGACTAATGCTCTAATGGCAACAGAAGCTCTAAGTAAACCTAAACCGTAGCGATTTTACCAATTTTCCACTCCCCCACACGTCTCACGGGGACTATTGCGCGTCTCCTGTTTACGTAAGCTCCGCTAATGTGGCGCTGGCGTTCCGTGAGTTGGCCTAGTTTAATTGCGGCGGCGTAAACCAGTTTCTTCAAATTAGGCGAAGGGAGAGTATGGGGAGGATACTGCCCTATCCGTCGCAATAAAACAAATGAGGAGATTATGTTAAGTGTGTTTAATGGGCACTGCTTCGTTTTTTTTTCCAAGAGGAGTGGTGATGGTGAAATTAAATTTCATAATTGTACCACCGTAAAATATACAGCGACGTAGCGTGGTGTAGTGCACCCCAATTTGTTTCCAAATGAAATATAAGTCTAAGTGCTTGAAGTACTATGTCCGGTTTATGCAATAAAAGGAACAAAAATTATAATATTCTAATCAGAAGAGAAGGTATTTTACACGAGGATACTAATACTGTAACATATTTATTTGATAATGTATTTTTTTTAATACCCGGTAAATATTTACAGTCAGATACCAATGGTTAGTAATTTATTTTCCGTGCAAAATATTCTTATTTCTGACACTCATTGAGACGGACGAATTGTTAATTTCATTAACAAAAATATTTCAAATTAAGAGAAAAACTCGATTTAACATTTCTTCCTTTAAGTATCTTGTGAATTCATATGAAGCAGACTCATTCTCAATCGCAAAACTAGAAAAAGTTGTTCCAGATTTCAAGGAGAATGATGCGATGTACTTGGAAAACTATCGACCTGTATCAGTGTCATGGATTTTAGACAACTGACGAACTGTTAATTTCATTAACAAAAATGTTTCAAATTAAGGGAAACACTCGATGGAACATTTCTTCCTTTAAATATCTTGTAAATTCATATGAAACAGACACATTCTCATTCGTAAAATTAGGAAAAGTTGTTCCAATTTCCATGGAGAATGATGCGATGTGCTTGGAAAACTATCGACATTAGACAATATTTGAATACTGTTTTTTTGAACGACTATTTACTTTTATAATAATAATAATAATGTCATTTATTTCCAACAGCTAAACCCAATTACAGGAAATACATAGAAAATGAAAAATAGCAATAGAGAACAGTTACACCTATAATCATAACAATACCACTGAGTTTATTTTGACAATATCTGATTCAGTGATGAAAAATTAATATCACAGTAATTACAGATTTTATTAAAATGATAACATGCATTATGTAAAATATTAGTTCCAGGCCTATCACAGTAAAAAGTTTGGTTATATCCTGAACCAGCACGCCGGACTAAAAATTGTATCTTACTAAGGAGACTACTACAATTTACGTTATTATGTATGAAACTATACAAAAATGATATAATTGACGATATCCGTCACCGATCAAGAGAAATAGTATCAAATTTGTCCAATAATATTTGATTATCAATACCCCTGGCGGGATAGATGCCATCTTCCTTAAAAGAAATTTATTTTAAAAATCGTCTCTGAACAGATTCTATACTATCAATGTGACACTGATAAATTGGGAATCAAATAATTGATCCGTACTCAAGCTTACTCCTAACCAAGGTATAATACAAAATTTTTAAGGTGCTAATATTTCTAAAATCTTTGCAGTTTCTTAATATAAAACCCAAAGTCCTATTGGCATTACTAACTAAATGATTAACCTGAGTAACAAAGGTAAGATTAGAGTCAAAGAAGATGCCTAAATCTTTTACGCAATCACTTCTTGAGATTGTAATATCATTAAGTGTATAATCATAATTATAAATTTGTTTTTTCCTGGAAAATGATACTACATAACATTTGTTTATATTTAACATTAAACGATTTGAATTACACCATTTGCCAATTAAGTTGGCTTGATTCTGCAAATATCTACAATTTTCCTCATTCTCAATACTTGTAAAAATCTTTAAATCATCTGCAAAAAGAAGATTATTACAAGATATACTATTCGGTAAATCATTAACAAACAAGAGAAACAGTAAGGGCCCTAAATTCGAACCTTGTGGAACGCCAGAAGTAACTTTAAATTTTGACGAAGTGAAACCCTCACACTTAACAAACTGTTGTCTCTCTGTTAGGTACGATTTAATAAAATTAACAAAAATATTTGATAACCCAATACTATCAAGTTTAGCTAGTAACACGTAGTGATCAACCTGGTCAAATGCTTTGCTAAAATCCATATATAACACATCAATTTGCCCTTGGTGATCAATATTCTCACATATGTATTGAGAAATGCATGCCAAGTTTGACACACAAGAACGTTTATTTACAAATCCATGTTGACTCTGGGAGAAAATATCTTTGGTATTAGCGTAAATATGTTCATATAGTATTATTTCAAATAGTTTTGAAAAATTACATAAAATTGAAACAGGCCTATAATTAGATATTATAGATGGATCACCTTTTTTTAATACCGGACATATGCGCGCTACTTTCCACACATCTGGATATGTTACTGTAGATAAAGAGAGATTGAATATAAATAGCAAAGGAACTACTAAGACCTGCCCACAGTCCTTCACAACAAAACTAGGTATAAAATCTGTACCAGATGTCATTTTATTTTTAAGTTTTTTAAGGGCGTTGAAAAAATCCACCTCAGTAATTATTGGTATATTTTATGGAAAAATTCCGAATTTTAAGCATGGCCTTATGTCGACAAATCTACGATACCATTATACGAAAAAATTATAAACTTTTTTGGAAGCCGAAAGATGGTACATGACCTACTGAGACCTCTTACGATCTCATCAGAGTATTCAATTGTGTTATTCGTGCAGTTCAAATACAGAAATTAAATATATTGTAAAAAAATTCACACAAATTTCACTCAATTTTACTCAATAATGTATCAATTTCTGTCCACACCAGATTGAGTGAAATTTTTACTCTATTAGTATGAGTACAACTGAGTTGCAATTGCATCAGAAATGAGTGAGTTGGACTCAAATCCGATTACTGCTAACTATCAATTGAGTGACTTTTGACTCTATTCTGAATATATAAAACTAATTTAGTGTTGACTTCTTCTCTAATATGATCTAAATTTAACTATTATTGAGTAATTTTTTACTCAGATTTGGTTTATATTCTCTTTAAATTTTAAGTTAAATATCAAGTCATAATACTAAGCTGCCACAGTGGTTTCTCGGAATGCGTTTTGGTTCCGATGGGTGTCCTACAGGGATCTGTTTTAGGTCCTGTGTTAATTTTACTATAAACAAAAATATACACAAATTATATATACACAAAAAATTAAATATACACAAAAATATATATTTATATACAAAACGCTAACTAACCCTTGCCTAACATTCATTTTACTGTTAATCTGATGACACGTTTTCTGTAATATCTAATAAATTAGATCGAACTTTGAAACTCGGATATGGTATTTTATTGAATAGTTGCACCCACTGTATTTTAATACAAAATTTAACTGTTCCTTCTCTTTCGTAGGTCCTAAAATGTTAGCTTGTAGAACTAAAAAGTATAACAGGTGAATTTTTATTCAAGATTAAATTTAAAGAATATTTAGTTTGTATTCCATATTAGAATTTTATCCTTCTGTGTAATTTATGTTCGTAAGGTTGACTATTCCTATACGGGTATATAATATCTGTGGGGAAATACTATATTTCACGAAAGAAACATCCCAAGCAGCTGCTTTCTTATTTATTTATTTACCCCTGCTCAGCCAGATAGTGTAGGAAAGGAATTGCAAAGAAAAAAGTGCAAATAAATATTGAAATAAAATAACAAATATAATAAGAATAATGAAAATATACAGCAATGCAAATGTCACAAACAGTACCTACATTATAAATAATAAGAAAAACTATGTAAAAAAATTATTATTTTCTTAAATATACATTTAATATTAGCTTTCGNATAGCAATGCAAATGTCACAAACAGTACCTACATTATAAATGATAAGAAAAACTACGTAAAAAAATTATTATTTTCTTAAATATACATTTAATATTAGCTTTCGTATTTTTTCTTTATTTCAAAGGTATTAAGGTAATTGAAATCAATTCAGATATTGAAAAAAAGGTTCTTCGATATAAAAAATCTAGGTATGCAGGTGATATCTAACCTTAAAGACAAGATTCTTAACTGATATTACTGGAAACAACTTTTCTATAGGTTAAATGTCCCAACAAGCATTGAACTACAACATCAATACCTAGTAAACAGCTACTGTTACATAATTATCCAAAATAAATACTAAAAATGATATGCCTAAATGTAATTAATACAAAAATACCTACCTGACGTATTGAAATTTTTAAATAATGTAATCTTTTCAAAGAATATTTTGTATTTTAGTTGTTCTAACATCACTATTGACAAAGGATTATGAAAATAGCCACGATTTTGCTACTACAAGAGGAGGCACACTCTAAAATCGAATTAGTCAGTAAACTTTAACAATCATTCAATCAGGAACGAAGAAAAATTATAATTGCAAAACTTCACTAACCAGGAGATAGTCAAATCTTTGAAACCAAACTAATACATGAGCAATATGGTTGCCAACTTCCTACATAAACCTACTGCATATTGAAAGAGTAAGCATAATTTGGAAAACCCAACCCATGCGTATAGACATCTGATCAATATACAGTTGACACATTTGTGCACCGAACACTCATCATTTACGAACTAAAATACTTGAATGATGAACGACCAGTACATACAGCAAATATATGTATACCAAACAAAGGACTCAGGGCTTCTTTTGAAGAGAGTAATACAAGAAATCTAAATCGACGATGTGGCAAGTTCGGAAATTATTCAGTTATGTTTCTGATACTTCAAATGCTTTTTATCTTTATCTTCTATCTTCAGCTGCGTCTGTATGTCTAGTTTCCTACAAATAATAGAATACTCTTTTATAAACTCCAAATGAATACCTCCACTATGCACCAAGTGCTAGCTGAAGCTTTCAGCGCATTCTCAGTATAACAGCCCATATTAAATTCTTGAATCAGAACAAATAGAACGCTGTTCCATGAAAATTTATTTGATTTATTTAGTTTCGTTTCCAACTAAAAGCTCTACTCTGAAATACCTCGGAATCAAAAGCTCAACGTGTAATAGAATATTTGATTTATTCCTCTAAAAGGAAAATAGAGACAGGGTGTTCGCACCGGATCCTCTCGAAAACAAATTTCGCAGGACATCCGCTTTATCCTTTTGGGGCCGTGAAACGGTGGTAGGCGGAAGCCACAGATTAACACCTTTTCCGAAAGCCGTATGTCAAGGGCTTGCCGCGCACGAATTAAAATATTTACATAACGATTGTTGGTTCCAGACTAGCGTTTTGAAGGCTTAAACGGGATGTTAAAGGAATTTCAACTACTCGCTTTAGAGCGTGCATAATTTATTAATTTTACGTTAAAATAGAGATTATAAAATACTGTTTGAGAAATTTTGTAATCATATATTTGTATCCGCTTGCCAGAAACAATATTAAGATAAAGGGTTATGAGAAAAGTTGGATATTGGCCTAGTACGGGAGATGGACCTAGTAAAATCTTTTAATATATATATAGCAAGTTAGTTTGCACTTATTGGTACATATACTTGATGATTGTATTAGCACGTTTACTGTGCGAGGGAAAAGTATGCTATAAATTCATTATTTCCGAAATTTAACGTCATTTGTCTGCACGTAGTGGCATCAACTGATCTTTTAATAACATTCCTATAATTTTCAGCCAAATACTGGAATATTATTTTCAGTTTTTACTGCTAATGACTTTTGACCTATCCTTTTATTTTTTAAAATAATTTTATCTTAGAAAGAAAATACACTCTATCCCAAATTGATGGAACAAAATTCATACTTTTTTTTTCAAGTTCAGATTTCAAAAAATCGTTAAAACAGATCAATAAGTAAACAGAAATTGTCACTTTTATGCAATATTTTCTATTTTTTTTGAGCGATATAGGGATATACCTACTTTTTGGTAATAGTTGTCAAAAAAATTTAAAAAATTGTTTTCTGTCGAACTGGCGACTATTTCAAGTAGTACCTGAAGTATAACGTGAATCATTTTAGTTCCAATTAATTCGTTGTTAAATTATTTTGAAAAATGGTTGCCCGCTTAAGCGAAAAACAGAGAATTGAAATTTTACGAGTAATTATGATTGGTGCGGATTCGTAGTCAACAGGTGGTATGTATTTCATTATAAGTATCCAGAGAATTAGTCCAGCTACAATAAGTAAAGTGTCCAAACAGTTTGAAGGAAACGGAAATATAAAAGATTTACCTGGATCAGGAAGGCGAAGAACGGTAAGCGAAAATGATCCATTAGATCTATCTCAGCCAACTTGTCCTCACCTCACAGAGCTCTGAAATCTCGAAAATGGTATCCTTAAAAAGTTAACGTCTTACAAGAACTATGGGCAGCAACTTTTTGCTTAAACCGTTAACAGGCAAAATACTAGTTTCTGGAGCCCAGAAAATCCGCATTCGATTCAAGAAAAACATACACAACGACCTAAAAAAGAGAATGTTTGGGCTGGAACTGTAGGAATCGCATACTGAGACCTTATTTCTTTGAGGGCAATTTGACATTTATTTGGATTTTTTTGCGTTTTCAGCTATTTCCAGCCCCGGAATAAATTTTTCCTAACCGTAATGAGCACGATATGCCTGCTGATGATGTCTGGTTCCAACAAGATGTTGCTCCTCCAAATGTTCGCCTCGATGTAAGAAATTACTTTAATGAAGTTTTCCCAAATCGATGGATAGGCAGAAGAAGGCCGCTTGAATGGCCACCATTCTCCCCTGACTTAACCCTTTTTTGGTGCGGTTATCTAAAATGCAAAGTGTATGTGAACAGTACAGACTATCATCGAAGGATTAAAAAATCGTATCAGAGAAGAAGTTCGAAACATAATACCAAATGTTATTCAAAATGTAATTGATAACTTTGAACATCGAATTGAGTATTGTACAATGCTGTAATAAAATAAAAAGTAGTACCTACTAAATTATTAATATATTGTTGTAAAATATAATTTTGCCTATGTGTGTGTTTTGTTTTGTTTGTGTAGATTGTATTTTGGTTAAACTGCAAGTTGTTCAATACAAACCTTTTTGTGTATCACCTTGTACTTTATTTTATCCCTTGCCAGCTGTTGTTAGATGCTTGTTTTATATCAGATATCTCAGAAGTCGGTTCTATCTTTTTTTTATACACAAATTAGTACAATGCAATACTTTAGAATAAATAGACTTTGAACTTCAATACAGGCTTTATTCAAATTTTTGTTGGATTACTCAAAACTTGTAAACTTTCTCAACTTAAATTATGACTACTCTACTCTACTACTACTCTATGTACTAAAATTTTTTTTAATAACAATAGTAAAGAATATTTTACTAAATTTTATTGCCCTTTCTTTTCTGATAAGATTACAGACAATATAAGGATTGTGTTTTTTTTTTTAAATTTACTTTACTAGTAATTAACTTTATTTATACAATTTGAAGTACTTCTCCTAATATTGTATGTTGCCTATCATACAGGGGCATATCTTATTTCTATTTATGACTGAAATATTTAACTAGAATTAAATATGGCTGTCCATTTGATAGTTTTGTTCGAGCTCGTCAAATTTGTGAAGTTTTTAAAGTTATTATTGATTGGCTTTTACTTATTTATGTACAGGTAAGTCCTGTAGTTTATTATTAATCCTTTTTCTAAGGTTTGATGCGACAGAAAAGTATTATCTATAGGTTATAGCTATCAGTTTTTTTTATAGTGCACATTAATTTTTTATTTTAAGTACCTGATATTTGCAAACTTGAATTTTTCCTTGTTGGAAACTACGTAGATGTCCTGCATACCATTTATGGGGCCACTGGAAACCATTATGGAACTGCTTACTACTGGTAACGGAAAATTTTCCTGTGATTTCTTTCTCTGGACTTTGGGAACAAAAAAACTGTTAACCTTACTGGTGAGTTTAATTTTCTTTCTTGACTGTTTCTTTCTTGTGTTATTTTTAAAATTTACTGGAGCTGCCTCTCTACTCTGTATTTTCAAAACCCAAGCCGTTACCAACCAATAAATTTTTGTTTTTTCATCTTTCTGGATTATTCTGTTCCTATCTTTGCTTAAGGTCCCTTCACAGAATTTTCAGTCCTTGGATGTCCTTTTTTAAAAACCCTTTTCCACAACACTCCTTATGTCTAATTCATTTTTTATAAATGTTCTTTTATTTTTACAAAACAATTCTATAATTAATTACTAAAATATTCCTTATTTCATGTGTTTTTTTTAAGGTCATCTCCAGGTACTCTTGTAAAGCCTACTTCAGTTTTGACATATGTGAAAAGTATTATTAAATTTGACAGTTGATAGAAAAATTTCATGCTATGACTTAAGTTGAATTGAAATATCTTCTATGCATTTACTCGTCTTCCCAGGCTATGTATACCAGATTCATTTATAGATATTGAACTTTTATTTTATATACGTCAGTCTAGGTTTAAATTCTGTTCTCTCTATCTACTGAGTACTAACAAGTGTCGATGTCGTGCATTTTATGAAAAATTTATTTTGTACTTGTGAATAAAATTAAAATATTATTATTTTTATACTATGTGATATCCTTAATTATTACTAATTTTATATTCAGAATATTTATATTAACAATTTTATACTATTTTGTTATTGCTATAATAATAGTTAAAATTTTTATACGACCCCAAGTTCGGTCAGGTAATTTTTCATTTGAGTCTCTATATGAACATTTCCAATTCGTTACAATATATTCATTTAATTCCTCCATTTTTTGACAAAATGTCAAAAAAAAAGTAGGTACAACATTATATCGCTGAATTCGTCTTTAGAAGGGCTATCTATATATACTAGAAAATATAGAGCGTCCCAATCAAAAACATTGTCGGTAATGTTATTGGTCTGTCAACCATGATTCAAAAAATAGAAGAAATTGCAGAAAAGTGACAATTTCTGTTTCAGCGATTTTTTTTTAAATTTCAACTGGAAAAAATATTAAATTTGGTTCACCATTTTGGGACACAGTGTATATTGAGCTTTGTAAAAAGTACTCCCATTTTCTTGGATGTACCCTTTAGTTTCATCCATCTCAGATTAATCTGCTGCCGTCATTCAAAATAATAAATTTTGTGATCATCAAATAACAAACATTACCCAATGATGGAATATCTATCATGTACAGGTAATTTAAATACTGTAATTAAAAGGAAGTGTAATTAAGGAGAAGTGAAATCAAGAAATATGAAATAAATTCTAATCAAATTTTTAATATTATCAAGATTCTCCATTGACCCTTATCTTCCTCGTATATTAAATATGAATTCCAATGTCCAACGATGCAAGATAAATAAAAATTAATGAATTTAGGAACGCATAGAGCTAAGGCCTTACCTACATATGTAGATTAAGCAGGGAAGTTACGAGGGTAATATTTTTTTTTTTGGAATTTATCATAGACCAATAAATCTGGTAAATATGTATATTATAAATTGTTATAAGCACTAAAATTTTATAATCCGGTCATAACTAATACGATCCAATATTTCAGTAGATAAAGAGATAATAAAATGGCGAAATGAAATATAAAAGATTTTAAGAGTACCTATCTACTTTTTTCCTTCTTACAAATATGTGACACTCGACTTTTTCAATTTTTTTTGGTTATTGATTTTGATATGTAGTTGTTTGTAGTAACACATATTTTGGTTTGTAACACCTTAAAAAATAGTTATGGGATCATTAAAAGAACGGCACAAAAATCTGAGTTCACAAATAGAAGTAAAAAGAAGGAAAACTTTTATTTTTTACTTTATGAAGTCATTCTTTAAAAAAAAATCTGTTTTTCTTCACATAAGAACAATGGCCAATATATACAGTGTGTCCTCTACAAAAAAATGCTTAGAAAAATAGTAGTAGATTTTATCATTAGAACTCAACTATATCAGTTAAAAAAACACAACAACAAAAAATACAACACTTTTTAATATTCAATATAAGTATGTTTACAAGTCCACAGATCAACTTGTCGAGAATAACCAAAAAAACGTATGTCATAATTTTAGCATTTTGAGAAACGATCCCGCAGAATTAATTAAAAAATATGCTATATGATTTTATATATACTTTTATTTATGAAAATGAAATAGGCCTTGTTAGAAGCAAACATTATTTTCTATGTAGGTTCTTATACCAGTAAATTTTATTGAGAAAAGTCATTTACAAATAAAATTTAATATATTTTATTTTGATCAATTAACTAATTGTCACAAAATTTGGCACTTTAAAATGATTTTATTTCTAAACAGCTTCTAACATTTTTTTTTCGAACTCTTAAACAAAAAGGGCACTTTATCGACACAGGATGGAGAAATGGAATAAAATTATAGAAGTACCTATATAAGTACAAATAGATTTTAATTCTTCTGTTTTCCTAATGAAATTCTTTGATATCTTATATAAAAAGGTAGTTTATCTACATAAACTTTTCTTTTGAAGACGATTTAATTTTTTAGAAATAAAAATACATTACAAAACATCATCATGCGGAATTTTTCCCCAAATCCTAATTATTTAGGCAAAAATTGCATCGTTGACACCAATGGTTGAACCGACCTGAGGACATATTAAATGTTGGAGAAGTATTGACTATTTATGTGCTTAACTGGCATGGTATATGATAAAATCATTTCACCAAATAAGACTAATCATTTCTTCATAGGAGACACCCTCTATATATTACCCCACTAAAAAGTAAATTTTTGTACATTTAAACAGAAGCAGAGTTTTAGCAAAGACAGTTTTTTTCATTAAATGAAAAATAAAAAAGTTCTCCCTAGATTCAACTCCATTCACAGATAGATTCAAATGTAATAGACTTTCTTAAGGTCTGTCTTAAAAAGGACGAATTAAACCTGTCAATAGACGTCTTTTTTAAAATAATGTTTCCATTTGAATGTGCCACATTGTAATATAAGTTTAGAAGAACTTTAATTGTCTTTTTGCTATAAATACAAAAAGAACTACAATGGAAGGATTGTATTTCTTTTTTGTAGTTTCTTAGAAAGGATCACTGTACTCCAATCTCCAAAATCGTTGGTAGTCGATTAGTCTTCATTTGTAGTAACACTTATTTTATTGGTAGTTCCTCGAAATTAACATAGATTTACCAGTGTAGCCAAGTATCTAAAGTGGTAGTAGCGTTTATTTTTTTATTGAAATGGTTTGTAGTTATCTGTAATAACGCATATTTCTTTTGTGGTTCCTCGATAGAGCCACTCCAAATTCCGGCTATAAAATAGTTTTAGGTAGTACATTTTGTTTGTAGTGACATATGTATATGTATCAGCTATCTCAATCTCGCACTTATTTATAGAAACAAGTGCATATGACATTGGTATCGTGTATAGTAATTTATAGGAAATAAGTATTTCTGTGATTATTAAATGTGAACTAATGAATAGGTGCGAGTGGACCTCTATTAAAACAAGAAGTTTTCATCCTTACTATTTTTTAACCACTTTTAACAAATCCATTAAATTATACTTAGAAACTGGTACTTCAATATGAAAGTTAAGGGTTTAACATCAAGAATATAAAAAACTTGATCAGTCGGTTTTTGCAATAATTTAAAAAGGTTTTATTTATAAAGTGGCCATCATTTTCACCAGACCTCAATCCTAGTAACAATTTTATGTGATTTTTTTCGGGATCGAAAGTGTTACATATACTTTCGATCGTATCTATTTAGTTTTTTTCCAAGGAGAACTATCGATTGTAAATTGTTTGATAGCCTTTTATTTTTTTAACATATGTGTATCTCAGATAGATGTCATTGTCAGCAAAAGCAAAAGCTAATGTGATTAAAATTGTAGCTGCGATCTTTTACTGCATTCAAAAAACATATAACGTTGCAAATACAGATAGAAGCACATTGTGTGTCAAAATGTTCGAGACCCAAAGAACGTGAATGTGAATAGCTTCCATGATTTCACTCAATAACATGTTACGCCGCTTTAATCATTCCATTTATTCAGCTTTGACGCAGACTTTATTTTCATGTAGATTAATATCTACAAAACCGACCCGCAGAGAAATGAATATGTTTGTGGTTTTTCTGTGCCCTGTGCTCGTCCCTAATTCTCTTCGACCTTGTTTTAGCAGGGGCCGCAGTTGTTTACATATACGACGCAACTACATGGAGAGTAATAAATAGTCAGTTTTAGTTTTATACACGGAATGAAACGCGGGATCATCACATAAAAAAATTGCGAATGGAGGCAATGAAATAATTTTAGAATACCTGCAGCTTTGTACAACAATTTTAACAGATGATTGTATGTATTAACATTAATAAGGTATTTTATTAAAAGTTTCAGCATAGTAAAGAACACTTCTTTAATCACAGCCATTCTTGAACATGACCCAAAACTTCTCGTTTCATAAACTCATTTATATCTAATTGTAATGGATTATCCATTTCGAGCTTGGGATAGTAAATCCCTGCCATTTGACATTTGTCAAATGTCACTGTCTACCAGAACGTTATTTGTTTAGTTAAAGGTGTGCAATTTCACAATATGAAACGTTTCACGACCTAACAACGCGTTAAAATCATCAAATTGTTCTACGAAAATGGTGGATCTTCGCTGGCTTCATTTCCGTCATTACGAGATTCGACATCAAATTGTTCTACGAAAATGGTGGATCTTCAGTGAGGAAATTCTAAGAGACTGGATAGATAACAGACATCGTAAGACCTGTGCATCATCGTTTTGCCCGTTCAACCGAAAACATAGTCGCTGTGAGTGAAAGTGTTGACGATGACCCGAATATTTCGATTCTGCGCCAAGCTCAGCATTTGGGCCTGTCATACAGCACATTGTGGTACATTTTGCATTTGGACCTGCATCTCCACCCGTATAAAGTCCAACTCACGCAAGCACTCAATCCGACTGACCATAGATTGCGCCGTGAGTACACCAATTGGGTGCTGGAACAACAGGCCATCGATCCTGAGCAAAATTGCCGAATCTGGGGTAGTGAGCGGCCGCAAGTGACCATTGAGAGACCATTGTACGCGCAAAAAGTGACTGTTTGGTGTGCACTGTGGACGGCGGCGTTATCGGGCCGTATTTCTTCGAGAACGACGAAGGAGCCACCGAGATCCTACGATTTAACGCCTTTGGATTTCTTTTCGTGGGGCTACGCAGATGACCGTGTTTATGCGAACAATCCTGTGGACACAACTTTGGAGCAATTGAAGGACGAGATACGTCAATTTATGGCCGAGTTATTGCCCGAATTGTATGAAAAAGTCTTAGNGTGAATAGCTTCCATGATTTCACTCAATAACATGTTACGCCGCTTTAATCATTCCATTTATTCAGCTTTGACGCAGACTTTATTTTCATGTAGATTAATATCTACAAAACCGACCCGCAGAGAAATGAATATGTTTGTGATTTTTCTGTGCCCAGTGCTCGTCCCTAATTCTCTTCGACCTTGTTTTAGCAGGGGCCGCAGTTGTTTACATATACGACGCAACTACATGGAGAGTAATAAATAGTCAGTTTTAGTTTTATACACGGAATGAAACGCGGGATCATCACATAAAAAAATTGCGAATGGAGGCAATGAAATAATTTTAGAATACCTGCAGCTTTGTACAACAATTTTAACAGATGATTGTATGTATTAACATTAATATGGTATTTTATTAAAAGTTTCAGCATAGTAAAGAACACTTCTTTAATCACAGCCATTCTTGAACATGACCCAAAACTTCTCGTTTCATAAACTCATTTATATCTAATTGTAATGGATTATCCATTTCGAGCTTGGGACAGTAAAGCCCTGCCATCAAATGTCACTGTCTTCCAGAACGTTATTTGTTTAGTTAAAGGTGTGCAATTTCACAATATGAAATGTTTCACGACCTAACAACGCGTTAAAATTATCAAATTGTTCTACGAAAATGGTGGATCTTCAGTGAGGAAATTCTAAGAGACTGGATAGATAACAGACATCGTAAGACCTGTGCATCATCGTTTTGCCCGTTCAACCGAAAACATAGTCGCTGTGAGTGAAAGTGTTGACGATGACCCGAATATTTCGATTCTGCGCCAAGCTCAGCATTTGGGCCTGTCATACAGCACATTGTGGTACATTTTGCATTTGGACCTGCATCTCCACCCGTATAAAGTCCAACTCACGCAAGCACTCAATCCGACTGACCATAGATTGCGCCGTGAGTACACCAATTGGGTGCTGGAACAACAGGCCATCGATCCTGAGCAAAATTGCCGAATCTGGGGTAGTGAGCGGCCGCAAGTGACCATTGAGAGACCATTGTACGCGCAAAAAGTGACTGTTTGGTGTGCACTGTGGACGGCGGCGTTATCGGGCCGTATTTCTTCGAGAACGACGAAGGAGCCACCAAGATCCTACGATTTAACGCATTTGGATTTCTTTTCGTGGGGCTACGCAGATGACCGTGTTTATGCGAACAATCCTGTGGACACAACTTTGGAGCAATTGAAGGAC
Source organism: Anoplophora glabripennis (assembly GCF_000390285.2). Lineage (NCBI taxonomy): Eukaryota > Metazoa > Arthropoda > Insecta > Coleoptera > Cerambycidae > Anoplophora > Anoplophora glabripennis. The sequence goes on from NW_019416239.1 coordinate 603,227, forward strand.
GAGATACGTCAATTTATGGCCGAGTTATTGCCCGAATTGTATGAAAAAGTCTTAGAAAATTACCTCAAAAGGATTGAGTTCTGCAAACGGTTCCGTGGAGGACATTTGAATGATGTTTTCCACGCATAATGGTATAGTTCAAAGTGTATTATGAAATAAAAATTTTATCGAAATTTGAATATTCAATGTGTTTTTTTTAACACACAAGGAGAAAATGGATAACCCGTTATCTTTAAATGGTATGTCTGAATTTCTTTGAATACTTCATTAAGATTCTGAATAGCTTCGACCAACCAGAAGAGGAAACATTACGTCATCTTTATACACTGTGCAGGTCTTATTGATTATATCCTTTAAAATTTAACACTTTGAAAAGTTGTCTACAGATTCTTCAAACCAAAGGGTATTCTTAGAAATTCACAGTATCTACAGGATGACTCACTTTTTATGATTAGGACTTTAATCATCGATAGATCTCGTCAAAGTAATGTCATTTTGAAGTATACACTTTTTCTTCCAAAGGCTTCCTTTTAGAGATATAAACTATTGAAAAAAACATTTTTTTTGGTTATTATTTATTTTTTTTCTTAAACTATGAAAGCCATTTGTTTTAAATTTAGTATGAAGTGTACGAATGAAAAGCTCTTCACATGTAATGGATCCATAAGAAACCATTTTTCCCAAAAACCAATCATTTTATTTAAAAATAGTAAGAGACTTTTTGCTGTAGAATAAACCGCAATGTAAAACAATATATTCATTTTGAAAAATTTCTAGTGGTATACAAATTATATTAAAAATAGGGGTTATCAGAGTCCCTTACGGATGCCTATGATTGATCTATTTTCACAATAATTTGTAAAATCGATAAAGTTTTCCATTCGGACACTTCATAATAAATGAAGGCTTTCTTAGTTTAATAAAAAAGTAAATAAAAACGAAAAAAAAATGTTTTCTCAAGAGCTTATATCTTTAACAGGAAGCCTTTGGAAGAAAAAGTGTATACTTCAAAATGACATTATTTTGGTTAAAGTTCTAATCATAAAACGTTAACCACCCTGTAGATACAGTGAATTTCTAAGAATACCATTTGGTTTTCTTCTCTTCTCTTTTCTTTTCATCTGTAGGCAAGTCCTAATCATAAAAAGCGAATCAACCTGTATAATTTGTAGGTATATTATACAGTGTGTCTACTTAAGTTGGAACCATATCAAAAACTTTTTTATTATTGATTTTATGAAAAAAAGTTGTTCTTCATAAAAAGTTCTGCATGGCCTAGTATCTAAAATGCAACCTTCATTTATCAAAATTTCCCAGTCATATACGAGGTATATCAGAAGTTATGAATTTTGCTCAAGAGGAAAGTACTTTTATTTTTGACAATACAGAAGAATGTTATAGAGAAAATTTATTTTGAATTAAAAGTTATTTCCAAATATGCAATTACAGCCATTTAGCATGAAGATTCAGGTTTTATGAATATTTACGTTTTACATTGCAAATTATTTGTATTTATCTCTCTTATCTGTTAAAAATATGATAACCTTTCCATTTGTTAATGTTTATGAACCTTGCAATTTAATTATAATAATAATACAAATAATTTATAATGTAAAACGTAAATAATCACAAAGCCTGAATCTTCATGCTAAATGGCTGTAATTGCATATTTGAAAATAACTTTTAATTCAAAATAACTTTTCTTTATAACACTTTTCTGTATTGTCAAAAATAAGGGTACTTTAGTCTTGAGCAAAATTCATAATTTCTGATATACCTCATATATGACTGGGAAATTTTGATAACTGAAGATTTCATTTTAGATATTAGACCATGCAGAACTTTTTATGAAGAATAACTTTTTTTCATAAAGCCAATAATAAAAAAGTTTTCCATATGGTTCCAACTGCTTGATAATAATTTTCTACTGTAGCTATACTTTCTGGTTAGTGTTAATTAATTAGAACACTTCTTTAATCACAGCCATTCTTGAACATGACCCAAAACTTCTCGTTTCATAAACTCATTTATATCTAATTGTAATGGATTATCCATTTCGAGCTTGGGACAGTAAAGCCCTGCCATCAAATGTCACTGTCTTCCAGAACGTTATTTGTTTAGTTAAAGGTGTGCAATTTCACAATATGAAATGTTTCACGACCTAACAACGCGTTAAAATCATCAAATTGTTCTACGAAAATGGTGGATCTTCGCTGGCTTCATTTCCGTCATTACGAGATTCGACATAACCGTCTATCCCAGCAAACCATCACCAATACAGTGAGGAAATTGTAAGAGACTGGATTGATAACAGACATCGTAAGACCTATGCATCATCGTTTTGCCCGTTTAACCGAAAACATAGTCGCTGTGAGTGAAAGTGTTGACGATGACCCGAATATTTCGATTCCGCGCCGAGCTCAGCATTTGGGCTTGTCATACAGCACATTGTGGTACATTTTGCATTTGCATCTCCACCCGTATGAAGTCCAACTCACGCAAGAACTCAATCCGACTGACCATAGATTGCGCCGTGAGTACACCAATTGGGTGCTGGAACAACAGGCCACCGATCCTGAGCAAAATTGACGAATCTGGGGTAGTGAGCGGCCGCAAGTGACCATTGAGAGACCATTGTACGCGCAAAAAGTGACTGTTTGGTGTGCACTGTGGACGGCGGCATTATCGGGCCGTATTGCTTCGAGAACGACGAAGGAGCCACCAAGATCCTACGATTTAACGCATTTGGATTTCTTTTCGTGGGGCTACGCAGATGACCGTGTTTATGCGAACAATCCTGTGGACACAACTTTGGAGCAATTGAAGGACGAGATACGTCAATTTATGGCCGAGTTATTGCCCGAATTGTATGAAAAAGTCTTAGAAAATTACCTCAAAAGGATTGAGTTCTGCAAACGGTTCCGTGGAGGACATTTGAATGATGTTTTCCACGCATAATGGTATAGTTCAAAGTGTATTATGAAATAAAAATTTTATCGAAATTTGAATATTCAATGTGTTTTTTTTTAACACACAAGGAGAAAATGGATAACCCGTTATCTTTAAATATCTGAATTTCTTTGAATACTTCATTAAGATTCTGAATAGCTTCGACCAACCAGAAGAGGAAACATTACGTCATCTTTATACACTGTGCAGGTCTTATTGATTATATCCTTTAAAATTTAACACTTTGAAAAGTTGTCTACAGATTCTTCAAACCAAAGGGTATTCTTAGAAATTCACAGTATCTACAGGATGACTCACTTTTTATGATTAGGACCTTAATCATCGATAGATCTCGTCAAAGTAATGTCATTTTGAAGTATACACTTTTTCTTCCAAAGGCTTCCTTTTAGAGATATAAACTATTGAAAAAAACATTTTTTTTGGTTATTATTTAATTTTTTCTTAAACTATGAAAGCCATTTGTTTTAAATTTAGTATGAAGTGTACGAATGAAAAGCTCTTCACATGTAATGGATCCATAAGAAACCATTTTTCCCAAAAACCAATCATTTTATTTAAAAATAGTAAGAGACTTTTTGCTGTAGAATAAACCGCAATGTAAAACAATATATTCATTTTGAAAAATTTCTAGTGGTATACAAATTATATTAAAAATAGGGGTTATCAGAGTCCCTTACGGATGCCTATGATTGATCTATTTTCACAATAATTTGTAAAATCGATAAAGTTTTCCATTCGGACACTTCATAATAAATGAAGGCTTTCTTAGTTTAATAAAAAAGTAAATAAAAACGAAAAAAAAATGTTTTCTCAAGAGCTTATATCTTTAACAGGAAGCCTTTGGAAGAAAAAGTGTATACTTCAAAATGACATTATTTTGGTTAAAGTTCTAATCATAAAACGTTAACCACCCTGTAGATACAGTGAATTTCTAAGAATACCATTTGGTTTTCTTCTCTTCTCTTTTCTTTTCATCTGTAGGCAAGTCCTAATCATAAAAAGCGAATCAACCTGTATAATTTGTAGGTATATTATACAGTGTGTCTACTTAAGTTGGAACCATATCAAAAACTTTTTTATTATTGATTTTATGAAAAAAAGTTGTTCTTCATAAAAAGTTCTGCATGGCCTAATATCTAAAATGCAACCTTCATTTATCAAAATTTCCCAGTCATATACGAGGTATATCAGAAGTTATGAATTTTGCTCAAGAGAAAAGTACCTTTATTTTTGACAATACAGAAGAATGTTATAGAGAAAATTTATTTTGAATTAAAAGTTATTTCCAAATATGCAATTACAGCCATTTAGCATGAAGATTCAGGTTTTATGAATATTTACGTTTTACATTGCAAATTATTTGTATTTATCTCTCTTATCTGTTAAAAATATGATAACCTTTCCATTTGTTAATGTTTATGAACCTTGCAATTTAATTATAATAATAATACAAATAATTTATAATGTAAAACGTAAATAATCACAAAGCCTGAATCTTCATGCTAAATGGCTGTAATTGCATATTTGAAAATAACTTTTAATTCAAAATAACTTTTCTGTATAACACTTTTCTGTATTGTCAAAAATAAGGGTACTTTAGTCTTGAGCAAAATTCATAATTTCTGATATACCTCATATATGACTGGGAAATTTTGATAACTGAAGATTTCATTTTAGATATTAGACCATGCAGAACTTTTTATGAAGAATAACTTTTTTTCATAAAGCCAATAATAAAAAAGTTTTCCATATGGTTCCAACTGCTTGATAATAATTTTCTACTGTAGCTATACTTTCTGGTTAGTGTTAATTAATTATTATTGAGATGTAATATGTTCCGTTGTAGCAGCGTTGGTTCTTAAAACTTCTGCAAGAGGACATTGACGTAAGGAAATTTTCATATTATTTCTTAGCAGATATTCTTTTTGTAATTTTCAGCTAAATTTAATATTTTTAGGTCCATAATTAATTCATCAAAAAAGAGATGAAAATTTTCAATTTGTTTGAATAATTTCGTTCTGATTACTTATAAGTTTATCTCAAGAAAAATATATAAAAACTGTTCGCAATTTACTAAAAATAATAATTTTTACATTTTGTATCTTCACCACTCTGCACGGCATCAATATAACTTTCAAAATATCTCATCTGAATATTTTAGGCGTGACGTAGTAATGAGAACCGTGTTCTGCGCAAATATTGAACTCATGGCAATTTCACTGTTACTGTTACTATTTAATAATTTCACCTTTGCAATCATTTTTATTCATATTTCTAATTTAGTCCATTATATTATTGTATTATTGTGCTTCCACTTTTACTCTTTTTTTTTGCTTTCAGTAACAAAATATACTACTTTGTTTATTTGTTATCTTAGAAAATGTTAAATATTATCACAGTTCATTCCGTCGATTTCTATTGATTTATATCCACAATTTTAATGAAAGAAATCATTTGATCGCAGTAAAATATTACTTCCATATCCGAAATCAAATGCGTTAACTGAAACCAAATCTCTGTTGAAGAAACTAAATCGTTCCTTGAACTTTCAAATCTCTTCCAATGTATTTATCCCCCTTTTACACTCAAAAACAAATAATTTAAAAATCAAACCTCCTCGAGTCGTTACAAAATTGATAAAACACCTATTGAAAGTTATTTTATTCGCGTTCCATAAAATAAAGACCGTTTCAGACCCTCATTTGTCCCGCATAATAAATTCCGGGGCCTTTTCTGCACGCATTTTACACCATCCATTATATGTCCTTGACATTGATCAGCCACCCCCGGCCATTAATAAGCGGCAACGCGACTGCGAGTACCTCTCTCGTCGACAGGGGGCATCTCTCGGCCACCCAGGAGCGCTTCGACAGGAGAATGAATATGAATCGCTGGGTGAGTGCTGCTCGGGGCTCACCTCTGTGATTTCGTGCTTGTTTACTGCTAGGTGTGCTTGATTTAAGAGAGAAAGGGACGCAAATCTCGTTAGGAAAACTTTTTAAGTAGTAATAAAAATTTTCCACACGTAGATACAAAGTGTACCAAGACTGGAAGGATTTATGGCTCTTTCGGAGAAGATTTCATCAAGCATTTACGCAAAGTATTTTACTAATAAGAAATTTTTGTATTCAAGTACAGCGACTGAGTCGAATATGTCTAAATTTACATCCTTCGTGGTGTCAAAGTTAAAAACAATCTATTTTGACCATATTTCGTTCCACAAACCAAATTGACGATTTTAGAAGTGGAAAATCATAGCTTCCTGTTCGTAGTATGCTCATCGGTAGAGATTCTTGGTAGAATTCATTAATAGAGTAGTTTGTGCCTTGGCGACATTACTATCTGAAAATTTATATACAGGGTATTTCATAACTCTACCGACACAGAGCAGGCACGTGTAGAGGATTTTAAAATATGCGATTTGTTATTGTAACATACATATTATGTAACATAACCTACGTTTTTTCTACGATGTGACGTTGAAGAGATATTGGCCTCTGAACATGATCGTTAAATTTTGAAAATAATATTTCAGCAATGCCTTACCATAGAGCAACCAACGTCAAAAATGATACATGAAATCATAGCCTACAAGTTGTAAAACTACATACTTTGTCCTATTCAGTAATGACGCTCTTTCAGAAAATCCCGATTTTCTCAAAAACCGTTATTTTTTCGAAATGTTTGTAAGAGTAAGTAATTTAATTAATTTCCTGTAATACTGGTACAGCTATTTAATAATTGGCATACTCATAAAAAAATCTATAACATTTCAAGGGCGCCCTAGTCCGGCCCTTATTGGACTTCCAACAAATTCATATTTTTACCAATTAAAAATAACAGTAAACGCAAATCATGTATCAAATTTGGTTGCTCTATGTTAAGGCATTGCTGAAATATTTTTCAAAATTTAACACTCATATTCTGAGGCCAATATCTCTTCAACGATAGGTACATTCCAGAAATAAAGTTACATAACAAATATGCATATTTTAAGATCCTGCTCCGTGCCTGCTCTGTGTCGGTAGAGTTATGAAACACCCTGTACAGCACAGATCACCAAGCAGCGCTCCAAGCGGTTGCGCTAAGAACTATTTCTGAAATACGGGTACCTTGAAACCAATTCCTCTGTTTGTGATCTGTTATCAACAAAATAAATTTAAGAAAACAGAATTGTTTTGTAAATTATAGTAAAAAATAGCGTTCTAGATTTTTCATGATTTCTCAAAGAAGTGACTTTTACTGGAAGTTTGAGAAGTCTGCATACCCCTGACATTCTCAATGTTTACAGCAGCTACTTATTTTATTTGTATACAGGGTGTCCCAGAATATGTGGGCAATCTCTCGGATTTATGAAGGAGACGTTAAAATAACATGACAAGTTCCTATAAAACTTTTCCCTGGAGCCCCCCCCCCCCCACGGAGATACAGGTGCCCAAAGGATGCTCCTGAAAATCGATTTTACCGAATCACTTTTAAAATAATTTGTGTAATTTAACTACTTTTTAATACGATGGACAACAGATAAGACTCTTTAAAAATTGTTCCACGAAAACAATTTGGCTTATTTGGTTTGCCAGGGACGGACTACCTGTAGCACAGTAATGTCAATTTTTTTGACACCTTGTACGATAAACTGTTTTCGAGAAAAAAATATTTTTGTTTAATATGATTTTTATTACATCCATAAAGAGAAATAAACTGAATTCTTTCTGAGCCTATCTAAAAAATCCCTCTTTTATTTACACTTGTTTTACTCTTTGTTTTTTTTAGTGCTATGTTAGTTTTTTTGACATTTACCGATTTAAATGAGAATTACAGTACCTATCTGATTGTGAGTCTGTCAGTTAACGAAAGAGTGTGTTGAAACTTGTAATATGTTATTTTATTTGCCGTAATGGAATTTTCGTTTGCTGCATATGCCGACATGCATTTATTGTATGGACTTGCATTATGTAATGCCTTAGAAGCCAGAAGGCTTTATGAAGAACGATTTCCAAATCGAAGAATTCCTGACAGAAAAACTTGTGAAAAAATGGATCAGCGTTTAAGAGAGACTGGTAAAAATTACAATTCATTTGTTACTTACATTTGTACGCATTAGCGTACTTTTTGAGTAGGTAATATGAGGAGCAACCAAGCAAAAGGCATAAATCCAAAATATGTGGTTTTGTTCCAGAATTATTTAAATAATGTTATTTATACGGAATACTAATATTTTTAATTTAAATGTATGATTTTCCAACAATATTTAATTTTTTTCTATGGATGTATGACCTTTTGCTCAACCAGAATGTAGATGTATTTCATTTTGCTCAATCAGTGTAGATTTATTCCTATTTGTTTAACTGGAAGTTAGATTTATTGCGTTTTGCTCAAATTATTTAATTTTCTATTACATATAGCGATAAAAAAAATTAAAAAATTAAAATTCCAGTAAAAAATTTATTTTATTAACGTATTGTAGCAAACAAATCAAATATGTAACCCAACATCTTCTTCTAGGCAATCACACGGATCTTCGGTCTCATCTTCGTGTTCTTCTGCTATGTCATCTTCAATGTTTGCTAAGATGTTCTGATCAACTCGACTGGATTTGTGCCAGTTTGCTCATAGTCCAGTCGGCAGAGGCCGAAAGTTACTGTTGGTGACATTTCCTTGATAACTCGGAAATAACTACACAGGAATACTTTAAATAATGAGTACAATAACAGGCTAATTTGCTGACAAAGTATTTTATCAGGAAAAAAAGTTATTAACAATTTAATCCTGAAAAATTTTTTTTTTAGTTGTTTTCTTTAAACAACTCAGTGGGATGACTTTGTACGAAAAAATGCTTAGGACATGATTTTGTTCGTAATAAAAATAGCTACAAATGGCGGTGGTCCGATTACGAANAAAAAAAAAATTAATTTTCATCGTTTAGATCATAAGCTACTTAACATTTTGCGCCTGTTAGCCGTAGTCGTACATTATTCAACATATCAACATAAAACAAAATGGTACCTGTGGGGTAAATCTTTAACTTTTCATTTTCAAGCGCGAGCTCCGCTCTTCAGCGCTTGCATACTATTAGAAATATGCAACAGTAAATTTAAACAATTGCTTACTTAAAGTTAAAGGTTTACCCCACACGTACGTTTTTGTTTTATGTTGATATGTTGAATAATGTACGAGAAAGGCTAACAGGCGCAAAATGTTAAGTAGATTAGGATCTAAACGATGAAAATATATATATTTTTTTTTAAATTGTAGGTAATTGTGCTGGCTTGTCTACCGTAATGCGTAATCTACCGTAATTTTATACATATACATAAATATACATCCAAAAATTAAAAAAACGGTGACGTATAAAACCTTACCAAAACTGCAAAAATGAAGATACTTGAATTTTACAAATTGCTTTTGGTTTCTGCATATTTACACTGTGCATACCAAATTTCATGTGTCAGCAAAGCTTCGAACAAAGGCAAAGTTTCGCGTTTCAGATGCCGATGGATGTATAGAACAAAAAGTTTTGCTCTTCTGATTTTCGTCTTTACTGTCATTATTGTATATATATTGAACTATAGTTTTCGAAAGTTTTATCACTTTTTGTTTATAATTGACATTTTTTACAGCAACTTTAAAAAATTGACGTTTTATACCGCTGTTTCAATCTTACGGCTTTGTTATTGCAAATTTCGTAATTGGAGCACCACCATTTTGTAGCTATTTTTATTACGAACAAAATCAAGTCCCAATCATTTTTTCGTACAAAATCATCCCGCTGAGTTATTTAAAGAAAACAACTAAAAGAATTTTTTTTAAGGATTAAATTGTTAATAACTTTTTCCTGATAAAATACTTTGTCAGCAAATTAGCCTGTTATTGTACTCATCATTTAAAGTAGGCCTGTGTAGTTATTTCCGGGTTATAAAGGTTTGACACAGGCCGAACCTCTACCAACTGGACTATCAGTTGAAAGATGGATTTTGCGTAGCTAAGTAATCTTAGTATGTCTATTTCTATTGGATTTAAAGCGTTTTGATCGAAATGGATGTTCCAAATCATAGATTGACGTAAATGCAGTAATTTTTCATCTTTATCTCAAAAAATCATAAAAAGTTTATTTATTGCCTTTTGCTTGGTTGCTCCTCGTATGTAGAATTAAAATGTTGTAAATAATTTTGGGAACGTTTGCCAAAGCTAGAGACAATTTTTTTTTTTAAAATATAGACTTTGGACTTCAAAATCCCTTTTTTACTTTTTCTCTAAACATTATTTATAAAAAAATACGAATTTTAAAACAAACGTCATTTTTCGATTTTTTTAAATCGCATTTTTTATTAAAAAATTATTTTTTTTTCAAAACTATTCGTTCGATTTCTCGGAAAATATTACCCCAGTCTTGATTTAAATACGTTATGTTTTCGTTAACAAATAAAGAAGACGTAAAGGTCCAAAGTTGACAAAATCCCAATTCGCACTAGTGTGACCTTTGGGGATTAATGAGCATTTTTTACTTCAGTCTTCAGATTTATAAATTAATAACCTAATAAATTTTCAACCTTTTCCTCTGTGTATTTATAACTTGAATAACACGCACTAAATTACTTTCCCGTACACTTAATACGCATTTAGCCGGTTTTTGTAGACTTGTAGCGAAAGTGTAAGAGCAATTAGAAGGCACACATGACGCTGCCGGATGTTAAGAGTTGCCAAGTTAATTCCACTCGAAAGTGAGCTTGATGACAGGGAGAGTCACGTTACCTAAGAAACGGGGACCCGTATAACTAATGGGTTTTCTATTGACATTACCTTAGGCTGCCGACAGGGGGCGTAGCGTAGGGCACCCCGAGGAAAGCCTCGACGGGCGGATGAATATGGATCATGACACCCCTAAGAGGTCCGTACTTAGTCCGCACCACCCTCGTACTGTACTTGTGCACTAGCAGGGAGGCTCCGGCGCCTGATTCCTCCACCAGAACGATCACCACAATCACCCACATCGCACAGAAAAACGCTGGAACGGAACGCAATTGTCTCAAAACAATCGTTCCTAACACACGCATGACGTCACAACAACCGATGACGGACTCGGCGTCTACGCTGCACCCTCATTATCCCTCTTCGGAAGCGTCCGGATTACTGCAGGAGCCGACCTGAAAGAGGAAACAATTAGAATTATATTGGAGCTCTAATTCTGAAAGGAGTAGGTGGCACTAATTAAGGTGGCGATAAAGGAACGGATCGGAGGGGTTCGTGAGCTCGTGAGCAAGGGATAAAAGTAAGTTTAATTATTTTGTTTTATATTTCAGCTTCAGCTTAGGTACCATTATATTTTTTAGAGTATACAAGCTTTTCTTAAGCTTCATTCACATAGGATTAGTGTGGTTGGGTTGGTACGGTAGAAAAGTTCTTATCATGCATTTAGTCCAGTATACAACGGTAAAAATAGGGTATTACCTTCGAACACACGCAGCCTTCGAAAAGGCGAGTAAGCCCATTTCACCCTCCTTTACAAAAGTTACATATCCATAATGTGTGCTTATTGTTTTTAGTAGGTGGAAACTACCCCTTCTTGCAAAAAACGTAAAAATCATAGATTTAAATTTTATGTAAATAGAATAAGCATTCCTTTATGTTTTGAATAGTAATTTTTTATTTGTAGCAACATTTTAACCTTAAAATCCACCCTTTTTGAGGAAAAAAACAAAAATTAGTTTTCGCGGCTCAAATGTTTTGACGGGGCCATAATGAAGAATTGAATATTTTTTACTGTTTATGAAATATTACCTGATTTATTGCAACGTTTCAAACTTTAAAAAACACCCTTATTGTAGAAAATAACGCAAACAATTTTTTCACATCTTCATAGCATTTATAATGAATGAAAGACGCATCACTGTTTATAATATTACTAATGATTCATTGCAACGTTTGAACCCTTAAAAACAACCCTTAATGAATTGAAGAATTTTTACCTGCTTCAACACACTCAACGATACATTACTAAATTCAATGAGATTACTTAAAACTCGAAACTTAAATTAAGTAATTAGTGATAGGGAAAATAAAAATTATTTGTGTATTATACTATTATACTTTATTATCAAAAATTTACATATCATCTAAAAAACTATCATCACTGTCGATTTCCTCTGTTTGGACATGTGCGTGTGTACATTTGTGCGTGTATTACGCCTCCGAAACTATCGGAAATTAAGCCATTTACACAATCCGACAATTTTCACTGAATAATACAATTCGTTTTTTCACGATAACTTTTTTAATTTTTAATATTTTTGTTCGCTCCAAAAAGCAATATGCAGGGAATTGGAAGAGCTATAAATCAACCTCTATAGTTAAAGGGGCTTGAACTCTTCGTTTTCGAGGTTTTTAAGTTTTAAGAGCTTAAAGAAGGTGGTACACGCAAATGCAAACGTAATATCTCAGTTAATTTTTGCTCTACAGAAAAATTGAAAAAGAACAAAAATATTACAAAAAAAATACTTTAATTTTTAAACTCTTGCATTTTTCACGTATCTTGTTTAGTTTTTGAGTTATTTCGGAAAATTTTTTTTAAAAATAAAAAAAATTTTTCATTATTTCAAACTTTTTTTTTTAATTAAGGCATTCTAAATCGGTCAAACTTGCAGAGCCTATTATTAGTACCCCAATAAAGTCAACTGTACATGGATTACGCTTAGTTTCTATTTTTATGGTTCAGCCATAGATTTTATTGTTTCTCCGAAAAAATGGGATGACCATTTTATTTTCATCATAACTCCGCGAATTTTTGAGCTACAAAATTTTTTCAGAAAGCATTTTAAAGGTCTTTCCAAGCACTTTAAAAAAGGGGATATTCATTTTCTTCGAAAAGTTAGTTTCGCCATTATTTTACCGTAAAAGGTTCGATTTTACTTTCCGAAAAATAAACAATCTTGAATGACCCTGATTTACCCAACCGCATGGATTTTTATCAATGGTACTTTTCACCGATGCAGCAAATTTTCCTAGAGTAGGTACAGTAAACTTTCATAAATTTATGGTCGGAAGAAAATACTCATGAAATATTTGTTTCAAGATGTCAACATAATTTCAGTTTATTCGTTTGGATGGGAATTGTAGGAAATACTCTAGTAGGTCCTCTTATTCTTTCACACAGGCTTGAAGCGGCCGAGTATTTTAGATTTTTGAACGAAAATCTTCTAATATTACTTGAGGATGTACCCTGGCTACACGTCGGGTGATGTGGTATATACACGATGGGGCGCCTGCACATAATACACTTGCCGTATATAACCTTTCGAGAGTGATAACTCGGTTACTATTACATCTACGGTAATCAACAAATAAATGAATAGATTCGTTATTTTAAAAGCTTTATTTTTGCTTTATATGAGTTTTTCGATAATGCGCAAGGTTTTCGAGTTATTTGTCAAAAATGGTTGAAAAACATGCACTTTTTAGATGAAAAATCAACATTTTCAATTGCAAATAACTCGGAAAATATTAATTTTTGGAAAAAAACTTTATAGAAAATTTTTGCTTAGAATTCATCCCTCTATTGATTAAAGTAGGTGCCTTCATTGCCACTTTCGAGAAGGGGTGGCACTCACCCCCAGGGTGAAAGCACACATCGGCACTATGTAACTTTTGTTTCTTGAGCAATTTTCTACTTACTGTTAAAATTTCAAGTCAATCGGTGCATGTGTCAAGAATTCGGACCTAAAATCCGTCATATACTGAGCTAATTGCAATAGAGACATTCAGATAAACTTTACAGTAACGTTGTACTGCAGTTGGTACGGCAGAAGCTAGCAGCGTTTTAGTTTTCACCAATCCGTTACCACCAGCAATACAAGGACCAATCAGACAATAGTTTTTTTGACAGAACACCACAAAACATACAATACAGTAAATAATACTAATTTTATGTAAACAGAGTAAATAATATTTATACCATACAAGTACAATGCAACAGTACAACTGCTGTGCCATTGCACTAACGTTTATCTGGACGTTACTTAACTTAAAATTGTGTAATTAAAAAAAATTAGTCCCCAGTAAATTTTCCCTGTTCAAATTTGGTCTCGTTTAAACTGTAAAATGTAATTTTCAACACTTTTTAAGAGTGCTTCTATACATTAAATGTTTTTCGTCGAAAACGGTTTCAGAGAACCGAAATGTTTAACCTTTACACCTTTTCCATATGTATTTTAAAAGTATACGTATTTCAGATTATGGAATTTGATTTCATGAAACCTATGAGTATTCATTTGTATTTCAAAAAGCCTCTGTTGTATTTTAGATAAGCCAGTTTTAATTAAAAATATTGAGATGAAATCAGATTAACCAGAGAATGGTTGAAATGATTATTACAAAATTTATTATTGATTTGATTATCATGTTATTCAATTGGAGCATAGGCCAAGTTATTATAAGAAAAATATAGTTGAAGTAAATTAAAATGCAAAATTGGTAGATATCTAACAAAAGTTAAAATACCATAGTTTGATTAAATAGTTATAAAATAAGGTAGAGTAGGAGTTAATAAAAGATATAAAGATATAAAGACAAGTTTGTACAGTAATTAAAAGGATATGTCAGAATATATATCAAATTTAAAGTGGGATCCACAAGGAATTCAGTAGTTACTAGAAATGTCAAAGAATATTATAAAATAAGAAATATTTAGAAGTATAAGGTAAATTGATTGTAAATAAATTAGAATAGGATGTATAAGTGCAAAGGATAAAGTGAAGTGAAGTGAATTGCAAAAGGAAAAGGGCACGTTAAAATAAAAAAAAACAAAAAGGAGATATGTGGAAAGGCCTTTATAAGAGAAAGAAAAATCAAGATAGTAAAAAAAAAAGTGGAGATTATTGATTAGTTACAGAAAAATTTGGTAAAAACGTCAGGTATTGAAGAATGAAAATAAAACCCATATCAAATATAAGTATTTAATGAACGAGTGAGTATAAAAAGAGTCAATTAGAAGAGAGCAAGAATATAAAAGAACCAAGTGGTGTCCAAGATAAGCGGAGTACCCATAATCAAGGTCCAGGAAGACAACAAGGACGAGAAATTTCTATAGCAGGTTACACGAGGAAAGAAACAAAAGGAATATCAGTAGCAGGATCCAGGAGATCGGTGGTAAATCATAGTAGCAGTAGCAGGGAACAGGAGACCAGCCAGAAAGCGGAGTAGTCGACAGGTTCCTGAAAGTAAGCGAGATAGGATCGAGATAGGATAGACAAGAAGTAAGGAAAACAAGCAAGCAGAGGAAAGGAGCAAAATCAGTCGATAAGTCATTATCAATAATACGTATAAAAGGTACCTTTATTTTCCTTTGAGACTTTGTGCACAAATAATATTAAAAGAAAAATTCGTATACGAAATAGTGGGATATAGATATTTAAAAGTAAAAAGTAGTATACAAAAAATTTTAGAAAATCACTAATTTCATAGTAACCAAATTTAGATAACTATATCAAACACAACCCAAATTGGCCAATCTTAGTAAAATTATCAATAGTAATAATAGAATAAATAACCATTGATTAGACAAGAAATTATAAGAAAAATTGTCAAAGTCTTGAATGTATGCAACCAGACATACATGAAATTTCAGTATAACAGGCGTATCTATATAACATCTTGTTTAAGGTTTTAGAAATAGTGTTAATACTTCTAAATATTGACTATTGTGGTGAACCCTGCTTATTGACAAATTTGACATATATATCAAACCAATAATAAATTCATTTATTAATATCCTGTTGTATTTATAGCTGTGATTGTGTATAGTTTCTAGCTGAAGCATTTAGTGCATAGGACCGACTACTGAGAGGAGTCTAGAGCTAGGTAGGGCACAGGTATACAACCACCAGTACACAAAAAAAGTCAAATTAATATCACAATAAAAATTTTAATTTTGGCGCTAACATAAACATACATACACGCATCACCATAACAAAATATACATTACATTCTATGTAAATTATTGATATTTCAAATAACACCATATTTCAGAATTTGTGAAGTTTTTCAGAAAAAAAAATTGTTAATTTGGTAATGAAATGTTTATGTGATCTTTTATAGCAGTTATATGTTGTCTAGATTATCTGCTTAATGTCTAATTTGACGTATAGAGACAACAGCACATAACCATTCAAATGACAACAGTTACAATATTGTCAGATTGCCATTCGATTCGTTAATAAACAGCGAAGTTATGCGCTTTCAAAGTTGACGGTCTATTGTTGAATAAATAAACTGCGGAGCGAAAAAAAATGTGCACATAACAGCAGCCGGAGTGTTTTCAATAGAGTAAATATTAATTGAACGAGCAAGAGAGAAGTCACATAAAACAATTTTCGAAACTCAGCTGAGCGTTCGATTTTTCTTTAAGTGCCGCGCGGCAGTGTGGTGGGGCAAGCTGATCAATCGCGTTTTTCACTCTAGAAAAAAGTTGTCGCACATGTTCAAAATCGATAGCGCAACTTTTTAGTCTTACTTTTCTCGGGATCTATAAAAGATGAAATGGTAATTTTCGTGATAGATGTGAAGCTTTCTGATAAAAACGTGAAAGGCCTGAAAAAATCGTTGTTTTGATTTGTTGACAGAGAAAACGTTCCGTATATTTGGTTAATGTTAAAAGTGTCTATAAAAAGTTAACTCGAAGTTGAGAATGTTGGACTAGAGAAATCTCTTAATCGCAGCTGCCCTCCTGCTTAGTATTCCCAGTTGTGCAGTCT
Source organism: Anoplophora glabripennis (assembly GCF_000390285.2). NCBI lineage: Eukaryota > Metazoa > Arthropoda > Insecta > Coleoptera > Cerambycidae > Anoplophora > Anoplophora glabripennis. The sequence goes on from NW_019416239.1 coordinate 619,942, forward strand.
GATGCTGGAATAGGTCACAATTTGTCACAGTAAGTGATTACATATGGACCCCATTTTTTGTCCGACTTCGGCCTTTTTTTTTTGGTTGACGCAATATTTACGAACAATTTAAATAAATTTCTCAGTTTACGATAGTTTACATATACAAATACTTAAACATGTATTTTTAGTTAGTATCTGTTTTGTTTAAACTTACAAACTCATCACAAATTATTGAATTATCTGTTGATTCCACGCAACAAATGCCTCTTGTCAATTAGTCTTAAAATTACTGAATTTGGAATAAAATGAGTTGTTTCGATTTGCTACATGAGTTCATTCAGAAACAGAAAGTGGAAGGATCCCAAAGGATGATATTTTCCTAATCCTTTGAAACTTATACAATCAGCTCATTAAAGGAACAGAAAATGTTCTTTTAACTATAAATGTTTAATTAAAATAATACAGTTAATCTTAAATTTCTATATTTTTTTTTCCTAGCAGCAAAGTGAATCTTTCCTTTGTATTAGGAAATTGACAAAAAGCATTCTTTGAGCGGTATAAACAGATCATTCAAAAATGCAGCAGTTTTCCTTAAGAGATCCATATTTCGAGAAAAGTAAGTCACTAACGCAGAAATAAATGTTTGGAGATTATTTTTATTGCCTCCCGCGCCCTTATGACCTGTCCCTACCTATAATCAGATAATTCAAAAGTAAGACTTTGATAACATGTAACTTTCAAACAATGAATTATTGGGCTAAGGTTACTTTGACTGAAATTAAATTGATTTTACCTGAGGAAACTGCGTTTGCTGTATGAATACTGTCTTCTGGGACAAAGACCACTGACATAATAAAATAAATTCAGCATGACAACAGTGATCCCAAATTATTTAAGTTCAAATGGAATCCCGTGAATGAAAGTCAGAAGTAATCATAGCCAAGCAACTACCTATTTTGATTGTACTACATTGCACTTGTATTACTACTTCGGTTGCCATGGTCTGCTGGAAGCATTATCCATACATGTTTCATGTGCTTTATGTATGTACCAAGTCCCTCATGAGTAATGACATTACAATCCCGAAGGCTTTTAACTTTCACTCAAACATGTTGCTTTACAAACTTCCACGCACCATGTACAATTGTAATTCGAAATGTACACTAATACGTTTATTTGTTAAGTACTACATAAAGCCCTCAAAACTGATACACTGCAGTTCAGAGATAGTTTTACATAAACATCTAAGAGCTAAAGTCAACCATCTGCAAGTATTTTTTTTGTATCTGTATAAGTAAATGAATATTATAAACAGACAACACAAGTAAAAGGTAGGCGCTTCAAAGTATGCTAAATTGCTGCTATAATCAAATGTGGTGAATCCATCTGGAATTTATCAAATTATTATTATGTTTTTTTAAAATATGAAAATACGACACTTACTTCCTTATTATTTTTAATTGTGAAAGGTATTACCCATAACACGTAGATTTTGTGACACAAGCAAGTAATATTGTACGATTGACATAACTTGTAGCGAGACCTATTGGCAAAACAGTTGTGAAGATTTTCATGACATATCTTAAACAATAATTAAGCAGTTGATGGAGAATCTATTGAACCAAATTCGTGGCAGAAGAAGGATCGATTGCAGTCTGTGTAAGGTCTACCAGAAGGAAGAGAATGTACCAGCGTGAAGGCTCAGCAAGGATGTGTGTCTTCTATTCGAAAGAATGAATAACTGTCAAGGCTATATAATCTACATAAAAGGCAAAAGTTGGATGAGGATCTTTGAGGATGAGGATAAGGATACGATTATAGTGAAACGTTGCCTCAAAATTATTCTACTCTATGGTATCTTTCGATAGACGCTTGTGGCGAGGGTTAACTATGATTACGCACTGTGTCCACGAAGGTCCACAATATATATAATTGTCCTAAAGGAAGATAACAGTATATAATTTTCATGTAACTATTTACAATATACAATCCATTAACTAGATGAATTTGATGAGATAGCAAAAATGGCTTCTCCAATGTAGCATGGTTCTGGAATTCTGGTGTTGTGGGGAGGATAGCAAAGCTACAGCACTTATGCCCCATTGGGCCCCCTTGTACTTCCTCCCATTAGAGAGATCAATCCACCTGAGCCGCCAACGAGCCTATTACAGTGAAAAAGATGGTGACGTTGCTCAGGGGGATCTCTCTAATATAGACCATTGAAGGCCAGCGTTCTCCCCAACATGGACTCTCTTGTTGACGAGACGGCAGTGCATTCACGTAGTACATGCAGTACTGTCTCGTCTTCCTGTTCACAGCCTCTACAAAGAGGTATTTCACACTTCCCTATATTGTAAAGGTGTTTCCTTAGCCAACAGTGTCCAGTTTGAATACCTGTCACCAGGCGAAGATTTGACCTAGACATGACCAGGTATGTTTTGGCTGTGCCTTTGCTAGGATACACTAAGAGATCCTTAGCGAAGTGACAGCTAATCGTTTCATCCCACCGTTTCATGAATTCTTTGTTCCTTAATAATTCCAGCAAGTGCCGACAACGGAAGCACACTGGAGGGACCGGGTCCAAAAATGTTGAGGCCCGATGCGCTCCTGGCTAGCTTGTCAGCTTCTTTATTGCCATAGCACCGCTCATGTCCCTTTACCCAGCATACAGATATGCTGTTAGAGGCAGAGACCGACCGACCGAGAGTGCTTGATGGCATTCCCATACTGACCTAGTCATTATCTTATGATTGCGCAAGGTCAGTAGTGATTGTCTACTATCCGTGTAGATTCTGATGGTTTTTCCTGCGGGCAATTTCCGTTTGTACAACGGTAGCGTGCCTATCCATTGCCCACTGATATCGGATGTGCAGGGATCTAGAGTATATTCCACATCCTGCACCCTCCTTCCTTTTTGATCCGTCTGTGAAGACACTGATTACATCTCCACGGGCGGTCTCCTCCTGTCTCTTTGTGAGTACGGTGTAGGGTTTGTCAAATACAAACCGGAGAGAAATACTGTCAGTGTCTGCCTGCAGAAGGGGCGTCTTCCTGACGACCTCATTCCATAGGCGACTTCTAACTTCTTCGCATCCTACATCCGGTTTTAAACCAACGTTCTTGAGGCGAAGCATAGTTGTTAAAGCCATTTCTCTTAGATAAATATCCAGAGGTGGCAGACGCAGCATTACCTCCATTGATATGTGGGTGTTGTTCGCATAGCTCCAGTTATGCTCAGACAGGCAATCCTTTGTACTTGGCTGAGCTTTTGTCTAGCTGTCGTCTGCTGGAATTTCGGCCACCAGACGACAGCCCCATAGGCTATCATTGGCCTCACTATGGCAGTGTATATCCACATAACCACGTTTGGTTTCATGCCCCAGGTTTTGTCAACTTTTCTGCGGCACTGCTCATAGGATATGTACGCCTTTTTTAATCGTCTTTCAAAGTGAAAATTCCATGTTAGCTTTGCATCAAGTGTAACCCCTAGGTATTTCACATCAGATGCAAAGCTTAGCGTAGTGTTTAGAAGAGTTGGTGTAGCATGGTTTATTTCATTTAGTAATTTCCTTTTTATTATTCATAGGAAGTATTATGTTCCTGAGGATAAAGAGTACAATTATTATTTTATTGATTTCAGATTACGATGATAAGGTCATCATACATCTCTTCAGAAGGTGCATTTGGAAATATTTAGTAATAATTTCAGATGCATGTTAGTTTAGGCAAATATAGATAGATTAGTTTGTGCTGTGCCTTATTCTTTGTTATCATCCTTAAAGGTATGGTGTTTCCGAGGAAAAACACGAAAATGCAATTCAATACTCTTGTGAAGTTCGTTCTGTAGTTTGGAAACATGACTAAATTATAACTGAAATTGGTTAGGTTAAGCCTAATCCAGATGTACATACTTTTACCCGCAAACGCCAACCAAAGCTGATGTTGAACCTGCATTTTTCCTTTAAAAGCATCAAAACTTTATATAATACAGTTGTTGACAAAAGGTTTACAAACTAAGCCAGCTATGGTTATATGACTTCTCCGCTTCTGTATTTTAGACCCGTTTAAACTCAGATCAGAATCATTTTATTGCCGCAGGCCGTGCAGCAAAATTGTGTGAGTTCAAAAATGTTTAGTTCCAGAAACGGACTACTAAATTGTTCATGTCCTCTCAACGGAAACAACTTCAATAACTAAATAACAATTTAAATGTACTTAGGGAACCATTAGAACTCTTAAAATATACAATTCTGGATCATTACGCCGAGTAATTAGGATCATTGCGAGCCACCCAATTATATTATTTTCTGCCACAAAGCACAATAACTCACATTTTACGACTGTTAACCATACATTAGCGCTAGCTCGGATGACACGTTCCTCTAATTAGATTAAATTAATTCTCTCCCTAATTAATTCCTGTCATCTAATGAAAACACTTTGATAATTCAGTGGTATAAGAAGAGCCGTTTTGTTGATTCGCATGGTTTAGACATCCAAGCTATTGTTTATTGATTACAATGGTCCCGGGGCACTGTTCCACTTGCAACTTTAACGCGATTAACGTTAAGGCTTATTCTTTGGGGTTTTATGCTAATATACCTTCGCTTAAATAATAAATAAGGATCCCCCAGGCGAACTGTTCGCTTTATGTTCGATTTATCTTGAAGTTAGTTAGCATTTTGTTTAAGTATTGATGGTACAAATTTATTCTGCAATAAAGTTCAGTGAATTAACATTAATTTAATTTAGAATGGATATAATAGTATCACATAAAAGTACAAATCTGAATAACTGAATAGAGAAATGTGAGAGTTTTTAAGAGATTAAATTACATTGTAAAAAATTTAGTCAAATTTCACTGAAATCGCACTCAATAACTTATCAATTTCAGTCCACCCTCGATAGACTGAAATTTTCATCTTTTAGTATGAGTACAACTGAAATTTTAAGAGTGAAACTGCTGAGACAGAAGTGAGTAATTTTACTCAGATATGAGTTTCTGCCAATTATCGGTAAAAATCTTATAAAAAATTCAATCGATATGATTGGCCATTTGAACAAAATAAATTTCAAACTGGGCAACTACTATTTAATCACCACTGAACGGTTCTAATACTGACCATGGCCTAGGTCCAAACTACAAATTATCTAGTCCACTAACCGTGTGTCTATGGGTCGATGGTGATAGAAACAAATAAATAACCTTCAATACCTGACACCCAAGTAACCTAATTGTTGTGCTCCAGATTTGGTTTACAAATAGACATTAATAAAAGGAAATAATAACAATAAAAACAATAAAAAGTTGTACAGTTAAAATTATACAGTTTCAGATATTACAATTCACGCATAAAGCTTCTCCTTGTTTATAACAGGTAAATAGTAAACATTTATTGCATATAGTTTATTAAATCGGTGTTCTATAACTAATTGTAGGGTGTGACAAAGATTGACATGAAGTATCAACAATACAGCAGTATACAGGTGGAAACAAAACTAACTAGTAGTGACAACAAAGTTGAATTTTTATATCAAGATCCCAAGAAGCTGTTTATTTGTTGAGTTATTGTTAAAATAAATTGTGATATTTACATTGTACAGATAGTGAATGTTACAATGTGCATATACAGGGTGTCTCATAATTAGCTGCCAACCCTGAACAGGCCGATTCTATGATCAAAACTAAGTAAAAAAGTTCATATGAATGTGGGTCCGGTTATGCTTCCTAAGGGCACAGGGACACATTGAAGAGGGAGGAATGGAAATCATTTTTTTGCAATATCTCTCAATCGCGTTGTGATAAATGAATGAAATTTGGTATACACAGCTAAATTTTGNAACTTCGATGATTGTGTATAATTTTCTGGACATAAATATTTCATTTTTTCTGATAACTTACAATGTGATTAATTTTGACCACTTATGTAATCTATAACAAATGTAATATTAGCCGTATTTTACACTTACTCATACTCATACTGTAAAAGTTACATATATTAATATATTTAATTGAACAGGTAAACTAAATGCCAGTCAATAACGAGTAAAGAAAGTAAAGTCGATCTAGGACCTTGTAAATAACTCTAATAGCATTATTTAACAAAAAATATTTCTGAACTTAGTATCCTTTGTAACAATCCATAATGAAGCTTCCCAAGATGTTCTTTAGAAAACAAAGAGTTTGAGCAAACAAGTTCTAGAACTAGTTCTTTTAATTTGAATATTATGTAAATGTTCAATCAAACCTATTATTTCTCATTCTTGACACATAAAAGATGTTGGTATGTAAGTGTATTCTAATTTCATCCAGAAACGAATTTTAATGGATACTTTATATATCTATTATTGTTTTTAATGATTATTGTATCTAAATCGTTGAGGAATTAAACGTTTTATTAGAAGATGTACCTCTACACGTAAGAGCTAATTTCTAGTTTATGCACGACTGTGTCCCAGCTCATTTCAGGCATGTTGCTCGTCAGTACCTCGACAACACCTTTCCCAATTAATTTTAACTCAATAATCATGAGAATTCCTATATAAATATCTATTTACATTTAAAACAGTGATATAATATATGTTTTGAAGTAACAGTACCCTCGCATTTGCATATTTGCAATTTCTGTTACAATTGTTTCAACAATTTATTTATTCAAAAATTGTGATTAAACATACAATATATGTTTAAAATTATTAAAAATAATTTAAAAGAGCATTTGTTACGAAAACAACTTTAAGCTTGTAGGTTCTCAACATGAATAAAACAACATAAAAATTTACACGCCGAAAAGAAAAAAGAGACAGAGAAAGAAGATGTTTCGATGGCCAGCTAGAATATCGAAGCGGTAATTTTAATTTTAAAATAAATATAATTCCAATTTTTTTAAAATTTCCAATGGGCTTGTAGTCTATTACGAAGTCGAATGATGTACAAAATTCTCCAGAAATTTTTTAACGAGTGAGACAATCAATGATGAAACGATTGGAATCGTGCGTTTTATCAGACGGTGGCCATTTTCAACATCTACTTTGATTTTGTGTCGAAACTGATTATTTCTATGATTGTTGTTTGTAGTTGCCGGCCATTTTCCTAAGAACAAGTTAGTATTA
>NW_019416239.1:628726-649504 GCF_000390285.2 Anoplophora glabripennis
TTCCTTAATAATTCCAGCAAGTGCCGACAACGGAAGCACACTGGAGGGACCGGGTCCAAAAATGTTGAGGCCCGATGCGCTCCTGGCTAGCTTGTCAGCTTCTTTATTGCCATAGCACCGCTCATGTCCCTTTACCCAGCATACAGATATGATGTTAGAGGCAGAAACCGACCGACCGAGAGTGCTTGATGGAATTTCATACTGACCTAGTCATTATCGTATGATTGCGCAAGGTCAGTAGTCATTGTCTACTATCCGTGTAGATTCTGATGGTTTTTCCTGCGGGCAATTTCCGTTTGTACAACGGTAGCGTGCCTATCCATTGCCCACTGATATCGGATCTGCAGGGATCTAGAGTATATTCCACATCCTGCACCCTCCTTCCTTTTTGATCCGTCTGTGATCTCCACGGGCGGTCTCCTCCTGTCTCTTTGTGAGTACGGTGTAGGGTTTGTCAAATACAAACCGGAGAGAAATACTGTCAGTGTCTGCCTGCAGAAGGGGCGTCTTCCTGACGACCTCATTCCATAGGCGACTTCTAACTTCTTCGCATCCTACATCCGGTTTTAAACCAACGTTCTTGAGGCGAAGCATAGTTGTTAAAGCCATTTCTCTTAGATAAATATCCAGAGGTGGCAGACACAGCATTACCCCCATTGATATGTGGGTGTTGTTCGCATAGCTCCAGTTATGCTCAGACAGGCAATCCTTTGTACTTGGCTGAGCTTTTGTCTAGCTGTCGTCTGCTGGAATTTCGGCCACCAGACGACAGCCCCATAGGCTATCATTGGCCTCACTATGGCAGTGTATATCCACATAACCACGTTTGGTTTCATGCCCCAGGTTTTGTCAACTTTTCTGCGGCACTGCTCATAGGATATGTACGCCTTTTTTAATCGTCTTTCAAAGTGAAAATTCCATGTTAGCTTTGCATCAAGTGTAACCCCTAGGTATTTCACATCAGATGCAAAGCTTAGCGTAGTGTTTAGAAGAGTTGGTGTAGCATGGTTTATTTATATTTCATTTAGTAATTTCCTTTTTATTATTCATAGGAAGTATGATGTTCCTGAGGATAAAGAGTACAATTATTATTTTATTGATTTCAGATTACGATGATAAGGTCATCATACATCTCTTCAGAAGGTGCATTTGGAAATATTTAGTAATAATTTCAGATGCATGTTAGTTTAGGCAAATATACATAGATTAGTTTGTGCTGTGCCTTATTCTTTGTTATCATCCTTAAAGGTATGGTGTTTCCGAGGAAAAACACGAAAATGCAATTCAATACTCTTGTGAAGTTCGTTCTGTAGTTTGGAAACATGACTAAATTATAACTGAAATTGGTTAGGTTAAGCCTAATCCAGATGTACATACTTTTACCCGCAAACGCCAACCAAAGCTGATGTTGAACCTGCATTTTTCCTTTAAAAGCATCAAAACTTTATATAATACAGTTGTTGACAAAAGGTTTACAAACTAAGCCAGCTATGGTTATATGACTTCTCCGCTTCTGTATTTTAGACCCGTTTAAACTCAGATCAGAATCATTTTATTGCCGCAGGCCGTGCAGCAAAATTGTGTGAGTTCAAAAATGTTTATTTCCAGAAACGGACTACTAAATTGTTCATGTCCTCTCAACGGAAAGAACTTCAATAACTAAATAACAATTTAAATGTACTTAGGGAACCATTAGAACTCTTAAAATATACAATTCTGGATCATTACGCCGAGTAATTAGGATCATTGCGAGCCACCCAATTATATTATTTTCTGCCACAAAGCACAATAACTCACATTTTACGACTGTTAACCATACATTAGCGCTAGCTCGGATGACACGTTCCTCTAATTAGATTAAATTAATTCTCTCCCTAATTAATTCCTGTCATCTAATGAAAACACTTTGATAATTCAGTGGTATAAGAAGAGCCGTTTTGTTGATTCGCATGGTTTAGACATCCAAGCTATTGTTTATTGATTACAATGGTCCCGGGGCACTGTTCCACTTGCAACTTTAACGCGATTAACGTTAAGGCTTATTCTTTGGGGTTTTATGCTAATATACCTTCGCTTAAATAATAAATAAGGATCCCCCAGGTGAACTGTTCGCTTTATGTTCGATTTATCTTGAAGTTATTTAGCATTTTGTTTAAGTATTGATAGTACAAATTTATTCTGCAATAAAGTTCAGTGAATTAACATTAATTTAATTTAGAATGGATATAATAGTATCACATAAAAGTACAAATCTGAATAACTGAATAGAGAAATGTGAGAGTTTTTAAGAGATTAAATTACATTGTAAAAAATTTAGTCAAATTTCACTGAAATTGCACTCAATAATTTATCAATTTCAGTCCACCCTCGATAGACTGAAATTTTCACCTTTTAGTATGAGTACAACTGAAATTTTATGAGTGAAACTGCTGAGACAGAAGTGAGTAATTTTACTCAGATATGAGTTTCTGCCAATTATCGGTAAAAATCTTATAAACAATTCAATCGATATGATTGGTCGTTTCAACAAAATAAATTTCAAACTGGGCAACTACTATTTAATCACCACTGAACGGTTCTACCACTGGCCATAGTCTAGGTCCAAACTACAAATTATATAGTCCACTAACCGTGTGTCTATGGGTCGATGGTGATAGAAACAAATAAATAACCTTCAATACTTGACACCCAAATAACCTAATTGTTGTGCTCCAGATTTGGTTTACAAATAGACATTAATAAAAGGAAATAACAATAAAAACAATAAAAGGTTGTACAGTTAAAATTATACAGTTTCAGATATTACAATTCACGCATAAAGCTTCTCCATGTTTATAACAGGTAAATAGTAAACATTTATTGCACATAGTTTATTAAATCGGTGTTCTATAACTAATTGTAGGGTATGACAAAGATTTACATGAAGTATCAACAATACAGCAGTATACAGGTGGAAACAAAACTAACTAATAGTGACAACAAAGTTGAATTTTTATATCAAGATCCCAAGAAGCTGTTTAATTGTTGAGTTATTGTTAAAATGATACAATGTGCATATATTAGAAATTGCTTAAAATAACATTTCAAAAATTGTCCAAATTTCATATGAAACTGAAAAGTAACGAAAGATCTATTTTTAATCTCTCAACTTCAATACAACCAAAAAAATAAACTTGTGAATTGCTAAGACTTACCCAACTTCGATGATTGTGTATAATTTTCTGGACATAAATATTTCATTTTTTCTGATAACTTACAATGTGATTAATTTTGACCACTTATGTAATCTATAACAAATGTAATATTAGCCGTATTTTACACTTACTCATACTCATACTGTAAAAGTTACATATATTAATATATTTAATTGAACAGGTAAACTAAATACCAGTCAATAGCGAGTAAAGAAAGTAAAATATTCGAGTTATTGAGAAAACATTTTAGTGACTTAACATATCCTATCCAGAGTCGATCTAGGACCTTGTAAATAACTCTAATAGCATTATTTAGCAAAAAATATTTCTGAACTTAGTATCCTTTGTAACAATCCATAATGAAGCTTCTCAAGACGTTGTTTAGAAAACAAAGTGTTTGAGCAAACAAGTTCCAAACTAGAACTAGTTCTTTTAATTTGAATATTATGTAAATGTTCAATCAAACCCATTATTTCTCATTCTTGACACATAAAAGAAGTTGTATATCAGCAAAGAATATATTGACAATTTCACAGAAAGTAGGTAGGTTTTTCTGATACTCAAAAATAAATAAATATAGTATGTAAGTGTATTCTAATTTCATTCAGAAACTAATTTTAATGGATACTTTATTACTGTATACCTATTATTGTTTTTAATTATTATTGTATCTAAATCGCTGAGGAACTAAACGTTTTATTAGAAGATGTACCTCTACACGTAAGAGCTAATTTCTAGTTTATGTACGACGGTGTCCCAGCTCATTTCAGGCATGTTGCTCGTCAGTACCTCGACAACACCTTTCCCAATTAATTTTAACTCAATATTCATGAGAATTCCTATATAAATACCTACTTACATTTAAAACAGTGATATAATATATGTTTTGAAGTAACAGTACCCTCGCATTTGCATATTTGCAATTTCTGTTACAATTGTTTGAACAATTTATTTATGCAAAAATTGTGATGAAACCATTGGCATACAATATACGTTTAAAATTATTAAAAATAATTTAAAAGAGCATTTGTTACGAAAACAACTTTAAGCTTGTAGGTTCTAAACATGAATAAAACCACATCAAAATTTACACGCCGAAAAGAAAAAAGAGGCAGAGAAAGAAGATGTTTCGATGGCCAGCTAGAATCTCGAAGCGGTAATTTTAATTTTAAAATAAATATAATTCCATTTTTTTTTAAATTTCCAATGGGCTTGTAGTCTATTACGAAGTCGAATGATGTACAAAATTCTCCAGAAATTTTTTAACGAGTGAGACAATCAATGATGAAACGATTGGAATCGTGCGTTTTATCAGACGGTGGCCATTTTCAATATCTACTTTGATTTTGTGTCGAAACTGATTATTTCTATGTTTGTTGTTTGTAGTTGCCGGCCATTTTCCTAAGAACAAGTTAGTATTATGAAAAAAAATTCACGACACCTTTTTTGTTGTAAAATCCAAAAATAATACAATTTTTTAAAAATCCGTTGGCGTTCTACATTTTATGACGCCACCGGCAGATAAAAATTGACTTTATATTAAAAACGCAGCTCTTTACCAACGTATAATAACTGTCAAATTTTAAGAACCTAACATTGGCTGTTCCAAATTTATTTCAAATATTAATTTACTTTTTTTAATTTTCAACACCTAGTATCTCGGTATCTAAGCGTTTCTGGCCACATGCTTATAAGAACTTTTTTCTTTAAATACCATAAGAAATTGTGTCCTGAAGTTACGGACCGTACTTAGGAAACACCCTGTATAATGTTATACATATAGTAAACAACGAACACACAAACATTTCGTCTATGTTTATCCGAATTTTGCTTTTTGCATATTTTTTTAAGTTTTATAGGCAAACATAATGAACATATATAGTTCCAAAAAATTTTACATCCTGATATTTCTTGTTGTGAATATCGTTTATAATTGTGAAAAAGTGCTCGCACGATCCAATAACTTAACTCAAACTGAGAATAAAAATTTCGCTTTTGTGTGAAACATTGGACCATTCACTTTATCGATCAAAAAAGGCATTTCCGTACCTCGAAGTATAGTGGTGAAATTACTAATTAAAGTTCTGATTAATCCTCGGTTTACCAGGGCAATTTATTAAGTAGCGAAATGAAAAATTATATTCTCTGGTATCCCTGCAAACACGAACCTTTCTCCACCGATATCCAACAATAAATTTGCGAGACCACCCAACCAGTGACAAATAGATTATGGAGACTTAGTTTTCCACTTTTTAGAAAATAAATAATCATTATGTTCACAGATTTGACTTCAAAGATTCAGGTTCTCTTCTAGTCGGTAATTCAAATCTGAGAAATATTTTTCAAAAATTGAGATTTCATTAATATCATAATAAGGACCCAAGATTTATAATCTGATATTCAATAATGAAAGAAAGGGTAAGTAATTAGGTAACGGGGGTAGAAAATTAACGGGGGTAGAAGTCTGAAATTAACTGTCAATATGTTTTAGATGAAGAACAATAAATAAGGTAAGAATTCTTCATTAGAGGCTGGTGCAATTTTCATATGCTTAATCGGCTATACACTTTTACTTAGAAAAAATCGAAAGAGAGGTAAAAACGATGACTTAATTCCTGTTTGTAGTATTACGTTTTCCTAATAAAAAATTACAGATGAACTCAATTAACTTATTAGTCAATTTTAGAATTTACTACCATTTTACCCACTCTGAATATGATGATGTAAATAGGTAATTAATGAAAAACAGGTGAAAAATAGCAAAAATTCACGGAAAAATACGAATTTACATTTTTTTTCTATATTCAGATGTTCATTTATATTATGGATAAAACCCCGCCGAAGATGAATTCGAGGTCAGAATTAATGGTTCTTTTTCTAACCTCAAAAAAAAACGGCTCAATTAAGGTCAGATATCCCGAATTTTCAAAAAGTAACAGATTCGCTCCAAATTTGGTATACGGGAGCATTCTGGGTCGCTGATTACGGATTCGAGGTCAGTTTTGCTAAATTCAAGATGGCGGCCGACTAAATTTTCAAAAAATAACACATTCGCCCGACATTTGGTATACCTACGGGGGTTTTCAGGATCTCTGATCACGAATCCGAGATCAGATTTACAAAATTCGTTTTTTAAAATTTAATCAATTACCCATATAATTTATTATCTGAGATTAGGCAGAAAACCTCTGAATAAATCTTTTACATGTAAAAGGACAAGATATAGCCGAAAAAAGAAAATTAACACATGATTTGGTAATCAAGTTATAAAGTAAACAAAAATCCCCGAAAACCCCGAAAATCCCGGTATACCAAATTTGACGAAAATCTGTTATTTTTTTTTAAATTTGGTCGGCCATCTTGAATCCGCCATCTTGAATTTTGCAAAATTAACCTTGAATCCACGATCAGCGACCTCGAAAACGCCCGTGTTCCAATTTTGGCACGAATCTGTTATTTTTTGAAAAATCGTGATATATGACATTAATTAACCCATTTTTTGAGGTTAGAAAATGAAACATCAATTCTAACAGCGGATTCACGTTCGGCGGGGTCTTAACCATATAAATGAACATTTAAATATAGATAGAAGAAAGCTCCTTCTGCTATAACTCTCTTAATGTTTTTTTGACAATTATTGTACTTTGGGATTCATAGGAACTTCTTTAAGAAAAAGATTCACAATTAACAGAACGTACCAAATTCAATTTCTTTGAGTTGATCTAATGTTTGTTACCAAACAAATAAGCCACAATAAATAATAGTTATTTATGGTACTAGTGTGTTACGGTAGGTATATATAAAACACGCTGGGAAATGTTTAGCTAATTTTCCCAAGTGACTTATATGACGTAACACACAAGTGCCATACAAAATTTTATCCAACACTTTCATATCGTTTTAATAAAAGTAACTTAAAATTTTAAGTCGTCAATATAAGAAAAAGTAATTTAACGAAATGAATGTATGTTTAAATATTACAAAGGATGCCAGTGTCAACCTACAAACAATATTTTTTGAGTTGAAATCACGTTGAAATCCCAAAACTAAGACTGAAAATCTAGAAAATGTGGAAATTCCATCTTAAATTTTAGAAAAAGCTAATGTGACTATTGCTGGCAACATTCCGGAGAAATCAAAATCTATATACAACAAAGAACTGAAGGAATTTCAATTTAAGTGAGAAATTAGCTCCATCCACATTGTGGACTAAATATTCCATGTTGAAGTCAACTTTGAGAGTTTACAAGAACATTGAAATTTCTAAATTCGGAAGACTAGTGGCATTTCTAAAGTCTAAGCACAGACATTTTCAACCAAAAAATCCAAGGTCTTAGAAAGAGAACGAGTTTAACAATTTTTGCGTGAAGTCCTAGAAGAAGTTCATCTTATGAATAAGGTAGGTTCTACTATATTGTTTAACTGAGTTATATTTATTAAATTTGTTGTTTTTAGGTGGCGTTGATATTAGGAGTTTTTTGCGCTTACCGTTGCGAGGACCGACCCCATCTATGCATAGACAATATAGAGGACAAGGGGAATATATTCACATCATGATTTCAAATACTAAAACGAACAAACCAAGAAGCTTCGCTGTGTTAAATGAAAAATTTTGTGTTAATCTAATTGAATTAATTAGAAAATATTCTAAGCTAAGGCATCAAAATGTGCAGCATGAAAGGTTCTTTTGCAATTTTCAAAAGGGAAATTACACACGTCAATGTGTTGGTATTAATAAGCTATCAAAATTCCCTAATGTTGTTGCGCGATTTTTGGGCTTCACAGATTCTAATTCATATACAGGGCATGATTTGCGTCGCGCATCTGCAACACTCTTGGCCGATGCTGGCGGGGATATTACAACTCAAACGCCACGGTGGATAGAAGTCATCTACCGTGGCAGAAGGTTATATAGAAGAGTCAATTTCCAGCAAAATTGATATTGCTAAAAATATACAAGGGGTGCAGACTCCTGAAGCAAGTACAAGCAAAGGGGCCAATAATCCTTTGACATCAAATTACGGCTTTACCATAAATGTTAATGTTAATAATTATANACCGATATCCAACAATAAATTTGCGAGACCACCCAACCAGTGACAAATAGATTATGGAGATTTAGTTTTCCACTTTTTAGAAAATAAATAATCATTATGTTCACAGATTTGACTTCAAAGATTCAGGTTCTCTTCTAGTCGGTAATTCTTCTTGTAAAAATATTTTCAAGATTTCAAATCTGAGAAATATTTTTGAAAAACAGATTTCATTAATATTATAATAAGCACCCAAGATTTATACACTACTATGATGAACAATGGAAGAAAGGACAAGTAATTAACGGGGGTGTAAGTCTGAAATTAATTGTCAAGGTGTTTTAGATGAAGAGCAATAAATACAGGGTAAGAACTCTTCATTAGCCGTTGGTGCAATTTTCATATGCTTAATCGGCTATACCCTTTTAGTTAGAAAAATTCGAAAGAGAAGTAAAAATGAATATAGTTCAGTCATTATAGACATGAAACAGCCTGTTTCGGGAAAAAATACTATTAGAAGTTTCTCTGCGGAATATTGTTCGGAAACGTGTTATAAACAAAATATCAAAAAATTAACTCCAGGCTAGTTGGGAATTATTTATTTAGCCTCGCTCTTCCCACTCGTTCACTAAACCGAGTAATAGAACGCATCGCCGCTATCTTCTTTTTTTTGCAATTAAATAGTTCAATTCACCTTAATGTTAATGTAGGACGTAGGGCATGAAAATATAGCTCTTAATGTATACTCTCGCCAAATTTCTGCTCTTAATAATAATTAAGGACACTGCGATTAAATTAAAACAAAAAATTGTCTCAGCTTCTAATCAACTTAGAACAACGATTTTTTTTTAATTCGAAGAAAAGTAGTACTAACTAAACTATAGACGTTAGTATTTCGTTTTATAATAATTACCTATCTTAACAATTTAATAAATATTAACATTTTTTCAGTCATTTTTAAACAAATTAAATTTGAAAAAATAAATTCTCACTAGATGCATATGTCAATACAACTATTTAGGTGCAAAAACAACTAATGATCGAAACTCTACAACGCCTTTGAGCTTGGGAAAAATCAATTGAAAATAGCATCTTCTTAGGGGCTTGACAGATTCTAATTTATATACAGGGCATGATTTGCGTCGCGCATCTGCAACTCTCTTGGCTGATGCTGGCGGGGCTATTACAACTCAAACGCCACGGTGGATAGAAGTCATCTACCGTGGCATAAGGTTATATAGAAGAGTCAATTTCCAGCAAAATTGATATTGCTAAAAAGATACAAGGGGTGCAGACTCCTGAAGCAAGTACAAGCAAAGGGGCCAATAATCCTTTGACATCAAATTACGGCTTTACCATAAATGTTAATGTTAATATTAATAAGTAGGTATATTGTAAGTTTGTAGCATTTTAGGTTATTTGTTGACTTATTACTGNTCAAATTACGGCTTTACCATAAATGTTAATGTTAATATTTATTAGTTGGTTTGTTTTTAGTTTTTTGGCTTTTTGGTTTTTTTTTTGCTTTTTTCCGTTTTCAATTTGTTTTTTTATTAAAGCTTGGAAAATTAACCCAACTTTTTTTTTTTTTTGTTTTTTTTAGTTCGTTGTTGGTTTAAGTTCTTAATTTCTTGTTGCTTTTGGCTTTTAACTCACTAGTGACTTATTGGTCACATTATTCTTTTAAAATAGTATCATTATATACAAGTGTTGGATAAATAACTAAAATCTAACTACCTGATTGAACGTTGGCCTTACCTTGTCAATCTGCCCCGCATCCGAACGGACCCCAAGGAAGTATCCCATCGAAGACACCTCCCGGAACGTCGTTCTCGCCACACCCTCAGTCCTGGCTTAATTAAATTTCAATCAACCGAACGAGAAATCAAATCGCGCTCATCCGAAAAGTCCTCGCAAAAAATTAAATTAATTTCGACTGAAGACGGAACGATGCTCGCCGCGACGGTCTATCGCCTCCGTGCATCCACGCTCGCCTCCAGATGTTACCGAAACACGCCCATACCAGGACTTCGCCGCACCGTATATCAAAACGTTCGAAGCAAAAAAATGTCGACTACTTTATGGGAAAGTCCATCTCAACATCTGCTGCAGGTTTACACTGGCTCATATCAGCGCCACTTCGAACTCATCGAAGTTGTTATTAATATTTTACTTTCCTCCATGCCACTGTCGATTCTCTGCGGCCGCTTCATATCTCCGAGTTTAATATTCCCTTAACGACTTCCCTTTGAGTTGGCTTTTTTTGTGGAGTTAATTTAATACGAAACTGAGAAATTGAATAACCATTCTCCGGGCCTTAGCGGGTTTTGTTTTTAAAATTTATGCTCGGTTCATTTTTCATTCCGTCCTGTGAGGCATTCTGAAGTGGGCGCTACTTTTGGTTACGCAATTTATCTTTCTTCGGGAACTCCACCTGAAACAATATGGACCAGAATTAGCTTCATGCATTTCAGATTAATTGAAAATTACGAGTGGGAGAAGGAAACATAAGGCATTTTCCAATGCCTTATATTTGAAATGGAAATCTGCGAAGTGATGGATAAGGTCAATTTGCAATGCGTTAATGGTTTCAAATGTAACAAGAATGGGTTGCACCAAAATAGTAACCCTGATGGCATTTTAATTTCAAAGTTTCCTAAATAAGTTGCATGGTTCCTTAGTCTTCCAAATAATTTGTCTTATTTTGCCATATATCTATTCTTTTGAAATCCGAGTTTACCTGGTTTCAATAATGTAAATATATCACATGCTGGCTTCAGCTCTTCTGGATGGTTTAGTTCATATCAACATTAAGGATATTTAATCTATCATTGTATCCTTGTCACATTTTTATTATTATTTAGTTAGAAATAAGGATATTGATCCAATTTTTTATTTATTCAAAATTATTGTTGTTATTTATCAACATGAAAAAACGTTCTATTATCATATTATCTAACTGTTCTTTGATCGATGTTTATTGCAATCATCCCCTTGAAATTGTTAACGGCTTTTCTACTCATTTGTCTGTATCTGCAGCACTCTAAATTTTCGCAGTTCGATGAATTCATCTTTATTAATTCTCATGTTTCTGTTAATATCGTCTTTATTAATGAAATGATTGACATTTTATTTAGTTTTAATTTTGTGTATTTCGACTTTTCCTGATCAGTGAAAATTATAAACAAGTATTATCGACTCGTTGCTATTCTATCTAACTTCGCGAAGGTAGGTAAAATGGCTGCATACACTACTGTTTATAACAAAGTAAAGAATTTTGTTCCCTCAAGTCACATGGACTTGCTATGATACATCGACACTAATGTCAAGTAAATGTAGTTTACACAGACTCATTAAAAGTTTTCGACGGGGCTGATTACGAATTGTTGCTAGATAACTACGATATTTTCTGTTTTAATGATAGTTTAGTAAATCTTTTTCGATGATATTTTTCGCAGCGCAAACTCTGTTTTTTATAATAGTCATTTTTGTATCTAGAACGCGAAATGGTACTGTATATTGATTAAGAAGTAGTACAAGAATTCACTTTACAAGGCTTTATATAACTTGGCGGTTTGTTACTCTTGTATGAATTATTTTATAACAGAGTTCATCGACTATATTGAATGTGTTTGATAAACGAGTTCCTAGATCTTTTAGCGACGTTGAATTAGTATGTAATGCATTGTGTACTTTTTTGTTCCAAACTTCTTCATAAACTGTTTTTTACTCTGTTTTAAAGGTATTAAATTAACTGAAAGAAAATCAATTTTTTTTTCTAAAAATTTTATCAAACGAAGTCGAACAATATTCTTCTATGCCAGAAATTTAGGTATGCAAAACATATCTAATCCCATATACAAGACTCCTAATTGCTGATATTGCGGGAAACAACTACTCTATTTCTGAATTTATTTAATTTAGTTTAATACCATTAAATGGAGTAATAATAAGTGCAAGAGCTAATAATGAGTCATATGTTTTTTTTTTAAATAAACTGTTTTTGTTACAGTCTATATGTTCAGTTAATGTAATATTGTTTTATATGTTCACTCATATTGATTGAGTTTTATTAAATACACTTTGATACATACTCGTTTATTTCTTTTATTCTGTAAATGGAATACCTCTGTTGGGCAATAAATCCATTATTTTTTTCCACAGTTTTAACTGGTGTATCCTCCCGCGATGGACGGATCAATACCATGTCCATCGGAAGTTTATTTTTTTTGTTTAAAAAAGATCCAAATATTAAGTATGTGTATGAAGAATGACTAACTTTTGCGCAATGGTATGAATATTCTGATCTAAATTGATTTGCGCAAGATATTTATTGCGGGCAAACGGCGCATAACACAGCCGCATTGGGCGATTGGGCAATAAATCTCAGCTGTTGACAAGTGGTTGACAAATTGCCTAGCAGTGCAGTGCAGCAATGCGGAATTTGGTGTGATTCAGGTAATTTTAATTTATTATAGGCACCTTCTTATAACAACTGCGAAAGGGAGAAATAAAAGGGATATTTTGTTTACTATTATTATTACAACATGGCATTTTGGAGACCTTTTGAAACGGAACAAAACGAAATTTGCCATCAATATAATAAAATTGTTTGATGATATAAATAATTAAAATATTTTGTTGGACAAATGAACATATAATAGAAATTCTCTACACAATATATACCTACAAATTAGCAGAAAACTCTTTTAGGGACGCCTATGAAACTCATTAAATTTTATTGATATGCGTTTTTATACATGTTCAACTGACTTGGGAAAGACTATACCTATAGATAAAATAATACACGGAATGACCTGCAGTCGTTTTTGTTTCAAAATTATTTGTATTGTCAGTTCCTACTAATTTTCTTTCACTTCTGAGTATATTTTTTATTATATTTTGGTCAGATTGTACATCAATTATATAAGTAATATTTTCCATTTTATTCTATAATGTTATATCCGGTGCGATTGTTTTGTCAATGTGTACAGTCAGGTCCCAATATAATTTATAATATTTATTGTCTGGTATTCTTTGTGGTGTGTATGTATAATATGGATTTGTCTTTATGTGGTTCGTATTGTCATGGTATTGGCTAAATTATTATACATATTTAAAAAAAGTGTTTTATTTGCAAGGCGTTCCACTTATGACTGTAGCACTTTTATAATTATTTTAGTTTTTGTTCGATGCATTTGTCGTTTTTTCAAGAGATGGGGCAAATTAAGATGTTACAGTTTTAAATGGAAATGAAATGAGAATGATCAAAATGACTTATCTAGAAAAAAAATCAACATACATTTTAGAGACAATACCACAGTAAAAACTAGACAAGAACGGATTATATTTACTAACGTACTGACCAAAAAAAATTTGAAGGACTTTTTATTGTTATCAGTACTATAAATTGGGTTACGGTTCACAAATCAAACTCCTTGAAAGGTTCCAAATCATTATAAAACTCAACTTCAACCGTAAGTGGGACAAAAATGGTTTCGCTGTTCACTTCCAATAACTATAAAATAATGTATATCTGTATCAAATAAATACGGCCGGAACTTGAGGTCGCCTACATAAATTCATAAAAAAATATAAATCCTAAATTCCTGCTACGCGGATGCTGTAAAATTGATTAATTTGAAAATTGTAATACCTTTAATGTGCCGCAGTCATAAAACTGCCATTTCCATATTTATGTGCTCCGTTTTGATGTATAGACGCGTTCCCCTACTTGGTTGGAGACCTGTATAAATATAAAACTTTAGAAATGTTATAGGAATCGATTTTATGCAATAGTTCAGTGACAGGAACGTTTTATTCAGGAGAAAAGAGAGAAAGAAGCATTTGAAATATTGCAGCGCCTTTTCGATGATCAAATGTCCACGACGCGATAACCTTTTGCATCGAGAAAGTAGCGAACAGAAATTGAGGTAATTGAATAAATCCCCAGAAAAGAAGTAGCTAGCATGATATTTCAGTTTTAAGCTCTGGTTTAAGTATTCGGATAAGTGGATTGAAAATTGCGTGAACGGCGTGACGAAATCGACACTATTGAATTCTTGTCCGTGATTGGTCTGTGGAGGAAGTGGAATATTGACAGAGCGCGTAGTGGTATCTGTCGCATCTTCATCTTCTTACGTCAGTAACTTTTTTAAACACCTAAAGCTATAATATGGACATGGTTCAGTGTGGATGAGATACACAACTACACTATAAAAAAAATCGGTGTGAGTGAAAGCAATAAAGGTTCGGAGTGAATTCATTGAGTGAAATTATTGAGTACATTTTACTCATTTGTGATTATATTTAAACTAAAACTGAGCACTTTCACTCAAATATATCGTATTTGGTGCACTTGCAGCTGAATCAGAGTAAATGTCCTCATGACTGTGTGATCCCACCCCTTTTTCATATCCAGATGCATTGTCTTTGTCTGTTCCCATCATCCCATTAGGTTATCTCGTGAGCGTGGCGTAGTGAATGGCAGTATGGCATTTGGTGTGCTTTGGAGTTGGACAAGTATCGGTTTATCTGGTTATTCCAGTGAAAATTATATTTAAATGCAGGGATTTAATTACAATAATTAAAGGCAATATATTAAGTCTCGATTAATATTTGGTTAAATAAACGGAAAGTTAAATTGTTATCTAAAATTACGTACAATTTGGTTATGGCAATCTATTCGTACAATCATTTCACCAATTCCTTTAATGAAGACCTAAAATATTGTCTCTAAAACAGATCTGTATAGAAACCACTGTGACAGCTTAATAATTTATGACTTTAATACAATGATATTTAAATTAAAATTTATAGACACTATAAACCAAGTCTGAGTAAAAAATTACTCAATAATAGTTAAATTTAAATCAGATTAGAGAAAAAGTCAACTCTAAATTGGTTTTATATACTCAGAATAGAGTCAAAAGTCACTCAATTGATAGTTAGCAGTAACTGGGATCTGAGTAAAGCTCACTCATTTCTGATGCAATAGTTTCACTCAGTTGTACTCATACTAATATAGTGAAAATATCACGCAATCGGGTGTGGACAGAAATTGATACATTATTGAGTAAAATTGAGGGAAATTTTTTTACAGTGCAATAAACCAGATAAATTAGAAGAGCCGAAGAGATTACTTGTCAGTTGTAAATATTAAATAGGGACGTTTTTAAATACTGTACAGTTTAGAAGTGTAGTAAAATTCAGATTGACTAAAAATAGTGACATGACTCGATGTACATCTTTTAAGTGTGCAAGTATTGCTTACAGTTAGTAGCCAATTAAGTTTATAATCATTCTCTAAAAACGTAAACAGGTAATCTATAATAATTATAAAAACTGTAGATGAACTTCCCAGTCGCGGTTTGGAAGCAGGTCTACCCCAAAGAACTTAGACCGGGAACAACAAGGGCAGCTTAAAGATTCCTAGCTAAGGTTACGGATCGTCAGAGCCTTAAAACTGCTACAATTACTAGCTGTTTACTAGCAGTAATAGTAATACTATCTGTAAACTTTTCAAAGAAATATCTAATATTCCCGTTGTTCCAATATCACCTTACAGAGATACCAGCACGTAAAATTACTGATATAACTCAATGCTGGTCGGAGCTTATAGGCAGCAGTGTAATTGTTTTCAGCAAAATAAGTTAAAGGTCTTGTGAATCTTGTTCCTCGATTTCTTGGATAAGATTTTTAGGAAAATTTCAGTATCGAAATAATCAGTGGGATAAATACAAAGGCAACGATGTCAGTGTTATAAATAAAAAATTATAAATTGAGATTTTGTGAGTCACCTGCATAACACTAGTATAGAGGGCTTTTGTCCTTGAAATGAAAAGTATTTCTTCTTAACGATTGAAGTTTTCTGAGCTTCAAAAAAAAATTATGAAAAAAGTCACATTTCAAAACTATTTATTATTTTTTATTTACAAGAAATAGGTAGTGTTACAAGAATATTTAAAAAATTTAAAATGAACTGCCTTAGCTTTTTTCTTGCATTTATTGTATCTGTATCTCTTAAAATCGACCAGCAATAGTCACCTAACATAACTTGGTTGATTCCCTCCATATCATTTGCATGTCAACATTCATCTGTTTTCACCTACAAGCCAGGACCTTAGCGTTCTTCTACGTCTTTCACAAAATACCACTTTTTATCCTCCTTGAAATGAAATATCCTATATAATACGTTCACCACAAACGGGACAAAAACGGTCAGGATGTACTTTATAACGAGCGTTCAAATAAAAACGTGGTCAAGTTGGTTCTGAAAATTTGGACGTAGGGCGTAAGGTATAGCAAATGAACTTAAACGTCATCTGTCAAAGCGCTGTATCGCCGCTTTGTTATTGAAACTGACAGCTGCTATACAGCTCGTTGAGAAATGAGGTTAAGTTGGTCGCTATAACCTACGCCCTACGTCCAATGTGTCAGAGCCAACTTCGACCACGTTTTTATTTGAAAGCTCGTTACAATCTTTTTGACATTTTGGAAGCAAATATTTATTTAAATGAACACTACACTGCATCGAAATTTAAGAATGAATTCAAAAGGAACTTGTAGGTAGTCGAAAATAAAATGTATAGATAATTTTAATATGTGACGTGATGAAACTAAAAATATATACAGGGTGGGCCATTAGTGTGAGTGAGTATAATAACTCCCTTGTTACTCATAATAAAAAAAAAAGTTTATATAAGAATCAAGAAATTTAAACTACAAAATTAATTTGATACAGGGTGATGAGTAAAAACGGAACACGCCAAATATTACATTTTTTAAATGGAACATACTGTATATTTTTAAACATAAGGATTTCCGAGAAAATTTTATATATGGCAATATAAACAGTTTATCATTTTAGTGCGGGGTTTCCAAGTTATTTTGGAAAAAACATGACCCCGAAGAAGTTGTATTAACTTTCAACTACTAACACTTGCAGCAAAAATGTTTGATAGAGTTATAGGCAAATGTTAGGCAAAGACTCCTATATTAGCTAATATCGATATTTTATATAGGGCATTTTTTATAATACGATCATTTTTAGAAAGTTTAAATTTGATTTTCTAAAATTTTTCCAATGGAACACCCTGTATTTTATTATTCTATTTTATTCACATATCGGTCCACTTCAACTTCTATTAAACATGTACATACATCTAAAATTGTTAGTTTAGTTTTTAAGATATAACAACATTTCTGAAAAAACTTAATTTTTATTATTTTATGGAATACAAATAAATATTAACTAATAAAACTAATTCGAAATGGAATGATAAATTATGAACTGACAAGTTGACACAATGTGACAGTTTTTTCCAAAAGCCATTTCGTGCGACCGAAAATAATAAAAATTAGGTTTTCCAGATATGATGCTATATCTTAAAAACTAACAACTTTAGGTGTAGAACATACTTAAGAAAAGTTGAAGTGGACTGATATGTGAATAAAATAGAACAATAAAATATAGGGTGTTCCATTTGATTTTAGAAAATCTAGTTTGAATTTTCTTAAAATGATCGTATTATAAAATATGCTCTGTATAAAATATCGATATTAGGTAATATAAGAGTCTTTTCCTAACATTTGCATAACTCTGTCAAATATTTTTGCTCCAAGTGTTAGTAGTTAATACAACTTCTTCGAGGTCATGTTTTTTCTAAAATTCGAAGAATTTTCTACATAACTTGGCCACCCCTAACTAAAATGTTAAACTGTTCATATTGCTATATATAGAATTTTCTCAGAAATCGATATATTTGAAAATATACAGGGTGTTCCATTTAAAAAATGTAATATTTAGCGTGTCCCGTTTTTACTCATCGCCCTGTGTGTTTCAAATTAATTTCGTCCTTAAGGTTTTTGATTCTGTTCTACGTTTATATAAACCTTTTTTCTATATTATGAATAGCAAGAGAGTTATTTTACTTTCTCACACTAAAGGCCCACCCTGTATGTTTGCGTTTAGTTGTTGCAACTAAATAAAACTAAAAAAATATATATAAAATTCACTTAAAGGACATAGATTTTTTTTATTTTGTACACTACTGTAATTAATTATCATTAATTAGTTGGCTTTGACATTGCATAGCAAATTGTATGACAGTCACACGCATATACATACATTGAATTGTGACAATTTCATGGACAAACTTTTTCAAGCAAATTTTATAGAAAGCATAGACCGAAAGAAATAATACCGAGTTTATTTTCTACACGACAGCAAAATGACAGCTGTTTCATTTTGACGTCAAAAACCTAATCGTTTCCTCGCTGTGAATACTAACATTTTGAGCATCTAATGAACTCGGACATTATCAATTTTAAATTTAGAATCTCCCAAATTCCTAACCAAAAATTCGTTGAGCCACACCACCAGGAATGTACCTATCCAACCGAGTAACTTAAGACCCTCCGCTTATCCGCGTTATTCATCCAAATTTAATAAAAAGTTTTATAGATTTAATTTCGAGGGCTATAGGCAGCCGCATTTACATACCTATTGTGTCTGACAGCTCAGATTATTATGCCGGTGTTTGCATTCACGTAACGGTATTGTTTTGGCTTAGGGGATAACAGTTTGTATCTCTTACATAATTAATAGCATTCGGGCGCAACTTGGCTTTAAACTTCCGCCGCTACCATCTATATTAAAATTTTATTATAAATATAAGGGCTTGTGCTCCGAAAACAATATTTATGCATATTTTGTGCTTAATAGTACGCCACGTGTAAGGCCTGCTAGCTGAAACCGCATAATTTGGGGTTAGATTAGAATGAGGCATATACTGGTTTCACTTTAATTCCGCTACGTTTGTACAGAGCCCTCATAATTGTTTACAAGCCATGTGACCGCTGAGCTTAGGCAACTCAACACTGCACGATTGGTACTGGTAGTGAAAATTCCCTAGATCTTGGCGACACCAATATCAATGATGCGTTTACAATGACCAATGATAAACCGTTCACCAATCACAGCCGGTGAGACAAAACGTTGCGCTTTAATGCAACCTTGATCTTACTATTTTAACAATTTTTTATTTTATCGGAACTTAATGGCCAACATAAAATGAAATTATTGTTCCAAACAAAATTATTGGCTTGTAATCATTTATGAAAGCTCTGAGTCTCTTCTATTTGCATTCGAAACATTTTCACATTTTGGCACGAGATAATTACCTGCAGAGCGATTATTCTAAATTTTATTTTAACCATAGGCGTCCTGTTCTAAAATTATAATAGGGATGATCTTTTTAAAAAGATTATATTATACAGGGTGATTTTTAAGTTGATACTTTCCTTTTAACACTGTATAGAATGCAAGAAAATAAGAAAATTTTTCAAATAAAATTATGTCCGAAAATGCTTCGTTTCCGAGATACANTTTAGTACAGTCCGATCGCACAAAGTTTTGTTAAAAGTAGACCTCATCTATACGGAAAATACATAATATAAAAATATTGAATATAAGCATCAGTACTACATTTATTTACGATTTGCATGCATAATGAGCTTTTATTACTCTCTTTCATTTCTAAACAGACTATAGTTTACAGGGTTTTTGTCCTTGAAATGAAAAGTATTTGTTCTTAACGATTGAGGTGCTCTGAGTTTCAAAAAAATTATGAAAAAATCCAACACGTCAAAACTATTTATTATTTCTTATTTATAAGAAATTTATAAGAATTTATTTAAAAAATTAAAAATGAACTACGTTAGCGTTTTTCTTGCATTTTTTGTATCTGCATCTCTTACAATAAACCAGCAATAGTCACCTAACATAGCTTGGTTGGTTCCCTCATATTATTGGCCTGTCAAAATTCATCTGTTTTCACCTACAACCCAGGAGCTTAACGTTCTTCTACTCTTTCACAAAATATATGAGGAGGCCACTTTGTATCCTCCGTTATGAGATATACTATACATATAATACGTTCACCACAAACGGAACAATAACGGTCAGGATGTACTTTATACAATCTTTTTGACATTTTGAAAGCAAATATTTATTTAAATGAACACTACACTGCATCGAAAAAGAATGAATTCAAAAGGAACTTGTGGGTAGTCGAAAATAAAGTGTATAGATAATTTTAATATGTGACGTGATGAAACTAAAAAATATATACAGAGTGAGCCATTAGTGTGAGTAAGTATAATAACTCCCTTGTTACTCATAATACAGAAAAAAGAGTTTATATAAAAGTTATACAGAATCAAGAAATTTAAACTACAAAATTAATTTGATACATACAGGGTGATGAGTAAAAACGGAACACGCCAAATATTACATTTTTTAGATGGAACACATTGTTTTCAGATTTGTAATATTAATCAAATTACTAACGAAAAAAAAATGAATTGTTTTGGAGAAATGTCAACTGTAAAACATCAAATTTGTATTTTTACGCTTTAAGCGTGATTTATGTTTTTTAAATAAAGAATATTAATAAAGAATTGGTGGAAAGTATTTAGTTATCTCCACGAAACTATTGGTAGCAGAGCATTAAGTAGTGGAAAGGTATTTGGTTAGCTCCACGAAAACA
>NW_019416239.1:650522-667635 GCF_000390285.2 Anoplophora glabripennis
TTTGTAATACTGATTTACTTTGGAGTTAATTTGGTCTCTTGATATTTGTTCATACGACGAACGGTTTTCGTTTAAAGAAATAAAAGCCATTTTGATGCATGGCAAAATCGCTAAAATCTGATATGGTGTTTTGTATGTAAAATTCGTTTTTGACTAATTTGTATTAAAGTAAGGCCAATTACTTACATTACTACAATTCAAATGTAATGAAAAAAATGTATCAGTAGGTATTATTTTCAATAAAAGAAGCAACATTTTCAAATCGCTTGATTTAAGTACCTGAAAAAAAAGGATCCAAAAACTGAACCACCTGCAAAAAATTATCGGTTAAAAGTATGTTTATGTTTAGGTTTTTATGTCAAGCAATGGGTTGTTAATTTCTTGTCGATCACTTGTGTCATACCTTTCCGACGTGATTTTATTAGTTTGCGACTATTTCGATTGTGAAAATGGCTCATACTTATGAGAATAATGAACTTATGGATATGCTGCTAAGTTACGGGTAGTGTCATCACAATGCGGTTGCAGCTTCGCGACTATACGCGGAACGCTTTCCCTTAAGAGTCCATCCCACATCCCGTACTATTACCAATGTTGTTCGAAGGGCAAGAGAAACAGGTGATTTAAGGAACATCGTGGGGGACATGCAGGAAGACCGAGACAACCTGACAATGTGCAGAAAGAACAACAAATTTTAAATATTATCGATGAAGACCCATCAAGAAGTACTCGAGATATTGCAGATGAGGTCGAATTAAGTCAATCAAAAGTATGGAAAACACTGCGGGAAAATCAGCTATATCCGTTTCATGTTCAACGTGTACAAGCGCTACTACCTGAAGACCATCCCCGCAGAGTCCAGTTCTGTGAATGGCTCCTACAGAACCAAGCAGCTGATCAAAATTTTTCTAGAAGAATTGTTTCTGTGGACGAGGCAATATTTACTCGAAATGGAATCAATAATTTCCGAAATACTCATGTATGGGCTATTGATAATCCCCATGCTATTAAGAGGACAAATTTTCAACACAGATTTTCTGTAAATGTATGGGCAGGCATTGTGAATGGAATACTCATTGGGCCCCACATCTTACCTGACCGTTTAACGGGCGAAGAATATCTAAACTTTTTGCAAAATCATCTGCCTAATCTCTTAGAAGAAGTACCAATTAATATCAGGCAAAACATGTGGCTTTTGCAAGATGGGGCTCCTCCTCATTTTAGAAGGGATGTGAGGGAATTCTTAGATAATACTTTTCCCAATAGATGGATTGGTAGAAATGGACCAGTTGCGTGGCCACCTCGATCCCCAGACCTCACTCCATGTGATTTCTTTTTATGGGGTTACATGAAGAGTTTAGTTTTTAAAACGCCTGTAAACACACGGGAGGAAATGATTGTTCGCATAGAACAGGCTGCAGCAACAATAAGAGGGAAACCAATTTCGTTGCTACGCGCCGTCACAGAACAGTGGATAAAACGTGCACAGTGTTGCATAACAGAAAATGGTGCCAACTTCGAACATTTAATTTAACTTAGGACATAGGTATTGCATCTTTCTTACTAACAGAAATGTGTACGTATCTCGTTTGGTTTACAGTTAATAAATAAAAAGTTACATAAAAAAGCTGTTTCTTTTAGGAACCTCTTACACAGTCAAAAACCTAACGCCACTGGTACATACAATACAAATCAGTCAAAAACGAATTTTACATACAAAACACCATATCAGATTTTAGCGATTTTGCCATGCATCAAAATGGCTTTTATTTCTTTAAACGAAAACCGTTCGTCGTATGAACAAATATCCAGAGACCAAATTAACTCCAAAGTAAATCAGTATTACAAACATAATATTGATTTTAAGAAAAAGCAGTGGCGTACTTTTTTTTTCTTTAAAACAATTCAATAGAAATCCTGTTCGAACGCCACTGGTAGAAATTTTTTGAAAAGTTTTACATCAAATAATGTAATTTAATGGTCAAAAGAAGTGTACCAAATTTTGTGGAAATATCTGGAGTGGTAGGAAAGTTATGATAAAAAAGACATTTTTTCCTTAAAACTTTAACACCCTGTATCTCGGAAACGAAGCATTTTCGGACATAATTTTATTTCAAAATTTTCTTATTTTCTTACATTCTATACAGTGTTAAAAGGAAAGTATCAACTTAAAAATCACCCTGCATATTTAAATCTTTTTATCTAAAATTAATTAATAGTATATTCTAATTTATCAGCCTCAGAAGCCTCTCTCTATAAAGCATAGTATACAAGTCTGTAACATTCACAACAAATGCTAATGTGATAAATATATCAAATTTTTCACCATCTGATGTCATATCAGCATATCTAGTAGGGACTGTACCTCTGCGTTTGTTGTCCTATTAACAACTGTCTTTAATTTATTCAAAAACACTTCCTATTATCCTACATCTTGGAAATTCTCTAGAGTGTGTCCAGTGCACAAGAAGGGCAGTTAATTACAGGTCAATTTCTATTATTTGCAACTTCTCTAAAATTTTTAAAATTTTATTGACTGACGGTTCCATTAAAGATAGTTCTACTGTTACTAATCTTGTCCAGAAAATTCATTTAGTGAAACACTCGACAAGATGAAACAAGTCAATGTTTTCTATACCGACTTCTCTAAAGCTTTTGACATACTCGACCACGACATCTTGTACAAACTGGAAAGGTTTGGTGTGTCTGACTCACTGTTGCAACTTTTTTATTTATCATATTTACAAAATAGATATCAGATTGTTGCATGTCGTGGTTTTAGGTCTCATAAATTTCATCAAATATCTGGAGTGCCTCAAGGTTCTACAATCGGACATTTACTCTTTGTTTTGTTTATAAACGTCACTATGACTGACTTACAAGTACACCATTTAATGGAAGCAGGTGACCTTAAACTATTGTGCGAAATAAACGCCATTGATGTTGATGTCAGTCAGTGGTGTCAAAATAATAATTTAACGTTAAATGTTTCCAAGTATAGTGTCGTTACATTAAATAGAAAGGAAACTTCTTGATTACAAACTAGATAATATAACACTACATACAGGGTCAGAAAGTACCGATGGTCTATCTGAAGTTACGTGAAAGTGATAAAGTAAGACATAGAAATACATACGATAGAGAAGGATGGCTATAATGAAGGCGTCTCATAGTCACCGCCCGTTTCGCCCTTCCACAAATAAGATCCACTTCTTATTTGTGGAAGGGCGAAATGGGCGGTGACTATTAGACGCCTTCATTATAGCCATCCTTTTCTATCGCATGTATTTCTATGTCTTACTTTATCGCTCTTACGTAACTTCAGATAGACCATCGGTACTTTCTGACCCTGTAGACCTGATTACATAAAAGACCTTGGAGTTACTATCTTCACCAAAGCATAGTGACATTATTGCGTCATCTTGATTAAGCATATGAGTTTCATTACAAGGAATTCCAAGGACTTTGTCAATATTGCTCTACATTACTTTTATTCGTTCTAAATTAGAACATCCATCAGTAGTTCTGGAACCCAATTTATGCTAATCAAATAGCAACTTTGGTATTTTTACTAGATGGTACACATCCCTTTTAAGATTTTTACTTGAGCGTTTCATTTCAACATTCATATCGAACGAAGGTCTGTTACACAAGTGGTGTTTTTATATAAAGTTTTCCATAATATTTTGTCCAGGTGTTTTAAATAACATCCAATCAAAGTACCATGACTAGCATCACCGTATCTCCAGTCACAGTGAGGTAGAAAATATAACCGATACTTTTTGTTGTTCGAGTTATTGTTTAAAAAAGACACTAGTTACGTAGGCATTTATGCCTCTTACTGTTTGTTAATTTTTTCTTTTGTTTCTTCTATATAACAATAGGGTTCAAATGTCTTTACTGAATTTCTAAAACAGTCATTCAATGGTGCCAAAATTCTGAAATTCGTAGTGATAGTGCCTTTTAGTATATTCGCCAGTATTTGACACAAGTCTATACTAATTCGAATTTTTACAGTTAATTAGTCAGAATTATTTGACTTAAGTTTAAACAATCCACATCAAATATCTTCAGTGCCCTGTGTTTCGAAACCAACGGCTTTAAACGTATTTTTCAGTAGGGTTTTTTAAACTTGATAGTACAACTGATGGTTAAAAGGAGGGCTTAAAAACACGTTGTTGAATATAATTATTTACTAAGACTGGAAATTAATGTCATTATGAATAAATTATTAATTTAATAAACAAAATTAATTATTTCGTGGAAAATATTAATTGTTATATCTATAAAATAAATGCCATGTGTTATTGGCAATAACAGTAATATAGAATAAATTATAGCAGTTAAAATGATCATATTTCAAAATAAATTATATATATTGTTAATTAATTACATACATATTTTATAGAGTGGTTTAAATATACATATTTTACAAATTGCAATTATTAATTAAAAATAAAGTCATTTTTATTCATTAATACTGCTCATTATGGTTAGTAAAATTATAATTTATTTATTGCAGGCGTAAATAATTTATGTGTATGACGTACAGTTCAAATTATTGCCGATTTTGTACAGTATGTTCAGTAGTTATACTGCCATATTTTTAATTCATATCAGTTATTTAACTGATGAAATTCTAATTGTTTATGTCACAAGTATCGTAAAATTATACAACTGAACAAATTGAGTCCTGAAATATGCAAATGTAAAAGGGAGCTTTGGATGTAGAAGAGATGGAATAGCGCATATGGGCTCTTTACCCCACTCCACATCTTACTTTCATTGACCTGTGTAGTCTGATAATAAGTATAGACAAGTAAATTCCCATCTCATTTGTCGATCACTGTGCGGAAGTGGTACAAAACCACTCCAGATATTAATGAAATGGAAGCAGCGGCTCTTGGAAATTTTCATAGTACAAAATTACTCAATAATTAAATTTAAATCATATTACAGAAAAGTCAACTGTTAATTGGTTTGACATACTCAGAACAGAGTCAAAAGTCACTCACTTGATAGTTAGCAGAAACTTGGATTTGAGTAAAATTTGCTCATTTCTGTTGCAATAGTTGTATTCATAAAATTTTAGATGTACTCATACTGATACAGGGAAAATTTCATTAAATCGGATGTGGTCAGAAATTGATATAATATTGAAAGAAATTGAGCGAATTTGTGTTGGTAATAGACGATCATACAAAAAGCTGCAGCACAGAAAATTGAAAATTATGTCTCCTAAATGCATGAGTATTTTGTATATGTAACCAAGAAAACTGGAATTTCGTTGGTGTTGCTGAGGAGCCATCGTAAACATGCTAATTTTCGCATTTCATCTAATGGTTAAGTATTGGGCACGCTGATAATGGTAAGAGTACAATATTGCTCTGGGTCCTCCAAAAGAAGTTTTGAGATACTTGTGTAGAAATTGAAGCAATATCATTGCATCAGCCGTAAACAAAAATAATTCTGCATACTCTTGCTGAACTGACTGCATTATTAAAATTCGTACCTTATTGCATCAATAATTTGCTACGTTAAAAAAAAACTAATAATACCATACTATATTATATTACACTATAGTTTTTGCTTTAGTTAAAATACCACGAATGGTCAGGGTGGACAAATTCTTTTATTTATACTTTAACCTTCAATAAGTAGCAAAAAGTAAGGATGGCTGATTTATCTTTGAGGGTGGCAAGCGTGCTGTAGATTGAACTTTACTTTAGGGGTTGGCCGCTAGCTTTTAGACAGTGGAGATGGCCGCGGGTAAAATGAAAGAAATTCAAAAGAGGGCGCCACCCGTTTTCAACCCCGGAGGGTGAGTGCCACAGGTGGTAAAGTCCAATCTACTAGCCTTCGATGACACAAAACGGGAAAAGGCTTAAAAAAAACACGCGAAAGACAAATTACTAACATGGGTTTATTCAAACTCAACTGCACCAGTTGCTCGGCGTAACTGAACGCCCTACCGCACTGGTTGAAATCGAACGTATCCTACAGCACTATTGACAGTAATATCACCAAAAGTTATGTTATTGTTCTGAAATTTTCAATAACCAAGTAAGCGTTAGATGTGACTATACATATAAATTTATAAATACTTAACCAAACAAGTAAATAGACCCACCCATTAGCGCTAACGGTTGGTTTACAGGACCCAAAATATGTCTTAAAGCAGGTAAGTGATGGTTGGTTTATAAAAAAAGTATTAGTCCTAACTTAGTCTTAGTCTTAGTCTTAGTATTAACCTTTACACTAATCTTAATATTAGTCCTAAGAATAGGCACACGTTTATAAAAACAATGTGTGGTCTTAATTTTATTAAGATTAACCAATGAGCGATTCGACTACGCGCATGGCTAGTAATATCACAGCATAATACTTGTTTATTATTCTGTGGTAATGTTATTTTATTTGTTTTGTTGGTGAGTGAAAAGAAAAATATAACCTATTACTATGGTAATGGCGTAATGGCGACCACCATAGACAAAGACAGGAGACCACTATGCTACGAAATGCAATACTTGTGCATACGCACTTCTCAGATCTTAGTCTTAATCCTAGAAAAATTAAAAGATGCGCACTTTCAAGGTCATGTCTTAAGGCCTCCTTACGACTAGGGCAAGGTTACGATACATTACATTCTGTACATTTAACTTTTTAGGACTAAGATTAAGGTAAAGTTACGGCTAAGTTAGGACTAATACTTTTTTATAAACCAACCATGAAAGGACTAGAATAATAAACGTTTCTGTTATACGTACACAAATTACATGTGCACAAATTATACTAATATCAAAATACTCTATTTTAGAAAGGCAAGCAGGCAGAGTCGTGCATATGTGTGAAGTACGAGACGGGCAAATAGCAGCAGTAAATGTTAGAGCGAAATAAGCAGTAAAAAAGTAAGCAGGCAAAACTTAAATATGGCTTATCTGTTTGTGGAGGCTTCTGGTTCCACTAGGATGGTACGGCAAAGTCCCACTGGTGCTGGTTTGGTTTGGTAGAGCTTTGGTTCCCATATACAGTCTGTCTAATTCTGTAACGTACATGCCATGCGGTATTGCAGAGTGAACATGCCAGGGAAAAGTGGTAGAATCAAAGGAGTTCAAGCAGCAAGCCAGATACAAGCAGAGGAGATATATAACTATATAAGGGTTTCCGGTGGCTTGTAAGCCAACACCTTACTGTTCGACAAATGATCGGAATGTCACTATCTTTTGTTTTTGGCCTGAAAATAAAGAAGCGAGCAACTATAAGCTCTTAGTCTACATAGGGAAAAATACATCTTACCTTGGTCGGTGTGTGGCCAATGAGTAGAAATGTGGCAAAATTCAAGCAGGGCTTATTTATATCCAGTAAAACTACTGAGATTTTGTCCTTAAGACAAAAAAAAACGAGCCCAAAACTTCCAGAAATCCGCTAAGCGGTATTAGACTTGCAAACAAGCACATGGACAGGAAGGAAAATGGCAGAAATTTTGCCGGCGTGGGCAGTGATTGGCCTAAATAAAAAAAGGAAGACTTAGGGAAATTTAGTTCTAACCTGACTGACATTTGCTTGACAGAAGAATGATTTTAATGCAAAATACGCATTTTAAGGTAGGAATTTATTGCTTTTAATCAGTGACCAAGTGTTAATTAGTGGGATTTTCCAGATATTTCATGGACCAACCTGTAATATTTGTCAAGAATGCCTAACCTCAACTCAACAACAATGTGAGTTTACATAACCTGAAAACGGAGTAATTATAAATCTGTAGCTGCTATTAAACTAAAATGAGAAACTTCCCTTGTTAAGACCAATATTTGGAGTATTTTTAAAATGGACACAGGAATAAATAAGGTAGTACGATAACATCCTTGTTTACGTTGACCAACGGTATTAATTTTAGATCTTTCTCGTTTCAGGGCAACTGGGGCAGGCTGGTTCATTCTGAATATGCCAGGATACAAAAATCTATAGTTAACTTGCAATTTAAGTGATAAAAATGTAAAATTTAACCTAATAAAATTTAAGCCCGTAACTAATTAAAAGCGACCCGTGCGATATGCACTGATTTTAAGTATTTGATCTCTTTTGCTGGATTGTGAGCTAGTTCTTTAATTTTAACGTAAATCAGCCTTATAAATCAATATAATTTTCCGTTACTCTATCAGTATCACCTTTGTGCTATGTATGCAAAATAAAGCGGAGAGTTCAAATCCAGATATTTATTGACGGCCCGAAGAAACTAACTTCTTGTCTACAAACATCGATGACGTTAACTGTACCACTTAGCAACTCCTTCGACCATAACTACTGCACTGTTGTCGATTAATTTTTAAACTTAAATTTCAGCTGAACAATTCCTACTTCTTTACGGCGTTGGAGAATGCTGTTTGGCCTTCCTGTCTCAATAGTCTTGCAGGAAACGTGTCGGTCGTGACGATCTGATAAGTGTCGTTAGCAGTATTGGAAACGGCGATTGCTTGAAAGGACCATAACAATTTAATTTTATGTGCGCTTAAGAGCTTCGAAGTGTATGAAATTGCTGTGCAACATAACTGCATGTTGTGCCGTTGGAATGAATGCGGAATTTGTACGGCAAATTTTATTTTTCAGACTGAGAACACGGTTTTTTGGATTCAATTTGTAGTTTCCTTAAGTTAAAATGATATCGTTATCTTATAGGGACCATCCCAGAATTTGTTCAATAATTAACATTATTGCTTCCTCAAAATAGTTTAAAAGCATGCATAGCATCAAAGAAACCTTGAAAACATACACCTACAAGACACAAAAAAGAAGATTCAGATTCAATATGTTTTGAAGATCTTTATGTATGTTCCTGAAATACTATTTTCTCCATTGGTATTTACATACGTAGAAAACATTTCTATTAACCCATTTGTAACTAATGTTTATTTAACATAAAACACTTAAGTCAATTTTATCATACATACGTAGAATGTAAACTTATATATATATTGAGATGAAATCAGATTAACGAGAGAAAATTAAAATTTAAATTAAATATTTATTTAAAAGACAAAGCGGTAAAGGCAATGGTTGGAATGATCATTACAAAGTTGGGAAAATATTTGATTATAAAAAAAGGTTGTTAGTATTGAATAAGTATGAGGAATCAGTAGAAGAAAGTCGGATTAGTAGATCAGGACAAATTTCAAAATTTATGTATAAAATTTATTATCATTTTAGTCAACTGGAGCATATGCCAAGATGTTATAAGAAAAATATAGTTGAAATTAATTAAAATGCAGAATTGGTAGATAGCAAACAAAAGTTAAAATGCCAGAGTTTGATTAAATAGTTAAAAAATAAGGTAGAATAAGAGTTAATAAAAGATATTAAAATCGAAAGACAATTTGTAGATTAATTAAAAGGATATGTCAGAAAAATGTCAAATTTAAAGTGGGATCCACAAGGAATTCAGTAGTCACTAGAAAGGTCAAATAATATTATAAAATAAGAAATATTTTGAAGTATAAGGCAAAATTGATTGTAAAGAAAGTAGAATAGGGTGTATATGTGCAAAGGAGAAAGTGAAGTGAAGTGAATTACAAAAGGAAAATGGCACGTTAAAAGATATGTGGAAAGGCCTTTATAAGGGAAAGAAAAATCAAGATAGTAAAAAAGAAAAACGACAGTTGTTGAAGAAAGAAAAGTAAACCTATAGAAATATAAGTAGTTAATGAGCGAGAGAGTATAAAAAGATTCAAGTGGGAGAAATCAAGAAAATAAAAGTACCAAGTAGTACAAAAAAGTGACCCAAGAAATACAAGACAAGCGGAGTACCAACAAACAAGGTCCAGGAAGACATAAAGAACGAGGAATAGCAATAGCAGGTTCCAGAGGCCAGTAAGAAAACGGAATATCAGTAGCAGGATCCAGTAATAAAGCAGCATAGTTGACAGGTTCCTGAAAGTAAGCGAGATAGGATAGACCAGAATTTAGGAAAACATTCAAGCAGAATAAAGGAGAGAAATCAGTCGACAAGTCATTATCGATAATACGTATAAAAGGTACCTTTATAATAAAAGTAAAATTCGTATACGAAATAGTTTGATACAGATTTTCAAAAGTAAAAAGTTAGTATATAAAAAGTTTAGCAAGTCACTAATTTCATATTAAACAAATTTATTTAACTATATCAAACATAATCAAAATTGGCCAATCTTTGTAAAATTAGCAATATTAATCTTAGAAATAAATAACCATTTCTTAAACAAGAAGTTATAAGATAAAATGTCAATGTCTTAATGTATGCAACCAGTCATACATGAAATTTAATTATAACAGTCATATCGATATAACATCTTGTTTAAGGTTTTGGAAATAGTGTGAAATACTTCAAAATATTGACTGTTGTGTTTAACAGTTCTTATTGACAAATTTTGACATATATATATAACAAAACAATAATAAATTCATTTATTAATAAACCTTTTGTATTTATAGCTGTGATTGTGTGTGGTTTCTTGCTAAAGCATATAGTGAATAGAACTGACTACTGAAAGGAGTCTAGAGCTAGGTAGGGCAAAGGTATACAACCACCAATACACCAAAACCAAATTGATATCACAACAATAACATTTTTTTTGGCGCTAACATAAATACTCATCCACACATTATCATAACAATATATTTAGTGTTGAACTTTACGAAGTAGTGGAACTGTTTCAAGTATTTAAAAGTAAGAAACTAAGAACCACAATTTCACAGAGCGCTTTGAAATGCTTCCTTCTATTTACAGTATTTTGTAAAGTCATTATCCTGGAAAGTGCATAAGTTCCAGCAACGTATACCACAAGCTTTAGGAACTTTGCAACGAATTTCAATTCTCCATTTAATCCACTAGTTCCACTGCCAGCAACTTTTTATAGAATAAAATTATTTCTATAATTGTAGAATAAAATAGTTTCGAAAAATTTGACTGCGTCATTGAGGTTAATAGCAGATGTGGATTATTTCTAAAATGTATTAAAAATAAATCAGTTGCATTTCAATATTTAATTTAATAGTATTAATAATTTATGCAATACTGATACAGGGTGATTTAGAAGGAAAAAATTTGTAAATATTGACAATATTATGTATACATAAATCTTTCCGAGTGAACATGTGCCTACTGCTGCTACTTTTACAGCGGTTTTTCAAGGGCGTGAAATCCGCACATAAATCGCCGAAATGACTATCTCTTTCCTCCAAAAGCGAATTCTCCTACAAACAAAATTTTTTTAATTCTAATTTTCACTTTTGCATTTGTTTTTATTTATTATTTTTTATTTATTTTGAAAAACGATTTTTTTTCAATTTATAATTTTATTGGTAGAAAACAGTTTGGAAAAACTTTCAAATCAAAACCTATTATCCCCAACCTCTACTTGTATTTTATTATTTTGTGCATTATTTTATTTAGTTCTCTACTTTTATTTTAATGTCTAATTAATCTCTTCTAATCCTAATTTTAGTATATAATTTGTCTCCAATTTTAGTCTCTAATTAGTCCATTTCCTTCTTGAGCTGGATATATTGCTTCTCTGTAGTATTTATCCACTGGTAATTTCTGCGTGCCACTGGGTATCTTGCGTTTAAGCCAAATTTAAGCCACTCAGTACTTGAAACCACTACTTATTTTGTGATGTAGGTAAATTACTATTAACTCTACCACAATATAATAGTCGAAATTACTTACAGTTTTTACGCTAGTATTCCTTGTACACCGACATATTTTCATTTTATATTGATCTATTTATATAATTCAAAGTAACCTACATTATTTATTTTAAAATTTTTAACACCTCACAAAAACGGCATGGTTGACTTAATTCAAACTGCCGCTTTCTTTACCTCCCCTCCACTATTTCGGTGCATCATTTAGTGATACTAGTGCCCTCTAATTTGGTAAGATATTTGTTTACATGGAGTTCGTGCTCCTTGTATAGTCTCCATGATTTGAAAACTCCCAGGCGAATTTTTGACAGCTGACATCTGCTTGATCAAGGATTTTCTTTGAAATTATTCTTGATAATTTCTTGATAACCTTTTTGATTGGTTTTGACTTGCCTTTTCACCTTCTTTGGATTTTTTTTGGATCTCAGATAAACTAGTTTATTTATTCTTTACACTTCACTTTATTTTCATGTAACTTTTCTATAACTTTAACTTTTTTTAACTTTTCTATTATTTAGGTTTCTTGAAAATATAATCAAAATTTTTAAATTTTTCTTTTAACAACTACACTGATTGACTGATTTCGCCTGTCTGATCTCTCACTCACTGCGACTGTTTATATAAATTTTAGTGAAACAAATGAAGTTCATGGAATATTCTTGCACTTTCTTAGAATATATAGACTATATTATGGAGACTTCCTTTAGAAATTGAAGGTTTATCTAAACACTGTTCTTAAATCTAGTTACAGTTTTGGCTTGCTTATTTTTTGAGCTTCCACCTGACCTTCTGTATTGCGTTGATTTTTTTTTTATTTAATTTAACGTTACCTCACTTTCATATCCTACAACTAACACTTTTACAACTGTTAAATTAAAACCTCTGCTTGTGATATGTTTTTCATTTCTGAAGTAGATATGCAAATTATATCCTTTTTATACACAAAACAGGTAATTCTTTTATTTCGGTCGCTAGCTGTCAAAATTTATAATTTATATTTTTATTGAAAATAAACTCTTTTTATATTTTTTTGCATGTACCTACATTCTTTTAATTTTGCTCTCTTAAAGCTAGTGCACGCAATTTTTCTGTAAATTTACTTTTTGAGTGTTAAATTTTGTCATCAGTTTTGATATTTCTGGTTTTAGGTAACTATTTCTTATTTATTTTATTTGTCCTGTATGTTACAGTATTTCCTACAATAATTCATAATAATTTTATTATTTAATACACTACTAGAAACTACTTATTTTATGTATTCTACGAAAATGTCTACTTAACATTAAATATTTCCGGTATAATTTAAAGCGGGAAAGTGCATTACCTGGTAATACCAAGGGACACGGGAATCCACGCGAAACCTTTACATTTTTAAGACAGTAATGTATAGCCAATTACTTTACAGCCAAATGTAATAATTCCCTGCAATTTCTCAAATAAAAGACCCTCCATATATCCGACTGTTGAACTCATTCTCCCCCAAAAGAATGGCTTTCCTTTTGCGCTTATTTTTATGCGAGTTTTATGAAGTGCTTCCAACCTGTCTCGAACAGGGTCTCAGTGAATTAGGGTTAACAACATGCAAAAACTTATGATGCCGCAGTGCAAGGTCCATACAGAAGTGTCAGTCGCAGGTCCTGGACTTTGCGGACTCGAGAGATGCCGTGAAAATAACGAGGGGCGCTATCTTTTGTGATGGTATTCTATAAATATATGCAGGTGGGGATATTCCAGATCGAATCCTTTCTCCAATAGCTATAAGGAGGCGAAGAATTTGAATAAAAAAATGAGTAGTCATCTTAAGAAGATAAAATGGCCACATTTTTTTAAAATTCATGAATAAATGCGTGTAGTGCAAAAAGTGCTTTTAATTTATTTACAAAATATTGTTGACGTTTAGTATTTTAAGAACAAATCAGGATGATTAATAGATACTTACAATAAAAATTGTTGCTTATTAATATTTATAATATATTATATAACACAAAAAGTTGTATAAAATTAAGTAAAAATAAATCAGATTTTATTTAAAATTATAATCTCTTATTAAGTTTCATATAAGTGTTGGATAATAGGAACAATTTACTGATTGAGATACTTTCTCAAGAAATATAAAAAATATTAGAAATTATAACAGACAAACTGTCCATTTTATCAAAATTGGGATATTTTGTCCCTGAAACAGTTATTTGTGATGAATATCGAGAAAATCAGGACAAATAAATCACATTGCTACTAAATCAGCGTTTCGTTTATTGAACTTTATTACTTAAATACTGCTATATGCCCTGAAGAAGTTTATCTCAGTTAAGCAAAACGTTTGTTCATAGCAAGTGCTTTATTCGTCTTGTTCTGACCATATTCATCATAATTCGTTATATAAAAAATTCTTGCCTCCGTCTGCCTGTTAATATTTTTCCTAAAATGATCGTACCAATAAAGATAATAAATAAAACTGCAAAGTGTCTACTTTTAATATACAATATGTCAAATATATTAAGTATCCAATTTTTATACAGAAAACGATCTACGATCTAGTCAAAAGTAATCTTTTCCAAATCAAGAAATTGGCTTTTATATGGACTGTGCTATAAAAGTTTTTATTGAACGCTTTTATTGCACGATATCAGCTGAAATGTCTATCAGTAAGGACATCAGTATTCTATTCATAAATTCATTATTTATTTTTAACAATAAATACTTATACTTTTGCAATTAGCTCAATTTCTAAGCAACTAGTCTTTGTAATAGGCAGTATATCAATAACAGCAATACCAACTTTGAGTTGATATCTCAATCTTAATTGATTTTATGAGCTTATGATTGGACAACCTAATATAAATATGAAGCATCTCTTCTGCATGCACTAGCAATTACCATAACCTAAAATTAGAAAATATCTAGGTACCCTTGGTCACGCCACTCAAAGGAATTATTCCATTAATATTATCTTCATTAAATATGATTATTAGGTGTTTTAACAAATTTCTTCGCACACATTTGATTTGTTGGTGTGGTACCTATTCTACAGAATACCACACCAACAGTCTTCATATGGAGTTAACATAGAAAATTTTTTGAGATTGATGTCTTCTTCAGATGTCACTAAAGGCGGTTTTATGGCGGGATATTTCGACCAAAGGCTCGACAGTTTTAAATGGTTTGCTTATCCCAAATATAAGCAAGGATCATATTTTCCACAAGATTCTTCACATTTTTCGAAACACACTGACAAATTTGTGTTGAATTTGCATTAAAATTCATATTGTTTTCGTGAATTTTCATGTATTAAAATGGACGTTGCCTTTATGCGATCTCCGAATCTAGGGGTATCTTCAAATTCGCCTCCATCGCTATAATCATTATCAAGCTTTTCAACTTTATGTTCAAATTTTTATAATATCGTTTCCTTTTACTTTTGACCTTTAGGCTTGTATCTTAAATAACTATTTCTTAGCACTCTTTGCATATCGAAAAATTATTTGCTAGGATTTGCTTAAAAAAGGTGCCACGTAGATGGAATAAGTTTTGTCACAATTTTATAACATCCTTCTCCCATTACGTGAGTGAAAATTTGAGTATAAGAAAATCTGACTCATATACCTAATACCTTCACATTATTTTTTTAATGACTATATTCTATTTTGTGCCTTTCAAGCCTTATAGCAAAATTAACTTATCCATAACACCCTTTTGTTCAAAGATCGAATGTTGTTTAGCAATAATAATGTATAACTCTTATCGCAACTTTTTTGGTTGTTCGCTGACGTCCAGTTGATGGATTATATCGAATAAGGGACGTTTAACGTCTTGGTAG
Source organism: Anoplophora glabripennis (assembly GCF_000390285.2). Taxonomy (NCBI): domain Eukaryota; kingdom Metazoa; phylum Arthropoda; class Insecta; order Coleoptera; family Cerambycidae; genus Anoplophora; species Anoplophora glabripennis. The sequence goes on from NW_019416239.1 coordinate 666,019, forward strand.
ACAATTTATTGCTCTGGGCTTTTCCTTGAGCGGAATACCTAAATACCGTGTCATTGAACCCCTTTTTTTCGATCATATCGTATGGCTGTCTGAGTCAATTTCACTTTATTTGTAGTGTTTTTATTGCCGAGCAGCACTGATTATAAATCAGTGTTTCATAGTTTACAAACAATCGTTACGAGAGCTGAATCAAGTCTGGATCTTGCCCAGAGTGAGAATTTTAATTATTACCTTGAGACAAGAGCTATTAGCAGAATTATTTGTTCTCTGTTCTAATCAAAAATAATAAGAGTAATGAAATAGTACTAAAACAATATTTTGTAAGTAGTCATCATTTGCAGTTGCATTTGCATTTCCATAGGTTGCTTTTGTCACATATTTAACTGCTATAACATCTCATTTTAATAATGTCATTTGCAATATTTCACTTGATTTAGTCTATGTGTAGTATTATATTTTCAAATATTTTATAATTAGTAAGCAGTATTTGATGTAAGAGTAAGCATTATTGACTTTATAAAAACTTATTATACACGTATATTTATTGTATATATTTCTAGAGCTCTTGGTGTTGTTTTCAAGAGGAAAAACTTGTTTTTGGTATGGTTTCAGTCAAACACAGTGTGATTTTGGAATGGAAATTACATCTTATCAATGTTTAGATTAAAACCATTGAATAATTAACTATACTGTGATTGAAATAAACGTTCACGCATAGATTAGCATAGATTTAATACTAATTGCCATTAGTTATAATACCGACATATTCAAATGATAAATGTTGAAACATTAGTTGACAAAACCAACAATCACAGTAGAAACACCCTTTTCATTTTGAATAGCCAGTTTTTTGCGCGCCTGTGATTATGCAAGAGACGAAGTAATCAGTTTATTTTTATTTATTGCAATAAAATTGTACTACTTTATACAGGGTGTGGCGTGTATAGTCTATAAAAATTAAACTATTTCCTAACGATATTTGTAATTGAAAATTCTTGTACGAAAAAGTTATATTTTTGCGTTTTTTTTTTTCGTAAATTAAAGTTCAATTATGGATCAAAATATTTTCTCTGGAACGGTCCTGTCCGTGTAGTCCAGTTGGTAGAGGTTGGGCGTATGTCAAACCTTGATAACCCGGAAATAACTACACAGGTCTACTTTAAATGATGAGTACAATAACAAGCTAATTTGCTGACAAATTATTTTATCAGGAAAAAAAGTTATTAACAATTTAATCGTGAAAAAAATTTTTTTTACTAGTTTTCTTCAAATAACTGAGCGGGATGACTGTACGAAAAAATTCTTAGGACATGATTTTGTTCGTAATAAAAATAGCTACAAAATGGCGGTGGTCCGGTTACGAAATTTGCAATAACAAAGCCGTGAGATTGAAAAAACGGTATAAAACGCCAATTTTTTTAAGTTGCTGTAAAAATGTCAATTATAAACAAAAAGTGATAAAACTTTCGAAAACTATAGTTCAATATATATACAATAATGACGCTAAAGCCGAAAATCAGGAGAGCAAAACTTTTTGTTCTATAAGGTGTTATACATTCATCGGCATCTGAAACTCGAAACTTTGCAAAATTTGTTCGAAGCTTTGCTGACACTTGA
>NW_019416239.1:670314-717317 GCF_000390285.2 Anoplophora glabripennis
CGGCCTTCATTTTCGTTGAATAAATGAACTTTAATTTACAAAAAAAAAACGAGAAGATAGAACTTTTTCGTATAAGAGTTTTCTATTACAAATATCAACAGGAAGCTGTAGTTTAATTTTTATAGATTATACACGCCACACCCTGTATTGGTAGTATAAAAATTATTGGAAGACAAAATCGAGTTTTAATAAATTACCTATCAAATTTCGATAGTTGAAACTTATCGAAATGCGGAATTAATTCGGTTACTATTGAAATATAATAAAATTTGTAATATAGTTAACTGCTGGTTAAAAAAAAATTATTAAAAGTAAAAAGTGACAACCTTTTTTCTCACAAATAAGAAATCAACGTTGCTATTTCACGTTTAGTTTATTAAATTAAGTTAAAATAAAAGTTTAAAATTTAAAAAGTGCAATTTTACACAGTGTTAAAAATTTTCTTTCACTCTTACTGACATTTCCAAACTGCAATCTCTATTTGTTCCTCAACCGAGTCAACTGCAATGGAATACACTGAATCAAAACTGGCGATCTGGCAAACCATTCATTTACTATTTCGGGTCAAAATTTACTGTAAAATCTTCGGCAATACTATCATTTTAAAATCTCCAAATTGAATTTTTTGATATGATCTGCTGCAAAGATAGTCTGCGAGTGCTAGTTCTAAGATTATTTGCAATAGTCTGCATCTTTAATGTTTGCAGTACTATTAAATCACTTCTTATAAATACTACGGGCATTAGAAGAGTTTCCATGGCCTTCACCGTGAACCAGCATCATATCTACGTATCAATTAATTATTGTAAAACGCGGCATGATGCACAATCACAACTGCTAATACCTCGTCGTTCTTACACTTGACACGGAGCCTAGTAAAAATCTTAGTAGTACTGAATCATTACATAAAAGTTAGCATTACTTTAAAGATTAAATAAATTTGTACAAAAATGTAAGATTTAAAAAAAAGTATCAGACACTCTGTATAGTGCTGCGAAGGATTCTTCACACTGTTGAAAACTAGATGGGCTCACAAATACATTGACTCTTGTATTACCAACCCCTGTGTCTTTTGAAATAAAAAGATTTTCTTCTTGTTTTTGGAGTACGTTGTGTTACAAATTGCCAGTGTGCAGTTTTCGAAGTTTTACTTCTGTTTTAGATTATTGTTTCGAAACATAAACAGCCCTTAGATCATGAAATCGCAAATGGAAACAAAAACGCGTGGTAATGCACAACGTATTTGAATTTATATCGCGCCAACTAATAGCGATTCGATGTACCAGAAACGGTAAATTTAAACGCTCTTCCCTACAGAATGCCATTAATGTCCATTTAGCCGGCCGGAGCCAAATAACAAATTGTTCCGTAATGAAATAGTACAAATTATGCAAATCAACATAGATCATTTATCCCTTAACATTGCCATATCTGCTCTGTAAATTTCGACGGACGGAACGGCCGTACTCTCGTTAATAGTCCTGCGGGTCGCAATATGATAATTGAATTTGGAAACAATAAAGTCCATTTAGGGCGCGATTAACTTGATATTGAAACTTAAATGCCGGTCAGAAAGGGCGAAATTAATGACGTTTGTAGGTGCCCGTCATTTGACATACCCACATGAGCACAGTGGGAGATACGGTTTGGGAAATATTACGAAACAAACCGAAATTATCTAAAAATAGTACGCAGTTAGCCTTTTTTTACAAATTTCATTCTTTAATAGTTATTGGCAAATAGATTTAACCACAGTATAGAATACAGAACAGGTTAGGTGGCCAAAAAAGTGATTCTCAAATCCACGCAAAAAATAAATAAATAGCGAGCGCAAAAGCAGAAATATGTTACAAACATATACTCTTATTAATTCATACTGAATGGTAAGTTACAATAAAAATGTTCATCATCATCAGAGAAAGGTTCACAACATAGTTCTTAAAAATACATAGTAAGTCATTTAATATGTATTTTATATTCTAAACATTGAAATGTCTAGAATATAAAATACTGACTGACACATTCTATTAATTGCAGAATTTTGTGTAGATTGTGTTATACAGAATATTATATAGAATATAATTAGTAAATGTATTAATGACTCTTGAAATCTGAAACTAGACAAATTAAGAAAATTGCATATTTTGTGTATTACTCATAGAATATTGAAAGTTGAAGAAATTACGTCTTTTGTCTCAATATTCGCATTTACTGGAAGTAAATCGTCACACCACTGCTTTGTACATCTTCTCTTACACTGCTCCGAAGTTCTATAATGCTTTACCTGCTGAATACAAGTACTTTTCATAAAAAATATTAAGCTTCTATTATATGCACAGTTGAATTTAGCAATCAGTTGTTTGTCCAGGTAACAATAATCATTATTTTACATTTTTCTTGTTTTGTTATGATATGCTTGTCTAATTAAGTACCTATATTTAAATTCATTTACTATTATTTTGTTAATTATCTAATCTATACAGGGTGATACACAACTTATCCAAAAAAATTTGGGAATAGATGCGGCATGAGAAATGGAGTCAATATTGTAAAAACAAAATTTGTAAAATCCTTATAGTTTCTGAGAAAAAAATTATTGAAGTTGTAGCACATTAAACCACCACATAGCTGGACAACTCTAGTCTCTAGCATCATTCACAATACGCGTGGAGAGCCATGTGACTCCTAATACTGAAATCCGTCGTTGCGGTAGTTTTTACCTGTTATCTGTGTTATTTACATCAGTTTTTTAGTAGTTAGTGTCAAAAATGGCTTGCGTGTATAGCAACTCAGAGTTGATGGATATCGTTTTAATTTATGGTGAAGCAAGACAACATTTGTATTATGGTGAAGTATTTGTGTTATGGTGAAGCAAGACATCATTTGTGTTAGTTCGTAGAAAGTGAGTAAGACGGACCCAAATGTGTTTACACGTGAGTGGATAAAATTTTGAACAATTGCTGTTGCAGCATCGGGTATGTCAAATGATTTTATTATTTAAAAACACAAATTAATTTTATTAATAATTAATAAAGGCAAAAGCATTTGAATTTGCCGATATAAAATAGGTGCGATAAAATTCTATTTACATATTTCTTTCCTTGCGAAAGTTTTTGTCCGTTTTTATCACGCCGCCATACCGGTCGCATTGTGCGAGGTCAGGTTTTACAGTGGACCAGTTTCCAGTGCCGTGCAGAAGTGTATTTTTAAATCAATTTCGAACTGACCTTTTTGATTTTTTTTCTTTAGAAAATTGTATTTGTAAGGGTCCCCTGTACATCCAGAATTTTTTTTTTTGGATAAGTTCTGAATCACCCTGTATATTTATCACAATCATTACCTACAGGTATTTATGTATTTTCTTATTTACTTGTTATGTGTTACATTTTTATTTTATCTCATAGAATATGTAATATTTATATTGTTATTTTTTTAACTTCTGATTAATTCGCAGAAATAAAGACCATTTCGCCTCGGTGGTTTACCAAATCACAAAATTAAAATAGAAAAAATTCAGACACCTCTTTGTATTATATACCTATATTTTTGGAATTTTTCCAGTAAACGGTGTACCTCAATTAAATCTATTAAATAGATTTCAAATAAACCACTTGGAATCTCGCCGTAAGTATCTATTTGTCGGATTGTCCTTCTTTACAGAGCTAATTAATTTTTTTTATTAGATCCTTCTATTTTCGGACTACTAACTTGTTTTATTTGTTTCTCAAACCAATTTATTGCGATTTTCACCTATGTTTACCTACAGGGTGTAAATAAATAAGCGCAGAAAAGGGATGATTCAAACAACGGGATAAAAATTAGTTTATTTTTTTTCTTAAATATGAAGAGTAAAATAGTACGTAACTTCATTTCCTTAACTATAAAGAAATGAAATTAAGTAGTCTTTTACTACTCTCAAAAAAGGCATTAACTATCTCTTTGGGTATAAATATTCACCGCTACAAGTAATACCTTGAGCAACTTTTTTTCTATCCTAGCATGGTCATTTATAAATCTGTTTTAGTTAATTTGACTTATTTGAAACATACTAGATTCATTTCTGGTTTTTTCCCCGTAAATATAATAGTATAATGCGTTCTAATTGTGATTTCAGGCTAATTTGATTAAAATTATAACCAAAATAATACTTATCAATGTTCCTAGTCTATCAAGATCAGTTTGACGTAGTGTACATACAGCAAAAGTATTTATTTCCGAAAATTTTATATCTTCAAAATATCATCAGTAAAAGTAAAAAATGAACTGTGCTAAAAACGTATTATTAAATTACAGTGTGATTTACTTTATAAAATATTACATCCTACATTTTCAAAAACTTTACAAAAAATATTGGACGTATAATTCGGGATTACATTTTTCTAGAAGCTCGCTTGCACAAAGAGAAAAAAAAATGATCAAAGGATTTATTAAAAATAATAAATAGTTAAAGGTATACTACATTTTTTAATAAAATACTTCTTTATTTTTCATGTAAAGGACAAAAAATTTTGTCTATAAAATTATTTTCTTATTATAGAGGAGGAACATTCTGGAGGTAAAAGTAGAAAAAAAAATATTTAATTATAACATATTTCAAACAATTAATTTAAATTAATGTTAATAGAAAGTAACGACTAACGGGATTGTTATAAAAATAAAAAATAAAAACTTACTAAAGATTTATCCTTGGTTTTCAAAGTACCTGCTATCAAATTCATCAAACTATACAGGGTGTAAATGATAAGTTTAGCCAAACTTTAACGGCGTATTCTACGGATGAAAATAATCAAGATTTGCCCTATAAACATGTTTAATAGGACGCTTCCCTATGGAGATGGATTGGTGTTAAGAGTTTCAAATATTTATATTATTTTCCCTATAACTTCACTGGCAAAAAGATTGAGTGATAAAATTTGGGGGATGACATTTTTTTAGTAGGGACTATTTTTACATGAATAACTTATTCTAAAATATACTCCAGTGGCGTAGTTATTGGAGGAGTAGAGGACCTTTCTTGACAAAAAATCGTACGCCACTGGTTTTGTAAATAATTTTAAATGTTTTTAAAATGTACAATCAATTTGTGGCAATAAAGTATTCTTGTAAAGTATTCGTAAAATTTACTGGTCTTTAGATAATTGGGAAATGAAATAAAAAGATATTTAAGAACCTACATTGCTATTTTCCGTTTTTATTGATTGCTAAATGGGTAACAATAAATTCAATACTCAATATTTTTGAGAGATTTCCAAACACTACACATCACAAGAAATGTTCAAAATATAAAAAAATAATATAAATATTTGAAACTTTTAACACCCTGTATTACAGTAGGGAAGCGTCTTATCAAAAATTTTTATAGGGCCAAACTTGATTATTTTCATCGGTAGAATACGCCGTTAAAGTTTGGCTAAACTTATCATTTACACCCTGTATTTTTTCTTATTTGGAAATTATTTTTTCTGATAAAACACTAAAATCCAAAGTTTCTGTTATACAGGGCGATCTTGTTTTACGACGAATGGTACGTCAAAAAACAGGAGTACGTTTTTATGTAAAATATTTACTGAAATTATAAAGGAGATAATATGCCTCTTAAAAGAGAAGCTGTAACTATAATATTTTTGTGACATATTAAGATTTTCTAAGATATCTTGATCACACTTTGCATTTAGACTTGGATCATATGGATACTATTCACTCAACTTTCTTATAATCCCACATATTGCGTATGAGGTTGTTTTAGAGGAGAGCAACAACTTTCCATTTTTACCCCCATTGTAAAAAAATATTGAAAAAACCCAAAAGGTTTTTAGTGACCAATATTCATAGATTCATAATACATAAAATGAACATATTTAGGCAAATGTTGCAGGTTTTGATGTGTTGCTACTAATTTTGAACATCGTTTTTTCAAATTCTACCTGAAAGCCAAAAATAAGTTGAATAATCTCTCAGAAGCTGCTTAATAGCCTCCCCGCATTCAGCTATACTTCAAAGGGAAGTCGAATATTGTTGTAGCTTACATTTTTGGGGCAATTTAGGAAAGAAGGTCTAATTAATGAGATTATGTGCGAGCTTCCTAACATATAAAAACTAATCCTGGTAACCTTGAATAAAGGGTGAGTGAATTAATAATGGAAGATTTTGCCCCACATCAGGCGCACCCTGTAGCCAACTCCGAGGGGTGATTTAAACGCTTAGCGATGCGTTTCCTGTTCCCTTTGTTTCCTCCTTGGGGGATGATATTTACCAGTACGCAAACATAATTTTGCTAATTTTCAGCCCTGTTCGGCAGCAATGCTGCTTTGACATTGCGAAGTCAAATTAGAAGTCTAAATCCATAACAAATTTCAATAAAATGATTAACATACAGGGCATTTCATACAATGTTTCGAGATTTTTAACTGAAAAAATCAAACTTTTAGTGCCACCATGCATTGTCATTCAAACTAAACGTGTATTCAAAATTTCAGCTCAAAAACTTGTAATAAAACTAAGATGAGGTGACGGTGGATTAGATACTATTTGTTAGATAGTTCAATTATTTAATACTATTAGTACCCAACTACTCTTGTTACTTAATAAAGTACCTCCTTAGAAATATCCAATTTTGCTGTAGACTGGTACAACCATTATTATCGTTCGCAATCCTTATACTATACACTTCAATTAAAATTATTTATCCAACACTAGTATATAATGATACTATAATTTCTTTGGTTTTAAAGGAATAATGTGGCCTATCACTAGTGAGTTATAAGTCATAAGTCACTAGTAAGTTATGACTTATAACCCACTAGTGACTTATAGAAATCATAAAAAGACAAATGTTTGGTTTATTTTTCTAGTTTTTATTAGAAAACCAATTTGAAACAGTAATAAGTCAACAAATAATCTAAAATGCTACAAACTTATAATCTACCTACTTATTAATATTAACATTAACATTTATGGTAAAGCCGTTATTTGATGCCAATTGGCATCATTTTTTGGAACCATTTTGTGATTGTGGTAAATTTATAGAACAGGTTGCCCCTTTGCTTGTGCTTACTTCAGGAGTCTGCACCCCTTGTATCTTCTTAAACCAGTTGCAAAATACAAGACGAATGGAAAAATCTGATGTTTCGCTTCAATATTCGAACGCTCTGTGGTCCGCTGGCGCATTCCCAGTCAGAAAATAAGATGCAAAGTAGGGTGCCGAATTAGCGAGAGTTAAGAGGTAATTTGTTTATATTTTAAAAGGTAGAGTAATTTTTTTTTTCGATTTTGTGTTTATTAGGCCTTTCGAATACGTGGTTAAAGAAATTATAACTGAATTACCCTGTATAAACCTAAATTTCTTAGAAATGGTTAATTATCGAAATTACACAAAAATAAAAAATAAAAAAATTAGTGATGTAATATTGTTAGCCGCCCCATAAATTACATTTTATGCAACATGTGGGATATGAACATATCAACAATTGTGCATTTCTCCGTTTTTGCTGTTCCAATTATTTTCCACTGCTGGGACGTAGCGAAGAAGTATTTAAGTTTCGTTCCACATTTCGAATTTCGAAGAAAGGGCACACTTATTTTATCCGCCGAAAATTTTAAGGATCAACAAGATTAAAGGTTAAGCTCCTGTATATCTCGGCAGCAGTTCCATTTAGTTCGAGCTTACAGGCCATTAAACAGAATTCGTTTTTCCCTAATCCGATTATTTTTTCCCTACCGTTTTAATATTTCAATTTAGATTCAATTTGCAGCTGCAACCATTTTCCCGTCTTACTGCATCCTACTTTTATCGCACGCTGCATTGCCGTTTGTTCTTTCGAAATGAATAAGTAAGAAAGCTAAGTTGTGCTGATGGAAATCGTCGATTTTTAAATATGAGCGATAGTTCTCTTTAAATAATGTCTTGAAATAATACAGGGTCGGAAAGTCCCCATGGTTCATGGGCTGTTACGTGAGAGCGATAAAGAAAGTCATAGAAATCCGTGCGATAGAGAAAGATGGCTATAATGAAGGCGTCTAATAGTCACCGCCCATTTCGGCCTTCCACAAATAAGATTCCACTTCTTATTCCGATGAACCATGGGGACATTCCGACCCTGTATAATTTTAGTTAAAATTATATTGCCGATGTTTTAAAATTCCTAACACATTTTGATGAGTAAAGAATACTTTTTAATATTCAGTTCTGTTAGATATCAGTTTTAAAATGTGTGGTAAAATTTTGGTACCAATTTACAATTTTGTGAGTATTAAATTAAACTCTTTTCTCTCTCTCTCTTTCTCTCTCTCTCTCTCTCTCTGTTAGTGTCGCTAGATGATTCATGGCCTGCATTTTGAAGTTTGCTTTAAGAGATCTAAATTTCTAGATGGAATAATTTAAATACTCTTGCACAGTACAGACACAAATAAGTTTGCACTTCTGAGGAGAGTGAAAGAGAACGTATTCCCGTAGAAGGAATAAGATGTAGGCGCAGCGCTTTGGAATAGTAGCAGCAGATTTGGAGACTGAGCTCTCTCAGACGTAAACTTATTGTGTCGGTCTGTACGTACTTTGTAAGTAGCAGAGCAAATATGCCAATCTCCGCAACTATAGTGGTGCATGTTCAAAAATATTCCTCAAAAATAAAACATCATTTATTGCAGCACACCTTTACGAAAGTAGGGCCCAATTAAATAATTTTCGATGATGAATCACCGATCAATTATACATAGGTAGCCTTCATTTGTTTTTATTAGGGAATACTTTGTAAATGAGTTTAATTCAAACGATATTTTACAAAAGCATGGTGAGTAATAAATGTCTGTATTTACAATAATTTATTCTGCTTATTCTACTAAATTTATCCTCCTTTCTATATGAAATTGAGATAAATGTTCTAAATTAGGTATGTATTCTGTAATTATGGTATTCATTCAATTCTTTGAAGAGAACTAGGTAATTTTCGTATTTAACACACGTCTTACGTCCCTAATTACATTTATTGAATTATCTTCCAAATAATACAATCCTTCTACTACATTCATGTAGTAGAAGCTCTTTATTTATTATTCTATTCTCTCTATTTACAAGCTCTTTTTTAATGGCTTTTTCCTTTCGCATTGAATATACAGGGTGTTGCATCACGAGAGGGACATGGCTTAATGGGAGATAGAGGACATATAGGGTAACTAAGATCGCCTATAGAAATAGCTTCTTGGCCATTCTTTACTGAGATACAGGGTGATTTATGATTTTTGGTCGAAACTGCTTTATGTCATAACTTTGGTAAGGGATGGCATAATGGGTTAATATTTGTAGGGTTAATGCACTCTCGATACTTCATGTATGCATGTATGACAGCAAAAAAATCCAGATTCGGACTGCAAAAATTGTTAATTTTTTGTGCAAGTCTAGAAAATAACACTGTGTATGTATTTTTTTGAAATTCCGATACGATATTCGGAAAGAGCAAAAAAAATGATCTTAAAGACGGGTTTCTTGTTTCTTGTTACACTTTGGTGGTTATTTAAATAAGCTATTGAATATACGAGACTACGGCTTCTAAAACTAAATTATGTAAAGGACAAAGGGTAGATGTTATAAATAAACGTGCATATTTTAAACCTAATTTTTTTTTTAAATAATATGTTCCTATTCCAGGTCCGGACTGCAATTTTTATTTTTTTGTTGTAACTAGAAAACATCGCCCCTTATGTATTATTTTGGTTTTCCCATACGATTATCGAAAAGAACATAAAAAGTAATCTCAGCGACATGTCTCTTTTTCTTGTTACACTTTGATGATTATTTAAATTAAGCCTTCGCTAATTTTAGTTGCAAAACCATTTTTATCATGTGTCCTTTACGTAATTTAGTTTTAGAAGCCGTAGTCTCATATATTCAATAGCTTATTTAAATAACCACCAAAGTGTAACAAAAAAAAGAAACACGTCTTTAAGATCAGTTTTTTATGCTCTTTCCGAATATCGTATCGGAATTTCAAAAAAATACCTATAGAGTGTTGTTTTCTAGACTTGTACAAAAAATTAACAATTCTTGCAGTCCGGACCTGAATTTTTTTGCTGTATCCATGCATACACGAAGTATCGTGAGTGCATTAACCCTACCAAATATAAACCCATTATGCCATTCCCTACCAAAGTTATGACATAAAGCAGTTTCGACCAAAAATCAGAAATCACCCTGTATCTCAATAAAGAATGGCCAAGAAGCTATTTCTATAGGCGATCTTAGTTACTCTATATGTCCTCTATCTCCCATTAAGCCATGTCCCGTCCCGTCTCGTGATGCAACACCCTGTATATTCTCTCAAAATTCATTCCAACCTCATAGAGTCGAGAAAATGAGGCTTGGACACCTTTTCCGGCGTAAGTACTACTAAATTTTCAAATATTTTAATACATTATATCATCTTAAATAAATATTTGATACACTATAAAAAAATTGATGTGAGTGAAAGCAATAAAGATTTGGAGTGATTTCATTGAGTACTTTTACTCAAATATAGGTATTCCTTATATAAATTCTTCACGTAAACTCGTATTTGGTGCACTTGTACCTAAATCAGAGTAAATGTCCTCATTACTGAGTGATCCCACCTTATTTCATATCCAAATGCATTATCTTTGTCTGTTCCCATCGTCCCATTAGGTTATCTCGTGATCGTGGCGTGGTGGATGACAGTATGGCGTATGGTGTGCTTTGGAGTTGGACGGTTTATTTGGTTATTCTAGTGAAAATTGTATTTAAATGTAGTGATTTAATTACAATAATTAAAGAAAGTATATTAAATCTCCATTAATATTTAGTTAAATCAACGGATAGTTAAATTGTCACCTATAATTACGTATTTGTAACGTGCAATATGGGTTATGGCAATTTATTTATCCGATCAGTGAACCAATGTAGACCTAAATTGTTGTCTCTAAAACAAATCTGTGTTGAAACCACCATGACTGTTTAGTAGTTTATGACAATGATATTTAAATTAAAATTTCAAGAGAATATAAAGTGATACAAAACCACACCAAACGTTAATAATATTGAAGCATTTATTAAGTAAATTGTACACATTAGTCGACCTAATTTCAAATAACATGGCTTTTATCCAAAAATTATACAAATTTAATAAATCACAAAAAAATTATTACAAAATAACGATTTTTATCTCATAACTTCAAGGGTTAATAATAATCTATCAAAAAAAAATTTGAGATATTATCTTTACAATATCTCTTCTAATTTGAACGTTCATCATTTGCAGAACACACTGTATAGCGTCTAATTTCAACACTGTATACCCTAATTAATCATTTATGTGTGAATAATTTTTACACTCAATGGTTAGTTAATTAATAACTAAGTCTGAGTAAAAAATTTATCAATAATAGTTAAATTTAAGAGAAAAAGTCAAATCTAAATTGGTTTTATATATTCAGAATAGAGTAAAAAGTCACTCAATTGATAGTTAGCAGTAACTCGGATTTGAGTAAAACTCATTCATTTCTGATGTAATAGTTTCACTCAGTTGTACTCATACTAATAGAGTGAAAATTTCACTTAATCAGTTGTGGACAGAAATTGGTACAATATTCAGTGAAATTGAGTGAAATTTGAGTGATATTTTTTTACAGTGTACAATAATAATAATTTGTAGAACAGCAAAAAAAGCCTTAACAAAAGTTGTTAAACAAATACAATATTTTTTTATGATAAACATTTCTGTGTTTGTTTGTTGGAGAACTAGTTTATTTCAGGAAATCGGAGAAAAATATATCTTTTTGTCTAAAATAGATCCTAGTTTGTCTCTTTTCAGATTATTAGTTAATTTTGTGTTTTCTGTTTGGTTTCTCCTCAATAAGGCCGAGACATCAAGTTTGAAGGACCGTGTATATCCAATCTCAAGAAAGTAACAATTACGCTAAAATTACAAACTAATTCAAGTGGAGACATTGTTGGGAAGGAACTCCTTGTTAGTCTGTGCTTGGAGTTTACTAAAGTTTTCGCAAATGTCTACATGCACAATAATTACATTCAAAGTTTGTTATAGGTTGATTACCAATTTAGGGACATGGTAAGTAAATCATTACACAATGAACTGATGGATATCTGATTTGAATTTAAAAGTCATCACTTTACAGGACTGAAAGTAGATGTTTCATGTATTGAATTGTAAGAATTTCAAATGATTTCTTATTTATTGGTAGAATATTCCCTAATGTATTTCTATCATAACATTTAGAGTTCTTTATATAACCCTCTGACAAACCCTACATCGATTCGTCCGGTACGACACTGGGATACGTCGAGTAGCAATAATCAATGTTATGATATATTGAGTTTCAGATACTGAGCGCAGATATATCAAATATACCCATACTATCCGGATTTTGTCAATATATTCGAGAACAATGAACCTAATATAAAGGGTTATTCAGACAAATACGAGCCGATTTAACAATAGGTTTCCTTTATTGAGGCGTTTTCTTACGTATTATTGGGGTACGTTTGGTTTTATGGAAAATCAACACAAATGTATACGGTTTTTTATTAAATGATGGATGGGAAGCACGAAAACATCAAATCCTTCACATAAAATAATTTTCTCCCCGCAAAAAAGAAATATTTATATGGATGACACCCATAAAAATTTTATGTAAAATTATGCACTAGATCATTGTTTATTTTGATGGTACACCAGTTAATGTGAAACTGCCTTATACAAATAAAGTTATATTTAATAATGTAATTTTACACTTGTCATATAATTTACTCAAACTGTAAATTTACCAATCGATATATGTAACACTAAAAAAATTGAGTAAATTTTCATTCAAAATCAATACAACTTTTCGTTAGAACGAGTCCCCACCCAATTGTATTGGAATAATAGCACTCTTTGTTAAGTCACTTTCGAGTTAGTTATGTGGGTCATAGTGTACCACACCTAATAATTACTAAGATCAGTTCTTATTACAATAAAGTAAACGTATTTGTTGTCTAACAGCATACTCTAAACTGCGCGTCGGTATCTGTTTGTACACAACTTGTTGAGTTGAAAATACGACTGGCTATCGTATTTAGGTAACTATAATTTTATTAAATATAGTAACTTTCTATTTTACTTTGGGATTGTGTCTAGGGACACTGAAAAAAATAAGTATATTAAAAACTATTACATACGTAAATTTTATTTAGACAAAATTATCACAATGCAAAAGCGAAAACATATCAATATAAATATAACAAAATGGTACAATCGTTAGAGAAAACAACAGCCAGTCAACAAACAAATAGTCCAGTCACTGAAGGTGAAAATAAGGTAAAAGTTCCCAATTTTTTTGGGATAACATGAATTTTCCTGAAAATTTGTATACAAGCTCATATGACCGCCCACTTCAATAGTTATATTGTCTAGATGTGTGCTTTTTTCTATTTGGGGGTGAAAATACCCTTGTACGAAAAAGAAAACGCGAAAATCGCAGACGTATTTTAAAGATTCAATTCATGTTCAAATATGTTGGATAAAGTTCCTTTCATGTTTTTTAATATAGTTTATGAAATCTAATTACTTTTCAACCCTTAAAAATCCTTAAAAACTACCCTTCCATGACCAAAAAAAATAGAAAAAGTTTTTAACAGTTTAAAATATTCTTTTGGTGCATTCACAATGTATTGCATTTCTTTTGTTATTCATTAGAAAGCTTACGACTCATTAAGTTGCCACCCTTAAAAACCATCCCTTATAATAAAATAAACAAAAAAGTATTATAGAAAGCTTGAGATGTTTTAATCGTATGCATATGTTGAATTATACATTTTTTTATTAGTTTTAAAATGATCTATGATATATTGCAACTTTTCAGACACCCAAAAAACCCTTATGGAAGACCTACCCCTCATAAAAAGCCCCTACTCCTTATAGAAAAATTTCCTAAATATATATGTAAGTATGATGATATAATTATTTTTTTTAATTATTGTTAATATTTTATTATTAAATTAATATCAAATAAAAAAATTTGATATACATTGTAAATGGATGAATTGTACAAAATGTTTTAAAAATGGTCTGTTATTTTTTACATGTGTATATAATAAAATATTTAAATTTCATCACTATCACCACTATCTTCAGCCTCGCCTTGGTCCAAAATTGGAGGACACATACATATACATGTGAACCCGGATACGTGTGTGTATGTATGTTATTAAAATACTTACTTAAATCAGTTCACAAGTGCTCCAAAATACATAAAGATGATGGTAATTTACCAGCTCCGAAAATTTTACCGAAAAAATGCGATACATTTTTTTACCATTACTTTTGTAATTTATAAAGTTGTAAATTTACTCAATAATCCATTTTGTAAGGAATTTAAAGCACTATAATTTCTGTGATTTGCAGTTTTTTGAACCCTTCATTTTTTAGATTTGTAAGCTAAAAGGGCTCAGGAGAGGCAGTGTTAGTACTGAGATTCTAACGGTCATAACTCAACCAAATTTTGTCCTACAAAATTTTTTTAATAAAGTGAAAAAACCTACAATTTCTTATTCTATCATTTTTTTTATAACTTTGTTAGTTTTTGAAATATTTTGAAAAAAGGCGATTTTATTAAAAATTTAAAAATTTTAATCAAAAGTAAATGAAATAATTTTTTAAATTTAGGCTTCTAAAATCGTTCAAATTCCCAGAATCTACTGTTAATACCAGAAAAAAATTTTTATCAAAAATCAAGACAATCATTTTATTTTGATTGTAACTTCATTAGTTTTCATGTTAACGACTCTTACCGCCACTCAATTTAAAGGTCTTTTCAAGAACTTTAATAAGTGTTATATAAGTTTTCCTCGAAAAACCTTTAATTTTTCCGCTACAGGACGTTGAACGTTTTGATTATAGCTATCTTCGAAATTGACTTCAACTTCTGGGAGTCATAACTCGGGTTCTATACCACCTACAAAAATAAAAAAGCAATCTCTTTGCTATTTAATTACCTTCATTTTTGCTTATGATCATTTTTTTGATAAAACTTGTAGTTTTTGAGATATTCGCGAAAAATGGCTCAAAAACATGCATTTTTTGGGCTAAAAACGAACATGTTTAGGCGCAAATAACTCAAAAAGTATTGACTGTACAAAAAATTCTTATAGAACATTTTTTGCTTAGAATTCGTCCCTCTATCGAATCGTGAGGTTATTTTTAATAAAAAAATTCCCACCCTCCAGAAGGGGTGGCATCCACCCCTAGGGTAAAAGCACACATCGGCACTATATAACTTTTGTTTCTTGGGCTATTCCCTAGCTACAGTTCAAATTTCACGTCAATCCATTCCATTCGAAAAAATTGGTAGCCAAAATGCTTCAGTGACTGGACTAAAATTTGAAGATCACTGTTAAAGATGTTGTTTTCACGTCCGATATATTATTAACATTCTGCGGCAACAAGTGCCAATAAATAAGAAATTAAAACATTTTTTGTGGAATCACCTACATTCTATACATATGATTACAACGATAACATGATGAAGTGGAAGATCCTAACAACATACATTTTTTACAATGCATTTTTTCCGTGAACAATTGTATGATTTCCTTAAAAAGATCTACTAAACTGTCTCAAAAATATGATTGTCCCAACTGCAAAGATGTTATTTATGGGAAGAACGTAGAGATATTAATATCACTCAAATTGTTTTCCCCTTTATGTTTGGTGAGTGCACTTTCCTGTCAGCGATGCCCAATTTTAATTTAGGAAATCAAAAACAGACGCAACGGAAACCCTCATTCAAAACTGTCATAATTTACTCTGGCTTTCGCCGGTGTTCTCGTATTTATTTTAATTATCCTGGGCTGATTAATTGGACAATCCGAAACTTCGTATCAAAATCTCCACTGGTGATTATGCTGGGTAAATATTACGTGAAATATAGGCCCTGAAAACTATTTGCTTTCCATCTGTATTTCTAAAACGTATTCCTTGGGGACCTCGGGTCCGGTTTTTGTGGAGAGAAAGTAGGTATAACTCACGCAAAAAGGTAGCACAGTGTTTTAAAACAATTTGGGGCTGCCTAATACAAATGAAAGTTTACGCTGAACGAATTACCAGGAGAAATGAATTGTCTGAATATTTTATACTCCTGTTGCAATAAAATAAAATATTCATTGAAAATTTAATGCAATTACATAAAATATATTCTCTTGCTGTGCAATATTGATAATAATACACCAATATTCATGAAAATGTAACAAATAACCGCTATACAGGGTGTCCCGTTTAAAACTTCTCAGCTGGATATCTCGAAAACGGAAAAAGATTTCTGAAAAATCCACTGTATAGTTTCAATAAATGTCTTTACTTGTGGGTACAAATCCCGTTCCTCCCAGTGCAGGTATCGCTGCAATCCGAAAACATATTTTGTTGACAGTTTTGAAAAGTGGCGCACATGAAAGATCTCTAAATTAAAAGCAACTTTTGTGATATAAACAATTTTCGAAAAGCCATTAGTTTCCGAGATACTTGGATTTGAGGTGATTTTTTTTCCAGGACGAAGATTTTTTTAAAGTTAAGTTTTCAGGCAAAACTACAGCCAAGCCTTCAATTTCTGTTTGGTAAATTAGGTTCTTTAGGTAACCCCACAAGAAAAAATCGAGTGGGGTTGTTAAATCAGGGATGCGGGCAGGCCACCTTATTGTACCATTGGTGCCTATCCATCGCCCCTGAAAATATTCATGAAACAAATTTTGAACCCTCCTTTCGTTATGAGATGGTGCCCCGTCTTGTTGGAACCAGATGTTTTGCCTCATAACTAAAGGAACTTCTGCCAAAAGAACATTTAGTTGGGTCTGAAGGAATTAAATAAATAATTGCGACCGTTCAAATTTTCCTCATATAAATAGAGTCCAATTAATATGCCATTAATCCCACACCATACATTTATAGAAAACGTGGTTTGGAAATGTCTGTCTTTGGTCCACCTAGGGCTACTGTCATGCCAGAAATGGCTATTATGTCTATTCAAAATGCCATTTTTTGTAAATCGACTCTTGTCAGTCCATATAATGTTATTTAAAAACTGGTCGTTTTCTTGAGCCTCCATTTCTGCAATAAAATTTAGTCTTCGTAGCATATAACTAGGACGTAAAATATGTAAAAGATGCACTTTGTAAGGATGATACGTATTTCGCTTCAAGATATAATGGACCGATGTTCCGGAAATCCTCGTTTCTTGTTGTATAGCTCGCACCGAGGTATGTGGATTAGTTTCAACCTAAGTTTTACCTAATACCACGGCAGTGTTTCTATCATTTGTAACAGTGTTTCTACGATGCTTCTTTTTGTTAAAAGTACCACAATCAAGTAAATTCGTCGATAAAGACAAAAAGGTTTTATGATCGGGATGTCGACGGTTTGGGTAACGTAAAGTCTTTCTGCTTCTCTGAAATTTCTATGGCATTCACCGAATATTAAAATTATGTCGAGCTTTTCTTCATTCGTGTACTGGACCATACTGAATAAATGTCAAATGTGTCAAACCTTAGGGTTGCCAACTGTCCTCCAACCAGGAGGACAGTCCTCCTTTGGATCAAAATGTTCTCCGTCCTCCGCAGGTACATTGGAGGACGCAATTTGTCCTCCTTTACACTAAAATGTTCTAAAATTCCAAAAATACGAAAAAAATTAAGATTTTATTTATTGGCGCACAACCTAGCAACGTTGAATGATCACAACAGACAACAGTCAAACATGGTCATTCATTTTTCAAAATATCAAAATATAACGGGGCTCGAAAATGTATTCATTCTGATTTATTTTGCTCTAAGTATTACTGCCAGTGGCGGCTCGTGAAGGAGGACTCTGGGACTCCGCCCCCCCAGATATTTTCAAACTATAAACTTAAAATAATGCATTTATTTAAATTGATAAGAAATCTAAATAGCATGCATTCAATATCTCTTGGATGTTAGGTTGGTTGCATAAAGTGCGTGTACTCCGTGAACGTAGCTCAGATTAATGCCATCTGCCATCTATGATCGTACCAAAGACATGTTTAACCGCGCGCGCAATCCCCAGTCCATCGCGAACGGTGAAATCGTAGTCCACCGTGCAAGCATATTTTTACATATGATTGGACAAATTGGCACGTGGAGGGGTAGGNCGCTGAACGAATTACCAGGAGAAATGAATTGTCTGAATATTTTATACTCCTGTTGCAATAAAATAAAATATTCATAGAAAATTTAATGCAATTACATAAAATATATTCTCTTGCTGTGCAATATTGATAATAATGCACCAATATTCATGAAAATGTAACAAATCACCGCTATACAGGGTGTCCCGTTTAAAACATCTCAGCTGGATATCTCGAATACGGAAAAAGATTTCTGAAAAATCCACTGTATAGTTTCAATAAATGGCTTTACTTGTGGGTACAAATCCCGTTCCTCTCAGTGCAGGTATAGATGTCGCTGCAATCCGAATACATATTTTGTTGACAGCAGTTTTGAAAGATCTCTAAATTATAAGCAACTTTTGTGATATAAACAATTTTCGAAAAGCCACTAGTTTCCGAGATACTTGTGTTTGAGGTAATTTTTTTCCAGGAGGAAGATTTTTTAAAGTTAAGTTTTCAGGGATAGATATCACAGGAAATTACTTCATTTAATCTTGTTTACGCAAATCATAATCTTTTCGATCAAGATAAAGTAATATTTATTTAACAAAAACTGATGCAAAATTAACAAAAATTACAAATAAACGATACTAAATTAACATAATACACGAGTCATAATATGTGTTCAAAATTGTCGCCTATCTCATGAATACATAATTCATATCTTTTTCTAAGTTCGGTATCAGTTGCCCGTAATAAAACATTTCGAGGAATGGATCCACAGCTCGCATGAATTTTATTGCACAAGTCAGCCAAGCCTTCAATTTCTGTTTGGTAAATTAGGTTCTTTAGGTAACCCCACAAGAAAAAATCGAGTGGCGTTAAATCAGGGATGCGGGCAGGCCACCTTATTGTACCATTGGTGCCTATCCATCGCCCCTGAAAATATTCATGAAAAAAATTTTGAACCCTCCTTTCGTTATGAGATGGTGCCCCGTCTTGCTGGAACCAGATACTTTCTCTCATAACTAAAGGAACTTCTGCCAAAAGAACATCTAGTTGGGTCTGAAGGAATTGTAAATAATTGCGACCGTTCAAATTTTCCTCATATAAATAGGGTCCAATTAATATGCCATTAATAAGACCACACCATACATTTATACAAAACGTGGTTTGGAAATGTCTGTCTTTAGTCCACCTAGGGCTACTGTCATGCCAGAAATGGCTATTATGTCTATTCAAAATACCATTTTTTGTAAATCGACTCTCGTCAGTCCATATTTATTTAAAAACTGATCGTTTTCTTGAGCCTTTATATCCATTTCTGCAATAAAATTTAGTCTTCGTAGCATATCACCAGGATGTAAATTATGTAAAAGATGCACTTTGTAAGGATGATACGTATTTCGCTTCAAGATATTATGGACCGATGTTCCGGAAATCCCCGTTTGTTGTTGTAAAGCTCGCACTGAGGTATGTGGATTAGTTTCAAAAGTACCTAATACCACGGCAGTGTTTCTATCATTTGTAACAGTGTTTCTACGATGCTTCTTTTTGTTAAAAGAACCACAATCAAGCAAATTCGTCGATAAAGACAAAAAGGTTTTATGATCGGGATGTCGACGGTTTGGGTAACGTAAAGTCTTTCTGCTTCTCTGGAATTTCTACGGCATTCACCGAATATTAAAATTATGTCGAGCTTTTCTTTATTCGTGTACTGGACTATACTGAATAAATGTCAAATGTGTCAAACCAGTTGAAGGTGTAGACTTGTAGTTATGGTAATAGTAATATGTAATCAACTTTGACACTTCAAGAAAACAAAAGAAGGTTCAAGAAAGCGACCAGTTTTTAAATAACATTATATGGACTGACTATGGATATTATTTGTAATTTTTGTTAATTTTGCATCAGTTTTTGTTAAATAATATTACTTTATCTTGATCGAAAAGACTATGATTTGCGTAAACAAGATTAAATGAAATAATTTCCTTTGATATCTATTAGTTAAATAAAATGAATTCATCACTGTTTTATTCAAAGCAATTTAATACGACGAAAATCTGCAGTAGTTTTGCCTGAAAAAATCTTCGTCCTGGAAAAAAATTACCTCAAATCCAAGTATCTCGGAAACTAGTGGCATTTCGACAATTGTTTATATCACAAAAGTTGCTTATAATTTAGAGATGTTTCATGTACGCTACTTTCTAAAACTGCTGTCAACAAAATATGTTTTCGGGTTGCAGCGACATCTATACCTGCACTGAGAGGAACAGGATTTGTACTCACAAGTAAAGCCATTTTTGAAACTATACAGTGGATTTTTCAGAAATCATTTATCTTTTTCAGTTTTCGAGATATCCAGCTGGGGAGTTTTAAACGGGACACCCTGTATATTTATATATATATTTTTTTGACGATTCACTGTCCAGTTTCTTTCCTCATAGACAAGAAAGATTTTCATATGGATTTTATTTTTATGGAAGGAAATTATACTTCTTTTGTCCTGATTTCCCTTCTTTCACCCTATTACTGTAGTTTTCGTCAGCGGTAAGCCTTGATTGACTTACATTGTCCCCATCCGGAAATTCCATTAAACCAGGAGGGAAAATATCCGATAAACTAAGATTGAGTCTTCCATTTATAAGTGCCTATGTAACGCCCCTGTAATGGCGGTGTCAAAGCCGCTTTTAAGGCTGATCATTAGAGCCGCGTCAAATAGAGTATTCCTCACTAAAATCTTTGCTCAGGTCGTGCATGCTAATTGTAAAACTAGACCGTTCAGATCGTTCATTTTCAAGTATTTCCAAGAAAAGGAAATAATTGTATCTTTTACAACAAGAAATTAAGTTTTTTTATATTTATTCAGAGTTAAAGTTAACTGACACCAGTGTTGGGCAAAATTAAATTATTGGACTATTAAAAACTAATAATTCTTCATTAATTGTTAGTCACACCTATTGCAATTAAAAATTAATTAATTTCAATTGTGAAAACTCGCGATTAACAATTAATTAGTCATGAGTTTCTCAATTGTCAATCCTTTTAATGTATTTGATTAAAAAACTAACAATTAAAATTTTATCAATTTTAATTAAACTTAATGGCATACCTATTAGATGATAAGTTTAATTATGACAATAATTGTTAATTTAGGTTTAATTTTGTGAATAATTTGTTAGTTTAAATTATTTTTGACAATCACTTATCAATTTAAGTTTAATACGTAATAGTCACGTTTTAGTAATCATTTCTACACAAATGTTTCTATACAAATATCCGTCTACATAAAATTAAATGTCTGTCTGTATCGAAGCAGGATAATTGTTAGTTTTAATTATTTTTTAGAACAATTGAAAAAGTTAATTGCTTGATTTAGTTGTAAGATACAATTAATATAGATTAATTCAAATAAATTAATTACAACGTGCAATTAATAATTAGTTCAATTGCAATTAATTTTAACTGCAATTAAATAAATCCCAATTACTTTTTTAAACAATTAATTAATTGGTTGGAAATTTAATTGATTAATGCCCAACACTAACAGACACATTTAAGGAATTAATTAAGAAATGAAGAGGTATAGTATTATTTATTGCCCCATAAATATTTTTACAGTATTATTAGAAAAGCCTGAAATTGAAAACTTGGTGATTTACTGACACTAATGGTTATAATTGGTAAATAATAATGCCCGCTTATTGACAAAAATTTTGAAAATATTAGGTCGTGCCTAAAATTATAAAAATAATTTATGTGCGGACTAATAAGCGTACCTAATATATAGTAGGGTAAGAAATTAGTTAATTTTTCAACTAGTCATTTGCAACGATTTCTTTGAGTTTTAAACTGAAACTCAAATTTTGTAAATTTTAAACTTTAAGTCTATAAAAGAAATATTCTTCATTATAAATCGATCTAGCGAT
This sequence comes from Anoplophora glabripennis, assembly GCF_000390285.2. NCBI lineage: Eukaryota > Metazoa > Arthropoda > Insecta > Coleoptera > Cerambycidae > Anoplophora > Anoplophora glabripennis. Next base: position 692,361 of record NW_019416239.1, read on the forward strand.
TTTAAATAATGCCGATTAAGACCACTCAGAGGAGTACCCTGGATCTTATTGGCTCATACGAAAGATGTAGAATGTTAAAGATACAATTTTTATCTTGCCTTTTTTGCTGTAACTAAGAAAAGATATTGGTTTCAAAATTAATAGGCAATGTCGAAGACAATAATATGTTGCCAAATTTAGAAAATATAGTGTTTCTTTTAAATTTAATAGTGTTAATGATAGCAGATCAAAATTGTGTGTAGGTATTTTATTGCAAATTAACTGTAAAGTGAAACAGGGATAGGGTGTGGATTAGTACTGGCAATGGATTTCAAATACTCTAATTAATTATATATGTGCAATGTGTGTTTGTATGCGTATATGTATGTGTACATGTATGTGTACATTCTGTCAAAAAAGTATCCGGAATTTGTCAATAAAACATAATATATTCAATTAATCTTCAAAACATTATTTTATCTTCTTCAAAATAGGTTCTATTTGAAGCAACATACTTTTTCCAAGGAACAACCCTGTCACCAAAACACTTGCATATTCCGGTATGGACTTCAACTCCTTCAACGATTTTTGTTTTATGGCTTCTATCGACTCGAAACATGTTCCACGAAGTGGTAATTTGAGTTTGGAAAACAGGAAAAAGTCAGCAGCAACATTCGTTGAGTTTTTGGTCAAACATTCATTCACAATTGTCGATTTGTATGATGGTGCATAATCCAAGAATTGCCCTTCCATAAATCTGGTCTTTTGCTGCGGATACTCTCTTTCAAACGCCTCGTAACGCCCAGATGATACCCTTTGTACAGTTTGTTTGTGAAACTGTAATAACCGTTGGCACCATTTCCTTCAATCTATCGTTGTTTTCTTCAGTCGAAGAACAGCCAAAACGTGACAAATCATCTGCCACTTCTCGATCATGTTTTCTAAAAAATTTAATTATCGTACGTCTTTCCCAACATTTTCAGTGATTCAGCATAAGAAATTCCGTGTTCAATAGTATAGTAAAAATCGCGGAACATACTTTAGGTGTGGACTAACAAAATTAACAATTGTAAACAAACTATACAGATTGCGCTCAAACTTCGCATCAGGGTAGCGTACCAACTTTCTATCACAAGTTTTTATTTGACCAATTCCGGATACTTTTTTGACAGAATGTATTGTAATATTAAAATATAAATTTTGGATATGGGTGTGTGTGATTTTTAGTTTAGATTGTATTTTTTATTTAAATTGTAAATAGTATCATACAAACCTCTACTATATATGTTTTTATGTCTTACCCTGTACTTTATCCCTGGCTAGTTGTGGGTAGACACTTGTTATATAGACAATATCAGAAAATTCTCAGGAGTCGGTTCTCACAAACTAGTACGATGCAACACTCTTTGGAATGAATAGAGTTTGAAATTTAATAAAGTGTTTATTCAAAATTTTGTTATATTAATTTTGACTGGAAGACTTTATAAACTCAAATTTATGAATATCAATTTTTTTATATAGAATATGTTTTCCACGATAAAGAATATTTTTAACAACAAAATTTGCCTTTTTCTGCTCAGCTTACAAATAAATATAAGGAATAATTAAAAAAAAGTTTAGTTTAGGTTTCCTTATATTATTTGTTGCCTATCATTCAGGGGCATCCCTACATCTAAACAAGAATGAAATTTGACTATTTCTGGCCAGGGATATGGCCACCTTAATGCTATGTGAAAGAATAATGTATTTTTAAAAATAACAAACAGTATTGAAAATTGCGGTTCAGTTTTTAACTGTTTCTTTTCTGACCACAAAAGAGAACATATTAGAATATAATATTAATGTATTAAACAATTAATTTTTGTCAGCAATTAGAATCATAGGATAATAGGTAATAGAAAAATAATATTTAAAAAAGAAACATTTACTGTACAAAACTATTTAGCTGCGCTTGAAAAAAGAAATGCTTTTTAATTTGTACGCTACTTATATAAAATCCTTTGTAGAATTAATCAAATTGTTTCCCCCTACTTGGTTAGTTGGTTTAGCATGTAAGATATGTTCTCTACCAGAATCTAAACATGTTCACAAACAAACAGTCAAATAATAAATAGTCTTTTAAATTTCCGCCATCTAGATATTTAATTTAAATAAACTTCAAAAACAGGAAAACTAAAGCTCGCTTAGCAGATGCGCCTTCTGATTTTGCAGATGTATTTTAATATGTTAGACATGTTTTTGTTTCGCTCTATCCATACAGTATGCAAATAGAGCAAATTCTGAACGTACCGTACATACGTGTATGTGGGAGATAACTAATTTGTTTTGTAGCACTCCGCATATTGAATGCAGAATTGTGTAGCTGCAGGGAAACCTTTATTTTATTTCAATTCAGGGAAATTGGAAAAGGTTTTTGCTGCAGTTTGTTCTTATCACCACATAAATATATGCATGAAATATTTAATGATAACTATCAGTTACCATTTATTTCAGCTTCTGTTAGAAGATACCTGTACCACTGATTTGTTCAGGCTTGCACTCATATTTGAATGTATTTGAATAAAGATAGACGCTGAAGTTAATAAGTATCGATTTTGTTCAATTGCGACTTCGTTTGTAGTTAAATAAATTGAGAATTTTCATTTGAGATGCACCAGTTAGATGAGCAAGAGGAAATGTCAGTTGCTATGTTGTACTGTTTGCTTTTTACCAATCGGTTTCTTTTATCAAGACATATATCGCATTAAGAGTAAGCACCATGTACCTTTCTTATATCACATTGAAATTTTGCAGTCAGATATATCATATTGTCGCCATTAATAAGGAAAAGGCGTATCTCATTTTTAAATCTATAAATACAGGGTGTTCTACTAAGGTCGGCGAGGTACGATATTAGGGGAAGTAGGCCCTAGAGCCCTAGAGCTTTGAGAAAAAATTTTCTTTAATAAATCGACCAAGAGAAATCACAGGAAATAATTTTCAAGTTCGTACGTAAGCTGCTAGTGGGCGCAATCTACATACCAAAACATAGAGTTGATTTTTTCTCAGAAATATTTCCTATTCAGATATATTAAATAGTACAAATATGGATAGCTGGATTCATTGCGCATAACTTTAGTTATTGAGATTTTGTTCTGTCTCTCGACGAAAATCTAAATATTTCCTAAACGGTTTGAGAAAACGAGATGCGGTTTTGACCAATTTTATTTTAAATGTTGGTTATAATGACATTTCGTTTTCGTCATATTTGAGGTTATGCAGTAATAGCATCTATTCCTTTTCAAAAAAAAAAAAAAATACATATAATTTAAAAGCTCCCTATTTCGAATGCCGTTGAGTGTGCTCAAATATTTTTTTTCGTTGAGATATCACATATTGAAATTTCTAAGTTTATCAGTTTCTTAATATGCGAAAATCTACTAAGGATCCCTTAGACGTCAAACAGTTGATTGCAGTTCAGAAACTTCATACTCAAAAACCTTCAATACATACAAACTCAAACTCACAAACTCCAAATCCACAAACCCACAAACCCCAAACCCACAATCCCTAAACCCACAAACCCCAATCCCACAAAACCCGAACCTACAAACTCCAAGCTTACAAACCCCAAGCCCACCAACTCCAAACCCACAAACCGTATGGGTATGAAGTTTCTGAATTGCAATCGACTGCTTGATGTCTAAGGGATCCTTAGTAGATTTTCGCATATTAAGAAACTGAGAAACTTAAATATTTCAACATGTGATATCTCTACGAAAAAAAAAAGATATTTGAGCAAACTCAACACCATTCGAAGGAGGGAGCCTTGTACTTTTAGATTCAATGTATTAGTTTTTTGAAAAAGACATGGCATTACTACATAACCTCAAATATGACGAAAAACAGTGTTTCTTGCACTTTTAGGTTAGTATATCTCAAAAACCTGACGTGACATAGCAATTCTGCTGCCAGATTCGGATTCAGCGCACATAAATCCTTCGGAAATATATATTTAAGTTTCTGCTTTCAAAAAAAGTTAAATTTTGTTGGTCTGTGTTATCGATTAAAACTGATAAAAAATATATCCACGATAATAAGGTTAAAGGTTAAAGGTTAAAGTCAATTTTAACTATGATTTTATCAATCACCTTTGCCATATTTTCTTTCTCTACAACTGTGCCTTACAGTGAGAGAATTAGAACATATTCGAGTTTCTGTGATCAGTTGTATCTATGGTGCCAGAGACGGTTTAGCCAATGAGTAAACGACAAACTATACGCACACGCTTCGCTTTGCATGAACAGGTGCTGAGTTGTATACAGGGTGTTAAAAAAAGAGTGTAAAATATTTCAGGAGGTAATAGTATGAACCAAAATAAGCAGAAAAGTCTTAATAAACATGGGTCCGCAAAGTAACGGTTGCGGAGATATGGACCACTATTCGTTTTTCAAACATTTTATTTTATTAGGAATAAACCGACAAAGGAAGCTTTTAACAAACAAAAAACAAAGTTACAGAAGATGTTCAAAGTGCCCTCCGTCCATTTCCAAGCAGGCACGACATCTTCGTCTCAACGATATTCGAACTCTTTCGAAAACACCCTCCTTGGTTTGGATTTCTTGACACTTTTGATTAATCCGTAGCTGCAGCTCTTCCAGGCTATTTACAGGAGTACCATACACTAATGTCTTCAAATATCCCCAAACAAAGAAATCTAGAGGGTTCAGATCAGGCGATCTTGGAGGCCATAAAACAGGTCCGGCCCTTCCTACCCATCTATGTGGAAAAGTTTGGTGTAAATGCTCTCTAACGGCCATGGAAAAATGAGCTGGAGCACCATCATGCTGGAACCACATTTGTTGCCTCTGATTCAAAGGAATGTCTTCCAAAAACTCATACAGTGTGTTCTGCAGAAAGTTGAGGTAAGCAGCGCCTGTTAATCGGTTTGGTAAAACAACAGGACCTAGAAACCTGTCACCTACAATACCCATCCAAATGTTTAATGAAAAACGTGCCTGATGTCCAGATTCTATTAGAGCATGAGGATTTTCGTCGGCCCAAATATGCGTATTGTGAAAATTAAACACTCCATTTCTTGTGAACCCGGCCTCATCAGTAAAAAGAATGTTTGCAAGAAAACGAGGGTCTTCAGCATCATGACGTAGAAACCAGCGGCAAAAAACCAAACGTGCTTGATGATCATTTATTGGATTTAAGGCCTGTACTCGTTGCACATGGTATGGATAAAGCAGTTGCTCGTGAAGGATTCTCCAAACAAGAGGACCACTAATTCCTACCTCGGCTGATATTCTCCGCACACTCGTACCTGGATTCTGCTCTACCAGTGCTAGAATTTCTTCTTCTGCTCTAGGAGTGGATACCGACCTTGGTCTTCCGGATAAATGGCACTGTTTGCTCAAGGAACCGGTATCACGCAATCTTTGGTGAATTCTTCCAAACATGCGTTGTGAAGGAATCTGGCGATTTGGATAAGCGTCAACATAAAGACGTCGCGCTTCGGTGGCGTTCCCATTAGCACGACCATACATGAAATGCATGTCTGTTAATTCTGCGTTAGAGTAACCAGCCATAGCGAAAGAAAACTTGTGCACTGAGAACAACTGTCAAATACGTACTGTTTATTTCACTAAACATCAACCAACTATTATAAGAAAATACACAACGTTTTTGCAAAATAAAAAAAGGGGCTAAAAAACATAAAACATTCCATATCTCCGCAACCGTTACTTTGCGGACCCATGTTTATTGAGACTTTTCTGCTTATTTTGGTTCATACTATTACCTCCTTAAATATTTTACACTCTTTTTTTAACACCCTGTATAACGAGTTAGGTTATTCATTTGTCATATCTTTTAGGGACTTTTATTTGCATAATAAGTAAATATGTTCTATTAATTAAGATTTTATGAACAACAATTTTAAAACGGGCGAGGCCTGCTCTGTATTAAAGATGATAACGTGGTCTTGTTTTATTGAACGAATTGTAAACTACCGCACATGCGTGGGGTACATAAGAATACTAAGCAAAAAATGAAACTTGGAACATGAAATTAGTATTGAGTGAAATCTCTTATTTTATATATCATTTTTGGTTACGCCCTCTTGTGGAGATTTGAGGGAATTTAAAATATTTTTAGTGAAATTTTCATGACCACTTTTATTAGAATTTTTCCCCCGAACCTGTAGGACCAATAGGTTCCCATATATAGCCGGTGGCCGGCCTTAATCAAACACCCTGTATATAACACTCATTTAGGCCAAATTTTGAAATGGATCTTTTCATTTCAACTCGACTTCATTGAATTACATGCTACGTTGGTTACGGCAAAAATATATTTAATTTACACGAACCATTAGACATATCTAGCAATTATCTACGACGTAAAAGGACTTGTATTTCAAATGAATATTAAATTATTTCATACTTTATTGCGAGCTTGTTTAGTCCCTAGAACTTGCTTAATTAAAAGCAGCTCCTGTTATCGAAGAAAGCACTCGAAATCATTCAAAAGCTCTTGACTAGAACTATGAAGTACTATTTAATATTGTAGAGAATTTGCTCTTAGGTGCAGGAAATGTAATTAAGGAACACGAAATTTCAAATTAACACTCGAGTTAACATTTTTGTTATCGTGCATAGGCAAATGGGCTTCTGCTAATTTGATAAAACGTACATAAGGTTCAAGATAAATTATAGAAATTACTATATGTGAAAAATTGTATTACTAAATATGATACATTATTATATTTTTTTTTACAACTATCATTTGTGTAATAAAATATAAAAAACATTAAATAGAAGCGTTAGAAGTGATATATCTTTAGGTAGTAAAATATTTCAAACTATTAAAAAGTACAAGCTAGATGTGAAAAATATTAACAGAAGAACAGATAACTACAAAATAAAATAGAAAGAACGCCTTGCCAAAAAAAAATCTAAATAAGTTGCTGGTGGCTGTTAATAATACACAGTGAGTGTATACGAATTGCTGCGGCCGCAGAATAAAAATACAGGAATACTGTAGGATTTGTAATATTCGTTCAAAGAGCACGTGATATTGGTCAAGCCCCATCAAGTCAAGACAGAGATCACGGTCTGATCAATGCTGAGGTAGGAATTTTGATTTTAATAGAGGATGACGTCAGAAGATATGAGATTTAATTTCATCGTATGATGGATTTCCTTATTATTTCCATGTTCTACTAAGATAAATTCTCATCCTCCGGAATTAAATCCTATAGGGTTTCATTTCTGGAGATAAATTGTGAAGCACTCACTATTGAATAACAGCAGGACATTTTTATAAATGTGCATGATTCTTTAGTTTGGTAAAAGCTTTTGTTTGAAGAAGGTAGTAGCACATCGAAGGCGTATATGATGTGAGAATGCGATGTGTTCCGACCTCCAGTAGTTCTCAATATGTTCACACTTTTTTGCATAATGATTTGAGGCAATTCACACCGTACTAACGAAGAGTTTTTCAAAGCCTTTTCTCTTTAAGAAGAGATTTCTTTCGACGAAGTTTTATTTTCTTCATAACCAGTAAAGGAAGAGGCATCAATTTTTTAAGTTCTTTTAAATAATTCTCTAAATTCGGGGGTTACAGTTGATGTGATACAGATAATTTATTTTCCGTAACTTAAGTTAGTTCTAAAACCTTTCGAATGAAACTCATTTTGCTGTTATGTTGGACAAACAACCATTGAAATCCATGGGGTTCCTAGACGGTCTAATAAGTCTAATAAGTAAAAAGTCATATCGTGATGTATCCAGCTCGTAGTGAAATTCATTGTCACAGTACTAGATATAAAGACATGCTTAATAATGCTTACCTGAGGTTTAGTAGAACAAGAAATGAAACAGCATACTGGGGTGTTAAATTTTATAACATTTTACCACATGAAATAAAAACTTTAAATTTTATTAGTTTTAAGCGTAATGTGAAACAATTTTTATTAAGACATGCTTTCTATAGCATAGATGAATTTTAAAATACAAATATGCAGTAAATGCATCCCATCTGTTTCCGGTATATTCTTGTTTTAGTTATTTGTTGCTTTATTTATCTTATTATATTGCATTTATGTATTCCAATTGTCAGTCTTTACTGTATTTTTACGTTTGACTATTTATGTTAATGTTTGTATTGTATCTAATTTGTATGTGAATTTTACATTTTGATTTTGGATCTTTAGACGTTAGATTTTACTCTTACTCTTACTATAGGACTCTATCCTCGCTATTATATTCATTCGCTTTTCCCCTTTCTTTCTTTTTTGACTTGTGTAAATACTTATGTATACCTAGCACCAATAAACTAAACTAAAACTAAACTAAACTAATAGTTCTAAAAGAAATCGTGACATTTTCTCTACGTAAATTCGAAATATAGCGCCCTTTAACACCTCTTAATGCCTGGAATATTCTAGAGCAATATCCAGAGAGCTGTAATTTAAAATCAGCCGTAAACGAAATATTCAAATTGGATTATTTAGATATGCAATGGTATTTAACACGTTAAATGAACCCGAAACGAGTCCCCATAATTTAAGCAGAGGATCATTGAAAGCTTATCGGCGGCGTCGGAGTATGAAGGTTTTTCGGTCCCATTCTAACGGCTTTTGCCAGTCGGAGACGAGGGAGACGGCTGGCAAGGGAGACTGATGGCATAAAGTGGGATTCTAGCCGATCTTCTATGCAAATGCATTCCTGCCAAATGAATCCTGTATGGCGTCAGCGTGAATTCCAGCAGTTCCAGGCGCATACATCCGGTATAGCTGTTGAGCGATGAAGGCACTAAGTGTTGCTCTGTTTCTAGTAAACACTGGTGCTACAGTGTTCCATTAAATTAATACTTGCTTCCTACTAGAAATAAGTTGCTGCTTTACCTGAACAATTTAAAACGTAAACACACTTAAAACAGATGCTGATTATTTCCGAGATTTACGTTCCGGAACCGGTAAGTCTAGTTATTCAAGTGGCGAACAATCTAAGCTAGTTAAATTTTCGTAAATTTAAGTGGAGGTCAGTTTTTTTGGGGAAATTATTTTTTTTAAATCAAATAAAGTCGAGTTATAATTAGTTTTTTAAAATGCACTTTTAATTCTTGTGTAACCGTGGCACCCGGAATTTGTATGTGAAGATGTGTTAGTGCACTATCAACGTTGCCAGTTGTTTTTAAATCAATGTACATTGTGGGCTGTTTTATTTGTATAACTTAGCAAGGTGTTAAAGTCACCATATTTTTTGATATCACTGCGAACGAGCATTAAAAATAAAACATTCTATTATTTATAAAAAAAATTTTTACATGATAAAAATAAATATTAACTAATATTGGTACAGAAATACGTTACTAACTGTAAATATATTTTTTAGTCAACTGTTAAACAACAAAACTAATTAAGTAGTTATTTACACCATAAAGGAGGTAAGTATTATTTACCAGTCGAGGACAATTTTGCGACCGAGCGGAGCGAGGGCTGGCAATAGTGTCCGAGACTGGTAAGTTATACTTAACTGATGCGTGGTGTATAACATTTTATCTGCACAGTTCTTTATGGTTCATGAAATAAAGATTAGGTTTTATTTTTTGACACTTCTTAATCAATTCATTTTGACATTATTCGAAATCTTGCAAAGTCGTCTTGGTTGTTTGTTTTTTTTTGTCGTTTCTAATGTGTTTATAAACAAAGCTATATAAAAGTTGCAATTTTGCTGATTTTGAATTATTATTTCTAAATGAGTGATTTTCAAATAGAATGTGCAGTAAATGGTGCCTGCGAATTTTTATGGCCCGAGAAGTCGAAAGTGCGCTACGGACGAACATATAGAAATTTCAAAGAATGGTGCCAGAACAAAAATAATGGTGTTTTTGAAATGTCACTGCTAGGATGGAGAAGTCAAGAACTTTAAAGTCACCGGCGATTTTTTGGAGTGAATACTCAATGACTAAGTCAACTATTTTCATAGAGGAGAACGTGGATATATCAAAATACCACAAGCTGACAGCATTTTTGAAGCGTAAGAATGATGGCTATTCACCTAAAAAGTCAAACGTGTTTACAAGAGAACAAGACAACAATTTTCTCGTTCGGGCATCCAATAACACATATTTGCTAATGAAGGTAATGGCGGTCTTAGGTATTGCAGGAGCATGCCGTTCTGATGAGTTATGCACAATTATTTTCAAAAATTTCAATGACATTATTGTAGTTACGATTCCAGTTTCTAAAAATGATATGTCACGTACGTTTACAGTTACTTCTCGTCTGGGTTCTGTTTCTCACCTAGAAATTTTCAAGAAATATATCAAGATTAGATTAGAAATTAAAACTAAAATTTCACACATTTTTATGCGTTATCAAGCAGGTAGTTGTTACAACCAACCAGTCGCCAAGAATACCCTTTTATTGATTCCTAATAAGGTTGCACAGTTTTTGAAAATAGAACATCCTGAAACACATACCGGCCATTCATTCCGAAGAACATCGGCAACATTACTGGCTAATACAGGAGTTGATATATTAGCAAACAAGAGGAGGTGGGTGGAAATCAGCCAGACATGCAGAAAGTTATGTTGTTGACAGTTTAAGTAACAAGAATGATATAGCCAACAGGGTTCTTTACAATGACACTTCAACTCCAGGTTCTAGTAGTAGGTACGTCACATCATGCTGTTTTAATGGATCGTCAGACAATATTGAGCCTCCTGTGACTGAAATGGAGTGGTCAAATCATTTTGAGAAAAATGTGACTATTAGTAAACGCGAGGGGAATAATTATCCAGATTTCATAAATCTTACTAAATGTAATTGTACAATTACTATAAATACAGGGTGTTTCAGAAAGACCTCCCGTAAATTCAGGTGGTACGACAAAAAATAAGATTTTTTTGTCTTATGAACTAATGTCTATCTCCTCTTGTTTTCGAGATACAGAGCGACAAAATAAAATTTTTTAAATAGAATTTTTACGAAAATTTCCAAACGGTGCGAAATATTTTTATGAAATTTGGTATCCTGGGGTTTTTAAGGACGCCAAATACGCTGAGTAATTATTTTTTGGATATTTCATAGAGGGCACTAGTTACGCTGCATTCCTATTACATTTTAGGTTCTAATTTTTTTAAGGTTAGGTTTTTTACCATTCGGGCTCCAATTTCTAATGTACAATTTTATTTTCTAAAAATAATGTACTCTTGTTAGAACTTCCTAATGTGGACGGTTTTCGAGAAAAAGGACTTCCAATATTACGGTGAAGAAAATAAGTGACTTTTCTCAAAATAGGCTTATCTCAAAACTTATTGATGGATGTCTCATAAACAACGCATACATTCTCAGTAATATTTTAAACTCTAATTAACTTTATACCAAAATCTTAGTGATTACAGTGACTGTAGTTAATAATGACTAATTACAGTCACTAAAATTTTGATATAAAGTTAATTTTATATTTATTCATAATAATTAATAAAATGTAATGTTCGTCAAATATTTCTATTTATTTGTTCATGGACGAGGTATAAGTGTTATAATAACAAAAAACTTCGATTGGCATGTTTCAGAACTATACAGCGGTTATGAAACGCGGCACAAATGAAGAAAAAAAAAACGTTTCCTACTTCATCACTTCAATACGCTTCAATTAATTTAAATTTATCATACAAAATTTTTTTTATGTTTTCTTAAACTACAAATAAAATAATGCCAAAGTTTCAAATAAAAATTATGTATAGTTTTCTCAAAAAAAAAAAAAATTCTGAAGTTCCCATTGATTTTTGCAATCTATACGAGGACACCCCCTTAAAGACAAAGTGTTTCATTTACTTCAAAATTATCATCTGTAACTATGTAATGAATTTACGTAAATTTTAAGTCAATTAGGTTAAGTCAAAGACTCTGTCAAAAGTAAAAATAAAACCAAAGACAGGTCAACATTTCTGGAAAAGGTTACCTAGAAACCCATTTTTGTACGTTATTTTGATTGTTAGTAACAGATTTTCTCATTAAAGTTATACGTTTAAAGTTGATGAAGGTACAGCCACACCACGAACAAAATTATCGAACGCCCAACGCAGCAGAAGGAGCTGGAGTCGACCCTTCCCCACCCCCAACGTCGTCGTTTACGTTTCGCAGTAGACAATATCGCACTAGGGGTTTGGCGTACTTCGGCGGATATTTATCGTCCCCTAACTTCTGTGCCTTATTTGGTAGAATGTGCTTTGTGTTAATGATTTACCGATTTGTATTCGCACATGTTTGTTTTCCTTTTTCGGCACCTTTTCAGAGCCGTTCCGCTGCATTGATTTGTTCCTCTCGTATTTCAACTCTGCCTGGCAATATGCGGCTCTGCGTGCCGAGCCGTGCGAGGACGGGAGGGATTGCTGCTGATAAATCGGCCATTTTTGCTTGAGATGCAGGAGAAACTTAGTACGAGCATATGCAAACGCATTTGTCGATGTGTGTTGGTAGTTGATATGAAATACAGGATGTAACTTTAGGTTAATTAATTTCTGAACTAAACTTTAATTGGTCAGCGTAAGCGTCGCCCAGAATTAGCGTGGTAAGTTGTATCACCGCACTAAAAGCGTTGCCAGTCGTTACCTTTTTAAAACAACTGTTAGATAATTGAAAATAATTTAGTGAAACAGATTGTTTTTGTATGACTTACCGACGTGTTATTTTAAGTCATTATAGTTTTTTTTTATATATATAAATGTGTCGAAGCGACGAACATTAAAAAAAAACAATTTATTTTTTAAAATAATTATTTTTTGCTGTTTCAAAAAAACGTACAAAATAAAAATACTAATCTGATTGATATTCAAAAATTTTTGCAAACAATTATGTGATACAATTTTTTCTAAGCAGTGTAAGTATCTAATTTGCAAATCTCAGTTTCAGTGTCCTATGACATTGACATAGTTTAGCTAGCTACACTAGTGTCACTACGTAAAGTAGATAGAGACACATTTCGGAAAGTTAAACAGGTAATATTAGAAGATATAAAATACTGTATGTTTCTACTATCTTTTCTTATTCAGCCACTCAGACATAATAAATAAGAAATTTAGACTAATGATGCATATAAAGAAATCGATTTTATAGTATTTCCGATCTCAATTGAAGAACCAACAGGTTGCCAGTATGTATCAGGTTCTGTCGCTTACTCATTATTTCGGCATAGAAATATTTGAAAAACTTGTTCCCATATTTATTTAGCCATACCCATATACAGGTCTGGTCGAACTAAACGTGGAGGTCGTAGAAATGTATACACCCAGTTGAAGAATGCACGCGAGGACAAATGGCGTATAACACAGCCGTACTAGGCGACTGGACAATAAATCTCAGTTGTTGACAAGTGGTTGACAAATTGCCTGGCAGTGCAGTGCAGCAATGCGGAACTTGGTGTGATTTATTTATTTTAATTTATTATAGGCATCTTATTAATAATTCATATTACAATTATTGCTAAACGGATAAATAAGAAGGATATTTTGTTTACTAATATTATTACAACATGGCATTTTGGAGATCTTTTGAAAAGAAAAAACCAAATTTGCCATCAATAAAATAGAATTGTTTGACGTAAATAATTCAAATATATTGTTGGCCAAATGAACATATAATAGAAATTTTCTACATTAGTATAATTACAAATTATTATAATTTTTTACCTTTAGCAGAAAACCTATGAAACTTATTAAATTTTATTGCTAGGCGTTTTTATACATATTTAACTAACTTAGAGACTATACACAGTAATTATTTTGAAATGAATAACATCATTTAGAGTAAAAGTTTGCAATTTTATTTGTAAAAATGTTGATAAAATTGAAATATTTACAAAAACTTTAACAGGTTCAACTTGAATTTTAATTATCTGATAAAATTTACATCATAAATAATTTACCAAATCAAGTTTAAACTTACAAAACCACCATTTGCTCTGTCGCCATGTAATATGTGACTGCAGTCATATCCCAAAATAATAAGGCAGTGATTTCATCTTTAATCCGGCTCACCGTTTTTAGCAGTCAACACAAAGAGAAGTACGAGTATACTGATAGAAAATGAGGAAATAATGATATGACCAAGAAACTATTTAAGACAACTATTAGAAGCTCGAAAACTAAATCGTAGAATATATTAGACGGAGGAAACATGGAAGGTCATATGAGGACAAAAGTGTGGCAAGAAAAGGACGGCGCCTAATAATTACGCATATTGGAAGTACAGCAGGATTTTTGGAACAGGATAATTGTAATGGATAATGCACCTTATCGAATTCGACGAAACAATGCTTAAACCCGAATTACTGAAAATCACGGAGAGAGAAAAGGCCAATACATGAAATGGCTGCAGCTAATGGGATTACAGTATTTCGCTTGCCATCCTACCACAGTGAACTAAATCCCATTGAGTTAATCTGGGCCCAGATAAAAATGGAGTAGCACAGATGAGTCTATAAACTTTTTAAAGTAAATATTCACAGTGAACTTATTTCTTATAATTTTCTGTGTGACCCCTTCTGAAGTAGTACACCTATGGAATCTTGTCGCCTGCACCCGTTACCCCTTACTCGTCTAAGTGTTGGAAATGAATCACTGCCTATTATTATGGAACGCAGGTATAGAGAATAAGAGCGTTGTATACGGTTCGTGAGAATACTTGTCTACTATTTTGAGAAATATCTAATTTATGAGGGGAAATATAATCATCAATGTCTTTGAAGTTTGATGGAACTAACTTGTCATATAAAGGGTGTCCCACAACTAATGCAGGATTTGAATTGTGCGCCATTTTCATTCCGAACAGTTGGCAACATTGTGTGTAGGGTCAGTAAATACGTTGCGGTTAGACAAAATGGGACATTATACAATGGATGAGAGAGTTAAGATTGTGAAAATTCATTACAAGTACAGAGAGTGTGTACCTGAGACTGTGCGCAAATAACGTGGGATTCTCATTCGGTAGAAAGAAACAACTGTGAAAAGATTAATTGACAAATTTGAACAAACAGATTCAGTTACTTATAATAACGGAATATAAGTTTCATAATCAGTTGTATTGTTCTCCTTAAGTTATATATCTTTCCTTTTCTATTTCTTAATATTATTGTTGTTCATAAATTTTAATTAGTAAATGATATTTCACAGTTTATCATCTAACTATAGTCGGATGATATTTCTCAGGTATAACTTCGCGAATTAGGATACAAAAACTACATATGATCTTTTACGTTGTAGTGTAATAAATATTAAAGTATCACCAGCGTAGACGCTTTACAGTTTCGCAATGGGGAAACTACATAAAAATTATTGCTTTAAACAGTATTTGAAAATAAATACATTTCTCACATTCTCCCAACCTATATATGCATATAAATTGGAAACCGCGGCTTAACTGCTGCGCTTAATCTACGAGATGTGTGACCTAAAAAAATAAAAGTCCTCTTTCACGAGCTGACCCTTTGTGGGCAACAGCCGCTTTCCCACGATAACGTTAAACCTTTGAATCAGCCCTATATTTGTTAACTCCCGAACTTTTACTGAATGAAGGATTTCTCGCCTTTGTGCGATGTCAAATAAAATACTGTTGCAGCCTTAATTTCAGATGGAATCGGATTTTTTACATTGTGAGAATCGCCAGCGCAACTTTGGGAACATGTACTTTTCCTCGAATTCTCTGGTTCCTTTTTCTTTATCGGCGCAAAAGAACAAACGTTCTGGATTAAAAAGTAATTAAGTGACATTTAGATGAAGGAATCTTTTTTCAAGCGTAATATAATTTAGTTTATAGCAGGGAAGTATCAATTTTTAAACATACTGGTAGGCTTTTTTATTGTTTATTGAGATATTAAGCTAATTCAATCAAATCTTATCAAATAAAGTCAAACAATATTCTTCGATACCAGGAATCTAAGTGTGCGAAAGACATCCAATCTCATAGGCCAGGAAAAAGAGCTGGGATATGACCATTTCACGACTTTTTGTTTCGACAAGCTGAATTTATCACTATAGATGCTAAATATTATGTACAGTAATATATTAGTTTCCACAGTCATAAAAATGGGGGGAAGATTGTTTACATGCTGGTTAATTGTATAATTTTTACGTAAATTTTCCCTTATAACTTGTTTCCGTTCATTTTCACGAGAAAACAGTAAAATACTTTATTTACTTCTTCAAAAGACCTACTAAGACCTAAGAACTGGTCCTTGAGCGTTAAAAAATATTGACTAGATCAAAAGTTATAAACAGAAGAAGTTTATTTATGACTTTTGAATTACATATTTATAAACTGCGTTATTATTACCAGAACGTTTTGGCATCGCGTCCTCTCATTCCTTATCACTGTCTAATAACTCACACGAAATCTGGAATCGGTAAGTTGAATAGTTTACAAGTTATGGCCTTATAAACAAATGAACTAATTATTATTAGTCTGGACGATCCACAATCGCATTAATTTTTTTCATCATAATTTTTTTTTATTTCAAATTTACAACCTGGAAAGTTTTTTTTANATAATTTTTACGTAAATTCACGTTTTTCGCTTATAACTTTTTTCCGTTCATTTCCACGAGAAAACAGTAAAGTACTTTTTTACTTCTTCAAAAGACCTACTAAGACCTAAGAACTGGTCCTTGAGCGTTAAAAAATATTGATTAGATCAAAAGTTATAAACAGAAGAAGTTTATTTATGACTTTTGAATTACATATTTATATACTGCGTTATTATTACCAGAACGTTTTGGCATCGCGTCCTCTCATTCCTTATCAGTGTCTAATAACTCACACGAAATCTGGAGTCGGTAAGTTGAATCGTTTACAAGTTATGGCCTTATAAACAAATTAACTAATTATTAGTTTGGACGATCCCGAGCATCTTCCACAATCGCATTGATTTTTTTCATCATCATTTTTTTTTTATTTCAAATTTACAACCTGGAAAGTTTTTTTATCTTTTAGCCTAGCCTAGTTGCAAAGTGAAATATACGACGCACCGGCGTCATATAGTTATTCCGATTCCAGATTTCGTGTGAGTTATTAGACAGTGATAAGGAATGAGAGGATGCGATACCAAAACGTTCTGTTAATAATAACGCAGTTTATATAAATGTTCAATTTTTTTGATGATGAAAAAAAAGGACATTACTCTTTTCTCGTGGAGATTAACGGAAAAAGTTATAAGTGAAAAACGTGAATTTACGTAACAATTATACAATTAACCAGCCTGTAAACAGTCTTCCCCCCCAAGTTTTATGACTGTGGAAACCAATATGTTATTGTACATAATATTTAGCATCTATAGTGATAAATTCAGCTTGCCGAAACAAAAAGTCGCGGCCAAATCTATATTTCCTGGCCAACACAAACAAATACAACAAAAGGTTGCTAGCTACTGGTACTGCGGGAAACAACTGCTCTATAAGCTATATGATCAACTATTACTGGTTTTCACCAAGCTAGTACTCATAAATAGTTGTTAATAATAATAGTTGTTTCCAGCTGGAATATTCATATATTACTAAAACATGAATTGTTGGCAACCCACAGTACATGCCGAGGGAAAAAGTACAGGTCAACAATGACGAAGCGAAGGGAGTAAGTTGTTGTTCCGCATTTGAAGGCATCTAACTGTGAATTTGAAGTTATATTTAAACAGAAAACGATTCGTTATTAAAGTCCAAATGAACTCCGTATCCTGAGGTTCACATAGTTAAAAGTGGCAGGTTACACATTTAAAAGTCATGCCTTTGAATGCCAATACAATAATATTGGAAGGGAACAAATTCAGAGAAGTGTTATAAAATTCATGTAAGTAACATTGTTTATTTTTGAGTATTTCATTTATCATTATTGATTACTGCTTGATTTTTTTGCTAGGTTACTTGTTAAGAACTGTTTGTGTGGCGAATACCCACTCGTTTACGCAACGAGTGGTGTTATTTGAGGTTACACTAGCTTGTCCAGCGGCGGGGTATCAAAATAATAATATCTCTGCATAAAAATACCCCCTACTCAAAGATACATCCTGTATGTATGAAAAACTGTACCAACTTCAACACAAAATAATAAAAATCAGATTTAGAGGACCATTTTTAATTTCCTTATTTTTTCTAGAAGAGGAAGAAATCATTGTTTGACTATCACTTCAATATTTTTTTATAGAACACACACATTTTTGAACAGAGGAGTACAACAACTTTTTTGAGGTATTTTATTTAAATTTTCTTATAGTTGTTTAACTTCACTGTAACTTACTCTCTCAAAACTTTCTTCTTTGATGTTTAGATTAATTTCATAATTCACTTCAAACTTCTTGCATATAGCTTCATATAAAAGGAAGTTTCCGTATTCTAGAACTGATTATTTCTGATAATGAATAGCTGCTGAAGTACGCACCTGAATATTTGACATTTCATCGTCACAAGTGAATATGTTAATTAAACTGTTATCCGATGTAAATACAAGAGACAACTTTTCAATAAGAAATTCAGTCTGTAAAACATAGAATATGTTCGTTCGAAAGCTTTGTGCTATAGCAATTTATTATAGTTATGAGTAATTTTCATTGCTTCCTTTAAATGGAGAAAATGGTATCCTATTCTAAATAATATTTTTTTAAGCTACACTCTATTCAGTAATCCTCGAACATAGTTATATCTATTGTATTTATCACTGGTAATTAAACTAACCATTTCGTTGAATCAAATATAAACTCATTTGGAATCCATACAATTATCTAATGAAACAAGTAGATACATAAACTGATCACTTTTCCTTTCTTTTAATTTTTAGGCAGGTCTTGCAAATTCTTTCAGGGTATATCCGCAATCTCTTGGAATCATCTGATCTGGACACATACAGACATAGGTGGTACATATCTGTATAGGTGGTACATATCTGTTGCAGCGGAATTCAATCCAACAGCTCAATACCTAATCAACCTAGTTCAACTCTTGAGTCGCGCCTTTGACACCTCGACTACTGCAGCGCCTATTACTGTGTTATTACATTTTATAATATAAGCTTACCTAGGTAATGCCATTCTGTAACACTATAAAAAAAATTACTCAATTTTCACTCAATTTCACTCAATATTGTATCAATTTCTGTCCACATCCGATTGAGTAAAATTTTCACTCTATTAGTATGAGTACAACTGAGTGAAACTATTGCATCAGAAATGAGTGACTTGTACCTAAATCCGAGTAAATTTCCTCATTATTGAGTGATCCCACCCCATTCTATGGTTGTCGTGCGATTCCTATCGTCGCCATTAGGTCATCTCAAGGCGTGGTGTATGGGGTGTAGTGCTGGACAATATCCGTTTATCCTGTTATTTTAGCACAATTGTATTTAAATGCAGTGGTTTGATTACAATAAATAAAAACAATAATAACTTGAGTCTAGATTAATATTTGGTTAAATAAATGGAATGTTAAATTGTTACATAACTTACTTAGGTATTTGTAACGTAACGGTTATGATAATGTATTCGTCCGATCAGTTAACCAATTGTTTTAATTGAGACTTAAAAAATTGTCTCTAAAATCTTTGGCAGCTTTGTAGTGTATGACTTTAAAACAATGATATGTAAATTAAAATTTAAAGAGAATATAAACCAAGACTGAGTAAAAAATTACTCAATATTTAAATTTAGAGAAAGAGTCAACTCTTAATTGGTTTTACATATTCAGAATAAAGTCAAAAGTTGATGCAGAAACTCGGATTTGAGTAAAATTCAGTCATTTCTGTTGCAATAGTTTCACTCATAAAATATTAGTTGTACTCAATCGAGTGTGGACAGAAATTGATACATTATTAAGGAAAATTGACTGAAATTCAGGGAATTTTTTTACAGTGGAACGTTACAGTGTGTGCTTTTATACATACTGTGCAAAACCGTACTTATCTTATCAACTTCGACGTCACCTGTTACATGGGTGTTGTATAACAATGAAAAAGTAATATTAACGGTCGGTAGAAGGATGCACAAAAAACAAGCACTTAGGTAGGGAATTTTGGAAGGAAGCCAAAATAGTCGAATATAGGCAGTTGAAGTGAGAACAGTGTGCAGATAGGTAGCAAGACGATCGGCGGGCAGTGTGACAAAGTAGTGTAAAATTAAGTGTTTAACCGGTATTAATTAGCAGGTAATATCCTTTAAGTACTTTGTTGTTAATTGTTCTATGTAATCTTATGATTGTGATGGTTATAGATGTTTCATGTTAATAATTCTTTGTATGTTTAGCTTCCATTGCTTTATGCTCAAGGGCATATATTTTTCCAAGGTAAAATTGTTATAATTATACTTAAAGTTTGCCCATTATTTATTTCATGTTAAAAATATATGTATTGTCCTGATTGCCAGACATTACAATAACGACTTCTTTGTTTCACATCTAACTTGTTTTTGCCACGATTACGTTATACGTAAAATATAGATGTTTCATGATAATAATTCTGTATATGTTTAGCCTTCATTGTCTTACGCTCAGGGGCGTATATTTTTCTAAGATAAAATTGTTACAATTATTATTATAGATTGCTCATTATTTATTACATGTTAAAATATGTATATTGTCGTGACTGCCCAGATATTGCATTAACGACTTCTTTGTTTCACATTTAACTTGTTTTATCATGATTAAGTTGTTCTTTGATTTCTTGTGCTCACTTTATGTCATACGTCTATACGAGCCTTGTTGAGTTTACTAACATTTTCGCCCGTGCGGAACGAATCTGGATTAAGCTCGATTGCCTCCCGTATGGGACTCCAGTGTTATGAAGGATCTTCCGAAATCTCAACTATAGCTGGATTGCCTCCCGTATGGGACTCCAGTACCTTCCGGCCCTGCCGGCTAACTAACACCAAACCTCTTCAGTTTTACTTGGAAGTGTGTATGACTAATATGAGGTAACAGATGACATTTAGTGACACATTAAATGAGACAGGTCTTATTTATCATTAGCAAAGGATCTTAATTTATGCCTTTTGTTAGCGGTTGTTTTGTATTTATATTTGGGTAGTTAGAGCAACG
The DNA here is from genome assembly GCF_000390285.2 of Anoplophora glabripennis. Classification (NCBI taxonomy): domain Eukaryota; kingdom Metazoa; phylum Arthropoda; class Insecta; order Coleoptera; family Cerambycidae; genus Anoplophora; species Anoplophora glabripennis. The sequence continues at coordinate 713,402 of NW_019416239.1, forward strand.
ATCGTGGGTTTCTCTGCCATGCTCTTTCCCCACAGGAGCTCTAGGTGAGCCTGGCACTCTCATTCTATGTTAAATGGTTGTTAATGTTTTTGTTGTTCTTTCTATTTGTCACATGTTTGATTTGAAGACTGTTGTACGTAAATAATAAAGTTAGGTGTATTTACTCTGCTTTTGTTTTATAAAATTAAACCATACATCCCCTCAAAGAAAGTTAGTAGCCAGCGCCTTCCGGCCAATAAAAAAATAAATACACATAACGTAGGTATTCTTTATGACGATCACATATTTTTGGCCACAACTAAGTTTCTTTATTTTTTTTTCGATCGAACCCGGGTATGTTATACTACAATACTGAAATACAAACCAACGTCTTATCTAATATAGTGGATTATACCCATCCTAAGGGTTTTATAGTTCAGTTTTTTCATAGCCCTACATTGTAAATAAAAGGTGGATAGAAACTAATACATTATTGAGTAAAATAGTGTGAAAATAAGTTCAATTTTTCTTACAGAGTAGCAGTTCTAATTACTATATCATACGACAGTAAAGTTGTGCTTTTTAGTTGAGCTTCTTCACAAGTGTAACAACAAAATACCACACTACTATAATGGAACATATAATTATAATATTTGAAACTTCTCAAATTTGTAATTTAATATACAGCACCATTTAGATTTATTGTTAAATAAAAAAATATGTAAAATATAAAAAATATTTCACTGACAGTCGTTAGATATACAGCAGCAGTTTTCTCCATCTAGAAACCGTTTGATTTTATAGAGAAACATAATTAGTTATAGGTACATGTTTACAGTTTCATTGCATGTCGCTTTACCGAAATGGCTAACTACAAAACACCAATATTAATAAATAGATGTACCTATAAAATGTGGTTATAAAATAAAATTAGAGATATTTAAAAATTTTTTCGCTGTTTTATATATTTTATTCAGAAAAAAAACTTGTTTGCATCATCTTCATCAACGTATAAATCGGAAAATGTATATTCAGCGTATTTAAAAGCTCTAACCGAATATTAAACATTTAAATAAAAAGGGAGAAGTTTTTTCAGCTGAGGGTGCTGAGATATCACACCTCTCTACGTTATCAGCCATTTTCAGAAGCATGCCCGTCTTCCACGAAATTCCGCTAAAAGGGTGGAAATATAAAATACACACCCACTGAATTTATTGTTCAGTCGCAATATCTCGACAAATTTGCGTGAAATTTCGTTGCGTTATATTAAAAATTGAAAATGAAAAGGAATGGACGAAAGTTATTCAAAACATGTAACGCCCACATGACATTTCGGTTATTTATAAAACACGAACGAGAACTTGTGTCAAAAAAATTATACAAGAATGCCCTGGCCAGAACAAAGTATTTTAGGCGAGCTTATGAAAATTTTTTAACCAATCATGGGTAACTATTTTTAGAATTTTTAACATCACCTTTCAAACGGTGAAAATTACGTAAGATATAATGATAATGTGTGTAAAATTGTTTCAATGTGTGTTTAGTTTTCAAATAAATTACTGGACTTGGAGCTTTACGTATTACAGCATTGAGTACCTGAGGGAGTAACTAATATCCGCCACAATTCCTAACCTTCTTTCCTATAAAAAGCTTCAGCCTGTTGCGCTAAGTCGATCATTTGGGAAGGAAACGGTCACAAAAGTGTAACTAAAATAAGAAGCGGTGATGTCGGTAATAAAACAAACCTTTGAGGTTAGGAAGAGGTTAATTGAAAACTTCAAATGAGTTCTCGTAAACGGAAGAAAATAAGAAATAATTTTAGTGACTGCTTTACTCGAGAGTATTTACCCTAGATATTAAAATCAACGTTTTACTTTTTACCTATTTAGTTTTCCAAGTACATGGAATGTTAAACACTGCACTAACATTCGTAATGCTTTTAAAATATTAATATATACCGGGTGCATTTTTTAACCTGAAACTTTCAGATACCTCAAGAAATAAGCACTGTACGAACAAAGTGTTAATAATCAAAATTTAATAATTCCGCGGGGGAAATACATTACTGCTAAAATTAGTCTCTCTCCCTCACTTATAGATGGAGTGGTAACTATGAAATATTAAATAAGAATTCCCTTATTTTATTGCAGACTCAAATTCTACGGCTAAAAGTAGGTACGTAGGATTTTTCTGAACATTTTTTCGATTTATGATAAAGAACGCTGTAATCGACGAAATTCAATACCGTTTCAATACGTTTTCACCATAAATAAATAAAAAATAGTCTTAAAATAAATTTCTCAACTTTTCAATTACTGAAAAATGACATCAAGAAACTACTATTATCGCATAGTTTTTTTTTTTTGAAAAATCTCCCATTTATATTAACCTCTCTATCTCCGTTGAAGCTTTGAATCCGTCAAAAATAAATTTACTGTCAGTATCAAACAACAAATGACGAATACGAAATAAATCATCATACTTTTTGCATTTTTCTGCATTTAGGCAAATAAAAAGTCTATTATTATATACGTCTGAAAAGGTAAAAAAAAATCTATTCAACGGGATGGCCAAATACAGGGTACTCTATTTAAAAACACATATGTTTATGTAATATCGGAAAAACTGTGCGATTTATAAAAAATCTGAGCACGCCAATAGCTTCCTCATAAAAACTAGAACTAATGATGTCCAAACTTTTTTCTTCTAAATTTAATGACAACGGAGATAGAGAGGTTAATGTAAATGGGCGATTTTTCAAAAAAACCCTGTATATCCAAAAATAATCAGGTTAACCAAGATCTTTTGGTACCAGCGAAGTAAACTAAAAAGAAGAGGAGGGGACATCGATATCAGATTTTTTATATCTATCACCGTTTTGGCTGTACCCTATGAAACTGTCGAAAATCAACCACCCTGTATATTTCTACAGCTAACAATTTACCAGCTATTCGAAATTTGCAAAATGAACAAAATTTTTTGGAGACGAATTTCAAGTCTTTGCATAAAAAGTGGTATATTTTATTGCAAACATTTTTCAGAATCGTATACATAGGGTTCATCGATTACAGCGCCATCTACCATGATTAAAAAAAATGTTTCAAACAAATTCTACGTACTTTTAACCGTACAATTCAAATCTGTATATCCTTTTTTAACAGCTTGTTAAAGTATTAACTGTGACAAACATTTCAAATAGTTTAATGTTATTTTTTCTGTTAAAATTTAGTGTATAATAAATAAAATATTGGGACTCATAAGAGAATCAATATATCATTCAAAATTCATCTAGAAAAGTTGCTAATGTTTCGAAAACTCCTCATTTTCATGTTCAAAATTAACTGAATATGCTGAATATCAAATGAGATTTTTTTCAGTCAGTTTGATTAGAGCTTTGAAAATGAAAATAAAATAAATCTCTTGACTGATTCTTTTGACGCAGAAGTTATTTATTTAAAATTTATTTTTCTTTTATATTCTGTGTGTGCTATAACACCACTATTAAACAATTATATACAATAGCATTTATAATTCTATAGTTCATCTGGTAGGAATATTAAATAACAAATAAAAACACTGGTTAATGCCAATGATGGCTATATGGGACTGCCAAATACAGGGTGTTTCTAAAATATGGTTCCAAACTTCTGCTGTGTTTATAACTCATTAAAATAAGCCAAAAAGTTCCTATTAACATGTGCCCTAAAACGCACCCTTAGGAAGTTATATGCCCTTAAAAGGGCTCAAACAAAACTGTTTTTTTTCTGTTATTGACAAAACGGTCGCAAATAAATAGAAAAAAATGTATGGGTCTTACATAACTTTTTACGTTAAATAACATGTGCTACTCCGTTTTTCGACATGCAAATCATATGCGTCCCATTTAGGTTGGTGAAGGGGGTTTTCGGCCCGTAATTTTTTTTATTTCAATTTTTTT
>NW_019416239.1:717942-724566 GCF_000390285.2 Anoplophora glabripennis
ATTGCATGTCGAAAAACGGAGTAGCCCATGTTATTTAACGTAAAAAGTTATGTAAGACCCATAATTTTTTTCTATTTATTTGCGACCGTTTTGTCAATAACAGAAAAAAAACAGTTTTGTTTGAGCCCTTTTAAGGGCATATAACTTCCTAAGGGTGCGTTTTAGGGCACATGTTAATAGGAACTTTTTGGCTTATTTTAATGAGTTATAAACGCAGCAGAAGTTTGGAACCCTATTTTAGAAACACCCTGTATAACACCTGTTATGTCGATATTATTTAAACAGTTTATTTGCTTTTGAGGATACATCAGATCACTCAAATTATTACCTTCTTATTCTTTTGTTTTTTATAAAATGGATACGCTTAAATCATCAGGAGATCATTTTAATAAACTTCTACAGTTTAAACTTCTGTTTAGAATAACAAATATATTATTATCATAATTGTATTATAATAGATATTTCTGCAAAACATGTTAACTAACACGTTTTATCACGACACAATAATGTATCCTAAGCTCAAATCACTTCATTAGTAAAATTAACCGTGTATCGTACTGTAAAAATAAGTAAATAAACAAATAAATTCATTAAAATATCTACGAAATCGTTACATCCGCAAATAAGTTTCCACTATTTTCCAATTTTACAACCACATGATAAATTGCAGTAGATAACTTCCTACCACCTATCTGGGACGTGTTTCGATATTACGTACACATGGATAAAAGCGAAATTTAGGTACAGCCCGTACCGTGAGCTAGTGAAAGATGAAAATACCTAGGGAAAACGCTTGGGGGAGATTACACCGTTGGGTAATTGGTAAGTGAAATATGGAGCTGATATATCAGTGCTGGAATTAATGCTATTATGTACCTAGAAGTTAATACAATTTGAGTGCCATCCCTCGCCATTTTCCGAGTTGTGTTATTCAGATTATTATTTTGGGGTCGCCTTACTGATTGACAGTTCTGAAAAAATGGTAGAATCCTTAGGTTAGATGCTCTGTAAGATTTGTCTTATCATTTCATTCATATTATTATACAGGGTCACTCACATAACATTCTACCCACTTATTATAGACACTTATATATTTAGAAAAAAATAGTAGGAGCCAAAGTTATAGTAAATTTTCTTGCGATATCGAAGAAGCACAAAAAAAAACAATTGAATGTTGCGTTTCTGAGATATGAACCAAACCTGTGATTTTTTTTTAGTTGGAAGACAATGTTTATCGTTTTTGGATTTTTTTATTTTTTTGTGAACAACAATACAGTGCGTTCAATTTTCAAACGTCATTATTACGAAAACCGCTGATTTTAAAGTTATGGTATATTATACAAAAAGTGTTCAGAATTTACCGTACAATTCAAAAATGGCAGGGTGTTCCATTAAAAAAAAATCAATGATGACTTGCATATGTTCTTGAGATACCCTGTATACAATTTTTTTATGTCAAAGAATCCGCAACTAAAAATACTAATCGACGTGTCCGAGCGTTTTTCCACAAAATAATTACGAATTAAGCATCATGAGCTGTACATATATACATTTCATATATGTACTTCAACAATTGCACAATATCTTCAAGATTGGCTTGGATCGAGCGTGTGTCGTTATTAAATTTACTAAGCAATTATTAAAGGTGTTCAATCATCTCTCCTTGGCAAAAGACGATGCCCTGTGTTATCCACATCAATGACAATATTAACTGCGTTCAATATTATCTTTCTTAAGTCATATAAGCTACTAAGTCGTCCTTTGTTTACTTTATCTTGCAAAACTCCTCACAGCAAGAACTACGTGAAGGCAAAATCAGTACTTCCTGCGGACCATAAAATTGCCCATTTATAAAAGAGTTAAAAGAATCCTTTGTTTGGAATAGGATGGGACTATTATAAAACTTTTTTCACAGGAAATATTCCTGAAACTCAAACATGTCGCTTTTTTCTTTTTTTTTTTTGATAATACTATACTTGTGACAGTAAGAGAGTCTCAAAACTGAAATTGTGAAATTCGGCAAAAAAAAAAGCGTTTAAATCAAGTAAATCGGAAAGTAATTAATTGGAATTTATTATTATTTGCTGTAATCTTTAATTCTTTCATAAGTTATTTTTATGAAATAATATTCGATTGATAAAATATTTTGTTTACAAATTTGATATCGGCAGACGGTTATCAAATTGCATATCCTTTCCATTCTACTGGAGTACCTACACTTAGAGTGCCGAATACTAAGTAATTAATATTCAAGGGAAGATTTTTTACTCGGTATGAACAATTTTAGTGCTAGACTAAAAATTTACTACTCCTCTTTTTTGAGTAGTAGTTTATAATTGGAAGAAGTTCCCGGCTAGAAGATTCCGTAACGTAAAAATAACGTATTTCATAATTCTGTATGAAATATTCCCCGAGAGAGAAATTGGTGCATATGATAATTTTAAAAACTGATAAATTTCAGTACCTATAAAGAATCATTGTATTGCAAATTTTAAAGATAATTTCTCACTCTATGGTGGAATAGTAAGTGATACATATAAAATAGGTCACTATTAGGAACTATAGTTATAAATGATTTTTTTATTTTACTTAATATTTTTTTTTATTTAAAACACGAAACGGCAACAAGAAAAAATGTCTTTCGAAGAAGTAGGTTAATACTTTATGTAAATATTGAATATTTTATCTGAAAAGGATAATAAAATATTAAGAGATAGGGGTCATCACCTATAATATCCGGAGATTCCTGGTCACTAAACATCCCCATAACATTTTAATAAAAGTCCAGTCCATTTTATTGCGAATTTTATAACTATATATATATGAGCGTTATAACAAATTTTATTTCCAATAAACTTGTTTATTTCTTAACATTTCTCTTAAAAGTAGTTGTTAATCTTCTAATACACGAGTTAATAACATTTCCTCAGGACATATATTTGATAAATCAAAAATATGTCAATAATAGATAATACATAGTGGTAATTATTGATGTATAATAATAATTTGCAAAAAGTTTGTTGTGAATTAAAGTGAGTTAAATATGAGAGTATCTTAAAAACCTGAATGCTGTTTTACAGAATGATTTTCCGCAACATCTCGCATTTTTTCATTGGATTCTGGGAAATAATGGGCAAAATCCTGCGTTTTGGCGTACATGAAATAAATTTTTCAAGGGGCTCAATAATTTGGTATTGATTTCATAATGACCACATATGGCAAGAAGAGAATGTCTAAGCTGAAGCTCATCATCAACAGGTTTTTCTGCAAGAGTGGATTGGAATTTTTTGGAGACCAGTTAATTTCTGCTATCCGGATTGAATGGAGAACATACTCTTTTTATTGATGTACGTCTAGGTGTTAGAACTCGATTTATATCATGGTGGGACTGATCCATTTTAATACCCATGTCAAACCTCAGTTTTGGTCTCCTCAAATACCCGATTTAAATCTTATAGATGTTTATATATGCAGTTATTTAAAATTTTTAATGTGCAAGATTCTAGAATTGTGAAACCGCATTTTTGAATCATGATGGGTAATTCAAAGTTTAATTCAATTTATTTTCATTAATTTTAATTGATTTATTTTAGTAATAAAGGCTATCCCACGAAACAGAACCCTGAACACACCATGGTCTATTTTGTTTTCTTGAAAAGAAAAAAAATAAGAGCTAAATGTTTTTCTTCAAGTTCGAAGGAATATAAATCATTAACGTTCATGATGAATCAGCTTAATTTCTTCGTGTATATTTATGTCCTGTGTATTTGAATAGTTCACATTTTTGGATGTAAATAATAGTTTTGATGAGATACTCCCAAACTGTCTTTCTTATTATTGATGTATGAGACATAAAAGTTTAGGAACAAAGATTTTTTTTAGATATTCTCCAGTTCCATAGTACCTACAGTTAGATAGTGGATAATACCTTCTGCAGAATTAGAATTTTGAAAGAGATTGGGAAGTTTCCATTCACAGCAGTAAAAGTATAGGTAAAAAATTTAAAATTGTCTACTTTTAAATATATACTTTACATAGCTATGAGTCTATCTAAGCACTAATACAAACCAGAACTTAAGATTTTTAAAGACATCTCCCTCAAACGAACTTCTGAGAAATTACAAAATTCGGAAATCAGAAAAGTTATATTTAGTCTGAAATCCAATACGACTGAGTCAGAGGTATGTACACACAATAAATTTTATAAAATCATTTCACAAATTTAAAGTTAAAACATATTATCACAAACTTTCGCTCAATTTTAAAATGTTATTTATTAATCTTTCCAAATTTTGGTTATATTAGTGTCATCTTATACGTAACAACTGGCTCTAACTCAGTACGTTCTTCAAATACATCTATCAAAGCGCAATATTTTATGGCAGCTTAAATCGTCAAAACTGGATCCCTCACACCGGAAATACATCGGCGCCATATATTATATTGTACGGATTAAATTGGTTATCGATGTGGATTTTCGAATCATTTTCCATCAGAATTGCCTCCCCAACAAGCCCATTGTACACTATCAGCGAGGTTAAATTGAATGTAATAAACATTCGGAAATGGAGATTATTGGTTTGTTAATAGTTTACTAATTGGATTATTGTGGTAACCAAATATATTTTTGTATTTACGAAACTGTATTTAATTTATAGCTGCATCTAAATAGAAATTATACATCAGCTAAGCTTGGGTATAAATTTAAACTGTAATATGATCAAAAGTATAATTAGGCGGATAGGTTTGTTTCCGCAGCAATGTCAAACGGTTTGCAATTGTCTGCGCATTAAGAACCATTTGCTGATGGTCATACCGACTGAAGATTTATCTGTAGATTGTCAATCCGAGACATACAAAGCTATCAACTGCCCCTTATGACAAGCTGCAGCAGACGACACCGACGAAAGCCGACGCTGGTGGTAGAACAACTGCTGACGACGCACGGCGGATGCAAAAAATTCACCCCCGTTTCTAATTTCGGAAGCTAAGAAGTTCTCCGGATGTTAGGTACATAATTCGAGCTTGGAGACAACAACCAGAGAACTAACTATAACATAAGACGGCAAGCCCAAAGTCCAGTGCTGGTTGAATCCATCCAGAAGACGGGAAATCTAAAGATGTCAAAAGATGAAATCTAAGGCGAAGATCTCCACAGAACCAATGCGGAACCACCATGGGGTAAACGTCGACTCCAATACTCTGCAATTCGTTAATTAAGGACAGATATTTTTCCAGTTTGCTCGTATATTGTACGTCCAAATTACTTACATTTGCAGTATTGTATACAACCTTGTTTACAACTAAAAACATTGTTAAAAATTCAAATTTGTTTTCGAGCACATTGGCCTAGATCTCTCTGTAGTTGCAGTACCGAGTCTCTAAACTTACGGTGAAGAGCGCATTAGATACATCAAGCTCCAAGGTGCTTACAAATTACAAAATCTGTACTCTAAGGAGATCTACCTATACAAGCTCCAAAAAGCTTTCAGAGCCCTAGATACTCTAAGAAGACCTAATAAAGTGCTTAGGCAAGCTTACAAATCAGTGCTTAGGTAAGACAAAGCCTTTGTAAATAGCGATAAAGACCCACGAAGTTACTAAACACATTTTTTCGGAAAAAAAGGTTCTGTTGAATGCCTCCAATGGAACGAGTGCCATTCAGACGGTGTATCCACTGTGGGTAAAGGCGAATAAATTACGTGTGAATCAAGCCCCTAGGTCACCAATGGAGGACGACCGACAAACGCGACGTACTCTTACTCAACAATCAATTGAGATTGGTGTCAAGAAAGAGGCGTCCATTAATCCTGGTTACCTCTGTACAAGCGAGTGGAAGACGAGACCTCCAGCAAAAAACAAAGCCTCATTTCTGTGATGATTACAATCCTGCTACCATGAAGGATACTGGAGAGGATGACAACTGCCCCGAAAAGAGATATGTAGAATGATTAACTCGATATAGGGAATTTTTCTCGATATGACCTTAAAATGACCTTGAATCTGACCTGAGAAGGTCAAATAGACCTCGGATACGGAATCAGCGACACCAAAAACATAATAACCATGGTTGCCTCCACCATAGGGGAATTTTTGTCGGTTTGACCCTGAAATGACTTTAAACCTGACCTGACAAGGTCAAATGGACCTCGGATTCGGACTCAGCTACCTCAGCATAACATAAGCATATAGTGGGTCTAGTCCGATGCACATAATTTGTGATTATTTATAATCTCTTTGCAGCATATCTTGATTACCAGCTTTTAAACTTTTAAAAACATACTATCCTCGTTATTAAAATATATTATAATTATTATTTATAGTCTGTTTAGAAATGAAAGAGAGTAATAAAAGCTCATTATGTATGCAAATCGTAAATAAATGTAGTACTGGTGCTTATATTCAATATTTTTATATTATGTATTATCGGTATAGATGAGTTGCACTTTTAAAAAAACTTTGTGTGACCGGGTTGTACTAAATTGTAGCAGGTAGCTAAAATTTAATCCCCGACAATCCGTCTTTGTCTATGCCGCTTCAATTTCTCGGTCCATTTCTCTTATAAGTAAACAATATAAAAACAGCATTTCAAAACATGAGGCTACTTTAAGCATCATAACCGGG
>NW_019416239.1:724967-796988 GCF_000390285.2 Anoplophora glabripennis
ACACATGCTAATATTTCGTTTCAGGTAATTATCGGGTAACACTAATGCTAACAGGTAATGGGTGTACATTAGTATATTTCACTGGCTCCTGCCCTATGATGTATCCAGTAAAATATACTAATGTACACCCATTACCTGTTAGCATTAGTGTTACCCGATAATCACCTGAAACGAAATATTACCACGCCCATGGCCGGTTCTTATCTCGGGGTTTTATTACTCTCTTTCATTTCCAAACAGACTATAGGCTCCTAGATTACTATAAATTAATGTAATTTTAAATTAGGACATTAATGTGATTACCAAAAACATGTACAATGCTTAAAATATTCTTAGTAATTTTATTGCTCACACCAATATCATAAAAATGGTGTATTTATAACAATTCAGGCAATATTAGCTAACGACAATGTAGGCTACTTTCCCCGACCATCATTGAATTATACCAACAATATCTAGTAAACAGCTAAGATCTTCTGTCAGTCGAACCCACCCGACATAAACCGATTTCAGAGTGATTAGTCCTCATCAGTATACCATAGGTGAGACAATCGAAGAATGATGCAGCTATTTCTGATGTTATAATCACAGATATGTAAATATTAATTAATTATTTTATACTATCTATATTCAGATACAAAAACTTATGTCTTAGATCACACTCTCCAATATCGTAGTCTATTGTGTCCTTGTCCCATTTCGATCCTTTTTTCCCCCTATTATGCCAATTCAGGCCAAGTGCTTTGGTCAACCTGTACAACTAATTTTTAAGTAATCATGTTTGTTATAATAAAAAATAAATTGGGAATGTAACGATTCATCATGTATTGATTTTTTTCTGAAGACTATAACGACTAACTCAGTTTTTGCATCCGCAAATCTAGTTTGTACAAGAACATTGCTCTGAAATCGAATGAATATCAGTAGGTTTTCAATATCAAAATAAAGGATCCTAATTTGTCTACCTTCACCCTTAAAGATCTTTCTATCAATTGTTCTGGAATTTAGAATTAAAAGTTCTCCTGCTAAAATTCAGTGAAAATTAATTTTAAAACCGCAAGAGCTGACACACCCGACCGTTTACAAAAAGCAGCTTCAGTAACATATTTTTAGCTTTATGTCTGTGGAATATGTTGTACACATTAAAATTACAGAAATTGTCACAGTAAATAGGAAATAATTGCAGTATGCACTCTACCATATATTTCAGTTACAATTTGTATGAGAGTTAACTCTCCTGTTGTGGCCTTAATTTAGAGCACAGCACTCTAGATAATCAGATAGAAAAAGAAATTAAAATGGGAACATAGGATATATGTTTAACTTGGTAGCTTGTACCAAAAAACTAATTGCGACACTCAACCACTACTTTTATTTTTAAATTTTTGGAAGGAGTGAGATTAGGAAAGTTGTTGAAGGAGTTGATTATAAAATATTTTATAATCTCATGGGCCATTATAACATAACCCATTATACTTATACTCTCCCATTATAATTATATCTCATGACCCATTATAAAGGTGAAAAGCTTTTCAGTAAACACACTACACAGAGTTTAACAACAGCGTAACAATAAATTTTCATAGTTGATTTCTCTTGTCAAAAGAAATATACCTAAAACAAGATTTTTTTTCTAAAACAGTTTTTAGTAAGTTATACAAGAACTTTGTACTTCATAGCAGCTATTTTTATGTACAACTTAAACAAAAACTAACTAGTGGCTCTCTTTTTTTGTAGACTACAGCAGCTTCGGTGAATATCAAAATAACTTAAGGTTTTGAGTAAATTTACATCTGAATAAAAAGTAGTTAGAATTATAAATTCAACCATTCCATAATTACAATACGTACCCCTAATTGTTGAGATTTTAAAGCAAAATAAGTGGTTTTTATCTATGATCTGCTGGCCACCCAATAAACATCTTTTATCCACAATCACCTTATAATCGGACTTTCATCCACACATATGAACTGTCTGAAGTGATACTTTGTCCACTAGTGGAATAAAGTATCTTTGCTTCACTAGTAGAATAATGAAAAAATAATAAATCAAATTTAATTTGTTTAGTTATTAACATTAACATTTACATTTATAGTAATAGACATTTCGTTTTTTGTTTTTTCACATTTAACTTCCTTTCTGTTAATAACAACCCTTGCAGCATTGTTGCCATTATTTTCGGAACACATAACATGTGCCGAAGTTTGTGAAGAATTTGCACAAGTTACAGATGTCTCTTCTTGTAAGGAACGGCTATATTTTCCTTGGATTTTTCTTGCAATATCAAATTTGTTAGATATAGACTCCTCAACATAACTTTCTGCTACAGAGATGCTCTTCTATCCACAATGCCGTTTGATGGTTGTAAGATCAGCACCTTTATTGGCCAATAAAGTTGTTGAAGTGCGCCTTATACAATGGGCAGTATATGCTTCCGGATTTACGATATTCAAGAATTGAAGGTACCTTCGCCAATGTGTTGATTCCAACAGGCTGAGAAGTACATTTTTGATTGATGTATCTTAAAAAGAATTTGTCTTGTGTTAGGCGAATTGGACGCAGAGAAATAACGAGCGTTCAAATAAAAACGTGGTCGAAGTTGGCTCTGACACATTGGACGTAGGGAGTAGCTTATAGCGACCAACTTAACCTCATTTCTCAACGAGCTGTATAGCAGCTGTCAGTTTCAATAACGTTAATGACTATATAACTTTATTTTAAAGAATAATCGTGATAACAATAACAAACAATTAAAGGAGCTGCGGAAAGTGTCCCCCTCCTTGTTATAACAATAAATTAAAGCAGCTGCTGAAAGTGTCCCCCTCCTTGTTCCAAGCACTTTTCACACCTGTTCCTCAAAGAATTAAAGACATTTTCTAAGATGCTCGGGGTATTGTTAATTTCACGAATCTTGTCTATAAGTCGAGCCTGCAGATGGTTTAAATCAGGAATAGGCAGTTCAAAAATAGTGTTTTTAAGGTAAGGCCACAAAAAGAAATCACACGGCGTAATATCACATGACCTCGGTGGAAATTCATGTTCAGCATTGAGACTTATTAGTCGATTTTGGAAAACTTCCCTCAACATATTCATCGTCTCGCCTGCCGTATGTGCCCTTGCGCCATCTTGTTGAAAGTAAAAGTTTGTAATTTCGTTTTCTTCCAGCTGGTTAACAAAAGGAGCGATAATTTCTTCTCTATACCTTTGCGCAGTAAGAGTACCATTAAAAAAAATAGGTCCATAAATCCTCCTTCGATTGAGAGCACACCAAACTCCAATTTTTTGAGCGTGTAGAGGGCCCTCGACAAAAAAGTTATCTGGTTTTTCAGAAGACCACATTCTCATATTCTGTGAGTTTACGTAACCACTTAAATGAAACCAGGCTTCATCAGAAAAAAAGGTGATATTATGAAGTTCACCGTAGTTGTTTAAAAACCATTCACAAAATACAGCCCGTCGCGGAAAATCAACTTCATGAAGTTCTTGCTGACAAGTTAAACGATAGGAGAACAAACGCAAATCTTTTTTTAACACTGTGTGGCAGGTACCGACTGATACTCCCACCATTTGTGATAAAACACGTACAGAAGTTCTTGGCGCATTTTCCATTATTTGTTGGACATTTTCTTTTAATTCTTCAGTCCGCTTTTTAGGTCGGCCGCTTCCTTCTTTTCTTGTTACACTGCCCGTTTCACGAAAAACATTAACACAACGCTGAACTGCACTTTGAAAAATTTTGTACTCAACAACGCCGGGAAATTGATTTTGAAATTCTATGAAACATTCCTCAATAGAATACTTCCATATTCCATCAATCTTGCGTCCATTTCTAAAGTAGGACTCTATGATAAACACTTTTTGTTCTTGAGAAAACACCATTTTAAACGCTTTTTAAAACGAAAATATTCAAATTGATAGCGGCGATATAGCGCTTTGACAGATGACGTTTAACTTCATTTGCTATACGCTACGCCCTACGTCCAAATTTTCAGAACCAACTTGACCACGTTTTTATTTGAACGCTCGTTATATTTTTTGCATATTTCAACAGCGTTCACGCAAAATCCTTATTCGATAATTGTAAATTTTCTGGAAATGCCCGTCTTGATGTCAGGTATTGAAACTGCCAACGTCCTGTACGTCACTAAATTTCAAATTTATCAGTTCACAGCATCGACAGGCATCAGAAGCCCCCATTATTAGTGCAACCTAAAATAATTCAAAGTTCACTATATATCTAACAACATGTAAAAGATAAAGAGATATTACCTTAATCATTAAATATTCTTTATCGGATGCCCCAGTCAAAAATTCTTCAATACCTATGTCCTCTTTCCAATACTACAACTTTTTTGTTTTGTATCCTCTCGATTCACTCTTCAAGTAAGGAGTAATTGTCATAGTACTTATTCTCATTATCTCTATATTTGGTTGTTGAAGACAAAAATGGTTTTATTTCAACGGAGTATTAAATTTTCTTGGAGCTTTTTTCTATTTTACAGAATATAAAAAGAAAACTCAAGCGCTTATTTTGGACAAATTTAGTTAATACAACCACAGTTCTTTATGTAGTTCAAAATGGCTGTCCTGCAGTAGTTAAGTAACAAATTTTACGAAAAGTGCTGTTCTTACGGCTATTATATAAATTAGGTGACAAAGTTTGCAGCAAAAACTTTTGGTTACTTTAACAACCAATTTGGAAGTTTTTGATATAGAATGTTGCTTTTATAAGAGCGGAAGCGATTATCACTACTCTGGGTAATGTATTATTTTACCGTTATAATCTATGTGATGCTAAAATTAATTTTAAGTAGTTAAATTTGTGAATATTGAATTTCTCAACAGTATTTAGTATACAATATAAATTTATAAAAACATAGGCTGCTTAAGCCTTAAGTCGACGACAACAAATTATGCCTTGTAGGAACTTAGCAAGTTTGCAAAACAAAAAGTAAAAAAGTTTAGGCCTACAAATTTAATTCCACAATATGGCCACCAGCAAATTTATACAAACAACATAGGTATACCTAAAAAGTCTTTGAACGGAAGATGATCAGTTCTTCTACATGATTTGTATTTTTTATTCTTCCAAAAAGAGTCGCGAAACAATTGAACTACAGGCTCATGCTTGGTTCTTCAGATTAGACAGTGGCGGCTCGCAAATTTCATTATATTTATCATGAAAATACCCTTTCTGGACTAGAAATTATCATCTAAAAATCACTATGGGTCACATGCTTCTTCAAAAAATAGGACCACCTCAATTTTCACCAGGCGCCATTGAGATTTGACGCTTTCAAAACAAAAATCTACAAATATCGTTTTATCATAAGGCAACATGCCATGACAAAAATCTAAAACTCTAAACGTTTAAAATCTTTGTTTAAATAAATTGTCAATAGTATTAAAATAGTATCGATAGTAACCATTTGGAAACCAATAGCTGTAAGTCACCTATATAAGACATTTGCCAATACCAACCAATACCAGTAATCGAAAATTTGTACTGGAGAGCGACAAAAATTTTTAAGAAAGTTTAGTGAATAGTGACTCCACAAAAATAATACTTTAGCAGTCATAAACATATTGACTGGACCATTCTCGATCAGGAAGGCTTTCGACTTCAACTGATGACTCCCATCACCGATTTTCAAAGAAATTGCACGTTATGCCGTGAAATTTTGACTGAAAAATTGAACATGCATCGGGTTGCAGCAAAATGCGTTCCTCATTTGATAACCGAACAACAGAAAGAAAATCATGTGAACATATGTCGGCAACTCCAATTACGATGAAACATACATTCAAAGGATCATAACGGGAGACGAAAGCTGAGTTCACGACTATGACATTGAGAAGAGAGTTCAATCATCACAATGGATTGGCAAAGGATCTCCTCGCCCCAAGAAAGCATATCAGTCTTGATTCAATGTCAAAGTAATGCTCACAGTTTCCTTCGACTTTAATGGAATTGTGCATTTTGAATTCTTGCCACAAAGTGACAAGGTGAACCATGTGTACTATCAAAGCGCTTTACGTCAGTTTTGTGCAAAAAATTAGATTATTGTCCTCCCTCACCCTCTTTATTCACCAGACCTGGCTCCTTGCGATTGTTTCTTAGTTCCGAAATTAAAATCAGTGATGAAAGAACGCCGGTTTCATACTATTGATGACATCAAAGCAAATTCGTCACAGACTTTAAATATAGTTCAGGCGGTACTTGTTTCGGGTTGGGTAAAACGCATAAGATCGGAGATTTTTGCATTAACGGCTTCTAAATAACATCAGAAATGATAATATTTCTATGCAAATAAAAAAAAATATGGGCTTAATTTTTATTGCAAAAAAGTATAAAAAAATAGTAAAAAAATTCATTTTTTTCTTGGATTTCTCGTCGACAACTTAGCAACTATTCGTTTTAGACAAAAATTGAAAAAGAAAAAAGTTTTGTAACTAAATTTTGATCAAGATAGAGTTAGTTGCAATTCGAAAAAATAATTATTGTTGTTGCAAAAATCGGAAAAATCATTTAAAAAATTGCAAAAAATGCTAGTTTATTTGTCAATTTTTTTCAGACACTTGAATAATACCTAGGATCTTCATACTTTTCCCAATTAAACTTCTTAGTGCATAGAATCATCACACCAAATTTCATCCAATTCGGTTCGATAGTTTTTACATAATAATTGTTTAAATTTTTTATTTTTTTTAAATTAAAAAATTTTCAAAATCAAATTTCTAAAAATCTAAAGCCTTTGAATACTTGAAAATTTCACCACAAAAAGAAGAGCTCTCAAGCTTTAAAATGCTTTTTGAAAAATTCAAATCGGACGATTAGGTGAGCCGTGGTGATTGTTTAAACATTTTCGCAATTTTCACGCTTATAAACAATTGCAATAATTTAATGTTTTTTCAAATTTTTTTTTATTTTAAAATATGGTTTGAAAGTACTCGGAAAGGCGAGTATTTAAAAAAAAACCTGATGATCCGCCCATTATTTTCGGAGTTATAGCCCGTTAAAGTTAACCCTTATTTACAGCAAAACTATAAGGGTATAAGGGCTGTTTTTTGAACTAATAGGTTTGTCATTCCGAGTACTTTCCAGATATAAATTTTCAAAATTTGCAATCACGGGCGTCCCATTTAAAATGTCACTCAAAGATATTCAAGACCGCGTGAAATCAATGAGGTATCAGTGGTGGGGGGAGCAAACACACAGCTACTCCGATCTGAATTCTCGAGTTCAAAACTGCGACGCTCGGAAAAATTTCAATTATCTCAGCTTTTAATGGACCAATTTCGATGTTTTTTTTTTAAATCGATGTCTCGCAACTAAAAAATTCAATTATCATATTTTCAACTACATTTTATTATTAATTATTGGACTTTTGACATGCCGATAAACAGTTACTTTAAAAAATGATTAATTTATTATGTTCATTTATTTACTATGTTAATTGTCACGACCAAAATTTTTGCATGTTGCACCATGTTGTTGGTATTAATTAAGTATCCAAAAGATTCTTATATTTTTTTTATAAATAAAAAATAAATTTTAGATAAATATTTTAAAAGTAAACGAAAATATTAAAATTATAATTATTCACAATTTATGTGAGTAATAATTTTTGAAAGACTTAGAAATTTATCGTACAACTAAAAATTAATACCAATTTTCAGTTGTTTATTTAAATAATTATTGTTTAAACAATTTTATAATATTTAAACAAACTTACTAGTATTACCAAAAATTTGAAAAGAACATTAAATTATTGCAATTGTTTATAAGCGTGAAAATTGCGAAAATGTTTAAACAATCACCACGGCTCTCCTAATCGTCCGATTTGAATTTTTCAAAAAGCATTTTAAAGCTTGAGAGCTCTTCTTTTTGTGGTGAAATTTTCAAGTATTCAAAGGCTTTAGATTTTTAGAAATTTGATTTTGAAATTTTTTTAATTTAAAAAAAATAAAAAAATTTAAACAATTATTATGTAAAAACTATCGAACCGAATTGGATGAAATTTGGTGTGATGATTCTATGCACTAAGAAGTTTAATTGGGAAAAGTATGAAGATCCTAGGTATTATTCAAGTGTCTGAAAAAAATTGACAAATAAACTAGCATTTTTTGCAATTTTTTAAATGATTTTTCCGATTTTTGCAACAACAATAATTATTTTTTCGAATTGCAACTAACTCTATCTTGTTCAAAATTTAATTACAAAACTTTTTTTCCTCTTCCATTTTTATCTAAAATGAATAGTTGCTAAGTTGTCGACAAGAAATCCAAGAAAAAAAAAGATTTTTTTTTTATTTATTTATACTTTTTTGTAATAACAATTAAGCCCACGTTTTTTTTTATTTGCATAGAAAAATTATCATTTCTGATGTTATTTAGAAGCCGTTAAAGCAAAAATCTCCGATCATATGCGTTTTACCCAAGTACACCCTTTGTAAGACAGATACCGCCTGGACTAATAGGGGAGGGGAGTACTTTGAAGGAGACAATTATAAATAATCTATAAAAATAATAATAAAGTTTAAAGAAATAAAGTTCGATTATTTTCAGGACAGATCTCGTAAAGCTGAGTTGAGGACTGACACGAGAAGAAAAATTGACTTCAATCAAACCTACTATCCACTATTCTAAGAAATATTTTTAATTATATTGTTTGTACTTGAAATTTTCTTTATAGAAGCCATTCAATCGATTTTGACAATCCCCATCATTATTGGTCCAAAATAATTATATTTTTCTACCAGTCTTTTATAAAGCATCAATTTAAAATAATTCTATAAAGTTAATTGGCCGTCTTGGGAATTTCTTTCAAAAATGTTCCGAGACCGCAACATCTCTGCCTGTTACTTGTAATCTTATTCTAATATTTTATCAAATAAGAGGGCATATTCAAGTTCGATTCTTGTTAATTGAAAAATAAAGCTCGCTCTCTCAACAAATAAACCTATTGTGTAGAATAAATCGGATCAGAAAGAATAAAGGGACACTTTTACAGCTTATGATGTTATTTTGTGAAGGACTTAAATCTATAAATAGCCACATACAAATAACAAAACAGTATTTATTTGGTAAAATATATTTTCGGAGTTGATATTTCGGCAAATTTATTCACCACTCGCTAAACACTAAAATATGTAATGCATACTATGTGATCAATAAAATGATATATAGAGTGTTTCAAAACATATGTCGGAAAATGCAGAGTGTGAGTCTTTGGTTTATTCTAAGAAAAAAAGTTCTTATTAACATGGGTTCGCAAACGCACAGTTGTCGAAATATAGGGTGTCAAAAGAAGATGTCAGTATTTTGACTGTATCTCAGGAACCGTTTGAAATACAGTATACGTTTGCGCGCTAATTCAATTTTTATTTATATGACAGTGGCCGAGATTTTAGGATTGCGTAAGGTTCTTTTGCCCTTAATTTTTACGACTCCGGCCAGTGTTTTCCACACAAAAAATGTACATCATCAAAAGCTCTAACGCGAACCGTTTTCCAGATAAATGGCGTTTTATGATAGGCTCAAGATTTACGGTTAGTTGGATCAAAATAAAAATATTATATTATTGCACTTTTTTCTGTAAAATGCTTAGGCATTTTAATAATGCTTAAAATTGGTTTAAAATGGCTTGTACCTCCATAAGAAGGCATTTTGGAGAAGAAGGTGTAGAAATAAAAAGTTATTATTTTGACCGTATTAACACGCCTGTGTACTTTAGATTCAAAATCTTAACTATTTAAACAAAAAATCGAGATTTCCACTGATTTTCAGCTATTTTTTGAGGTTAGGGAAAAATCCTGACACGATGGAACATTTCTGATAGTTCCATCATCTTCAGCGGGTCAAAATATAGAGAGACGTTAAAATGTATATGAAAAAAAAATCTGTGTTGAATCTGTGCAACATTCAGTTATTTTATATGTGCTTCCTTGATTACCACAAAAGGATTTTTTAAACTAAGATCCTTTTTTTTTCTAGGCAGAAAGGCAAAAAAGATCTTTCAAAAAAAGTTTAATAATAGGTCAGTGTACGTAATAATTTGTTCACTATCGGAAAATGTATATTCAAATGTTTCGGTAATTACAATTCCGGTATAGATTAGAGTGTATTTTTCCCAGTAAACTCAATGCAATTTTAGAGCAGTTTAAATAAAAATAAATTTTCCCCCCAGTGATTGGTGTTCATGTTTTACAACTAGATATCTATAGATAGCGGACGAACAAGCCCTCTGGATAATAAATAATGAATTGTCGCAATGTTATTTTAACAATTAAATTTAAAATCAGTTCGTAAAAGCGGAAATAATGGAAATTATTAAATATCAAATGCATACGTTTCCAATGGTCTACCGATATATATATATTATTTGTTTATTTATTTGTGTATATCGAAAAGCATAGTATAATTGTGTTCTGAATGAATGTTGGTTTTCTGTAAAATACGATTTTAGAAATTATTATGAATTTTAACTCGGGCATAAAAAAACATGTCTCATTTTAAAAAACACCTGCAAAATGTGTGGTCGGTACGAGTTCAATCATTGCATTTGTTTGTTTTTCTGTATTCAAATTTTCAATGTTATGCCTGTAATAGTATAACAGTTAGGTGATATTGAGGAAAATCATAAAACCACTCGTCAAGTGTGTGTATCTAGCACACCCATTTGATTCATCATTATAAAAGTACACTAAGTTTGCTATCTTCGTACTTATCCCATATGTTAGCATGAATTATCGTCTACTCGTCAAGTCTACTCCCCATTAATAGTTAACGGAGTCCCTCATGGCTCTGTTTTAGGTCTAATTTTATTTCTCGTTTATGTTAACGATTTGCCTTTTTCCATTAGTGAGAAATAATGTATTTTGTTTACTGATTGTACGACACTAGTCAGCCCATGTCCAAAATTGATCAATGCCTGTCTACTGACAGCTAGAAATTGGTTCTCATCAAATCGATTAAAATTATACAATACCAAGATACAGAAATTTTTATTTACTTCAGATCAACGGGTTCAAAAAACTAGTGTCAAATTACTTGAAAGTTATCTGGAAACTAATGAATACTATGTAAGTTGGTCAACACAAGTTGCTCAAGGTTATCGTCGCAAATTTTTTGTATGAGGTTGCTTCAATATTCTCTCTCAGAGGATTCTTTGAGAACAGTGTATTTTGCTATAGTTTGTAGCCATTTAACTTATGGAATAACATTGTGGGATAATTCTAATTCAAATAATAGGATTTTCGTCACAAATGTGTGAACATTGTGAATATGAAGTAAAGGTTTCTATTCATCGATTTCGCGGCGTGATACTGGAACCGTCTTTAGGTGTATTAACGTGAGGGTGAATTAATTAAGTTTTAACTAGTTCCACAAATTGTGTACAACTACTGTTTTTATAGTGTTAGATACATTTTACAAATTAATGCTGAATAAAAATGTACTATGCACGTAAAAAATTATCAATAAATAAATGGTAAATTAGTTTAGTTCAATGACTTAGCTAGCAAGTATGTATGCAGAAGTGTGCAATGGTAACATTTATTCCCCAAGAATACGAATAACGACGATGCTGTCTGTATAGGAAAATCTAAATATATGTTGTGCATGATACGCGGTAATTCCCCGGTACCAAGTCAAGGTATGGTGTTTCAAACTGTCCAAGGACTTCACGACAGGAAATCGGAGTTATCGTTATCAGTCCGTATAGAGGCGCCACAGTACAACACACGTCACAGTCAAAGAAGAAGTTCTATTACTAGTAGAAAAAAAATTAGAGAGTCCAAAAACGACTTAAAAAGTAGTTGGCGTAGAAATTGTAATATCTTCTCGTGTCCGGTAATGCTGTGTTTTTAAGAAATGCCATGTTCAAAATTAATATAAACATGTGTGCAAGACAGTTTAGGGAAACCGTTTAAATAATATTTGAGTATACTACATAGCGTATCGTACCAATTGAACCAATATTATAGACAACGTTTCTTTCGTTCAAAGTATGACTGGATTAATATTGTATATAAACCGATAGTATGTGACATCGTGATGAATGTTTACATTTTATGTTGATATTTGTTTGTGGTGCGGTTCATTTTTCCATTTCAAGGATTCAAAAGTCTATTTAAAAGATTTAACTGCTGAAAAATATTAGCAAACTTTACAAATTTTTTGAATATATTCTACCAATATACAGTGGGGCAACAGTACATAGCAATATATTCGCAAAAATAAAATTCTGTTCCATTCTGTTTCAGTGCCCTATTATAAATTGATCTCCACTGTCCATTAATGCACAAAAAAGTAAAGACAATGGACGGTAAAAACAAACTCCTATATTAAAAGAAGTTTAAAAGTATCCTGAAGAACGCAGTATAATTGTGTATTCAAGTTTATAAACTCAAATTCCCTTTTTATGATTAGTCACATAAAGAATCAAGTGCGCTTTGTTGCCTCCAGTATTTATCCAATTACTCCTTCGCACCGCGCTTTCGTGGCGCTAATTCCTTTACCGTTTACGGGACAAAAGACAAAATAAACCCGACTTTTACTTACGACTGTACATTAAAGTGGATTTTATTGACTCGTTCCCCGGCTGCCTCTTAATGTGCCCTACAAAAAACTCGATCCATATTGTGGCTGTGCAGCAAAGAGGTTTCGTGAGGTGGTATAAAACTGATTCGTGGCGATCAAACAGTTGTCAATGGTCGATCAATTTCCGGGCAAGTTGCCACAACGCTGAGAGTGAAACAGCATCAACCATTACTGTGCATGCATAGTGTGAGGTGTAACTATGCATTAATATGGATGAAAATAACTAGTGCAATATCCAAATGAAGTTTAGAAAGCCTCATTGGAATTTAATTGGATTTTTAGTTAATCGACTAATCTGGACTGAAAGTATTGGCGTTAGATAAAAATAATGTTTGTTTATTAAACGGTAGAGTTCTGTTTAGTTCAAAAGTGTTTTGGTAGTGTGTAAAATATCTTGAGGAACAAAGGTTTCCATCGTTACACCTTTACATCATAATCTTATCTAACACGTTCATATTTATAGCTGAGTGTTGACCTTCAAAACAAAGTGTCAGGAAGACACATTTACAAGTCAACCATCTTTCTCAATAAATCATGTGACCTCAGACTGTCTTGAAATTTTGCAGGTGACATTTTACGTACTAGATAAACTTACCTATAAAACTCACTAAAAAAATATGCAACATTTGATTTAAATTTAAATGTACTGCTCTTAACATTTCTTACAACTCATTTTTACTGATGATATTGGGTGAAACGACAATTCTACGAATAAATGAAAGATGTGACTGAGGGCTACATCTAGTGGTCAATGCTACTAAGTGTATGGGATCTACAGAGAGGAAATAAATGGCAGAAAGCAACCTGTATTGCAGTTACTAAGAAGACATGACTCTATGAGGACAAAAGCAAAGATTTAAGTGATGANCTGTATTGCAGGTACTAAGAAGACATGACTCTATGGGGACAAAAGCAAAGATTTAAGTGATGATATTGCCAGAAACAACTACTCTACGAGCTATATGCCCGCTTAGCATTGAATTATACCAGCAATATCAATACACCTAGGATCAACCATATATACACTGTGTCTCAAAATAATGGAACAAAGCTCATTTTTTCCCAGTTGAAATTTAAAAAAATCGCTGAAATAGGTCAATTCGTAAATAGAAATTGTCACTTTTCTGCAATATTTTCTATTTTTTTTAGCCATGTTTGACAGACCTATAACATTACCGACATTTTTTAAATAGGGCGCTCTATATATTATAGTATAAATAGATAGTCCTTCAAAAAATGCGGGAATTAAATTAAGTACTACTTTTTATTTTATTACAGCAAATGCTCAAAGTAGCCCCCATTAACCATTGCACAATGCCTAATTTAATGTTCAAAGTTATCAATTATATTTTGAATAAAATTTGGTGTTATGTATGTTTCAAACTTCTCTGATACAATTTTTCAATCGTTTGAGAGTATCTGGTCTGATCATATACACTTTGCTTTTTAGATAACCTCACAAAAAAAATCAAGTGGGGTTAAGTCAAAGGAACGTGGTGGCCATTCAAGTGACCCTCTTGTGTCTATCCGATTTTGGAAAACTTTAATAAGGTAATTTCTTACATCGAGGCGAAAATGTGGAGGGACACCATCTTGTTGGAACCAAACATCACCAGCAGGCATATCGTACTCATTAAAGTTAGGAAAAATTAATTCCAGGGCTGGAATCAACTGAAAACGCAAAAATCCAAATAAATGTCGTCTGTCAAATTGCCCTTAAACAAATAAGGATGCCACTTTTGAGACTTCAGAGTTCTGTGAACTGAGGACTTCGACAAATTGAATTTGGCTGAGATAGATTTAATGAATGAGTGAGGATTTTCAGTAACGGCGAGCATCGCATTTTGACGATCATATTCGCTTACCGTTCTTCGCGTTCCTGATAAAGGTAAATCTTTTATACTTCCAGTTTCTTCAAACTTTTTGGATACTTTACTCGACTAATTCTCTGATCTGGATACTTATGGTGAAATAAGTTACTTGCATCCTGTTGACTACAGATTTTATCTCCGCATCCAATCATAATTAAAATTTCAATTCTCTGTTTTCGCTTAAACGGGCAACCACTTTTCAAAATAATTTAAAAAGGATGAATTGGAACTAAAACGATTCACGTTATACCTAAGGTAGTCTGGTGCACTTTTTGTGTTTATCGATGTGTTTCTTTTTTGAGAAAAAAAAGCTGTAAAGTAAGTAGAACAAGATTAATAAAGAATAGGAACGTTTTTTAAAGTACAGAAAAGACTACGGTTGATTTGAAATGGTCGTCAGAACTACATAAAAGACAATTTTTTAAATTTTGTTGCTGGCTATGACAAAGAAGTAGTTATAACCTTATATCGCTGAATACGTCTTTATACTATAGAGCATCCTATTAAAGAAAAAGTTTCGAGCAATTTAGTTCTCATTGGTATGCTGTGGGTGGGACAATGATGGAACTTGGTGTCTTAACGATAGACATAAATGAGATATAAATGCTACTACATCTATAAATGATCATGCTATTTTAAAATAGTGTAAAGGGTTCAGAGAAACTGATCATCATTGCATATGCATATTAGACTGTTTTATGATTTCATTTACTCTCATTTCACTCACCTAAAATCAATAAAGTCAAGTAGAATCGACTAACATTAGCATATGCTCTGAAAACGGAGCGTATTTTTCTTTTATGTACGATAGAAATCGTTGGCAATTACCAATCCGGGAAAAATTCATAAACCATTAAAACCGTTCAATTCCATGTTGGAATACGTTTTTAAAATTCGGCTGCAAAATACGTTGGCCTCCATATCCTACTGCTGAATAAACTTTCCGTTTGAAAACTCCTATCTGAGTTTTATCTTAAACTGTTCTCCCAGGCTAGCAGGACTTTAATGTTGGAGAATCGATAATAATAGACGACCGCTCGCTGGAAAATTTTACTAGCAAATTTAAGTGCATGTCTTCTAGAATTTTATTTAGATTTTCTCTCGATGAGGTTCTGCAGCGACGTTTAAAGGCAAACATATATTTGTTATAAAATGATGTTCAGAAAATATCTATACTAAGTATTTGAAAACACTAAAATATCTTACTTCGCAATCGTGATGTCTATTTTATTTTCCTATATCAATTCAAAAGCTAATTTGAATATATTTTCTGGCCAATCAAGTACTTTTAAGCAAATTATTCGCAGGCGGTTTAATTTTTAAAGGGCATTTCGGGTCGTTTACAGACTACAAAATAAAACTTTCCCAGCTCGACCCCCAAACTTTGAGGTTTGTACAAATATGGCGGTAAAATACATACCCTAAATAGTTAATAGCTATAAGCAAATATTAAACTCAATACCAAAGTTATGATTATGGAAAATACATATATGTAATTTAATTCACTATGGACTTGAGTTTGATTATAAGGGTACGTGTTCGATTTGTTGAAATACTTTATTTAATCTACTTATTATAGATATGAACACCATATAATATTTCATACCAACATTAATGGAAGTTATGTTATTGTCCTCTAAAACCAAAGAGAAAAGCATAGACTAGTCTTAAAAATTTAAACAGGAAAGTAATAATATTTTACAGTCATATCATGATTAATAGTTATTTATTGTATAAGTGTTTTAAGTAGCATTTTATCTACGCAAGAAATGAAATATATGAATAATTTAATATTCTTAAGTGGATAAAAGTCAATTAAAACAAGTATGCAATACAACGTTTTATCCATAATCACATCACAATCATATTTGTGAAGTCAGAGTGATTGAAATTTAATAAAAAAATATTCGCAGCACTTGATATTTCTTACTAGTACTTAATGAAACGTGGTAGGTTTTGTTATACTTACTGGTTGCTATGGTACGTTGTTTATTATCAATTATTTAATAAACAGTTCTATCTGAATTTGGTAAAAATGCAAGGAACTAATTGTGTTCTTGTGGCTATTTATGAAGAATCTCAAGAAGCAATTTTCCATTTATTGCTAGCGAAATCCAGAAGTATTCGATGTTGAAGGCTACTATAAAGGTCTACAAAAATATAGATATTGAAAAATATAAAGCTTACTGCTTATTTTAAGAGTGAATCGAGAGGATACAAAGCAAAAAAAGCTGCAGTATTGGAAAGAGCACATATTGAAGAATTTTTAACTGGGCCTTCCGATAAAGAATGATTAAGGTACTACCTCTTTACCTTTTACATGTTGCTAGGTATATAGTGAACTTTGAATTTATTTTAGGTTGCACTAATAATGTGGGTTCCTGGTGCCTATCGATGCTGCAAATTGATAAATTTGAAAATTAGTGACGTTGGTAGTTGCTTCAATATCTGACACCAAAACGGGCATTCCAAGAAAATTTGCAATTATACAAGAAGGATTTTGCGTGAATGCTGTTGAAACATGCAGAAAATATATTACTCTGCGCCCAATTCGTCTAACATAGGACATATTCTTTTTAAGATACATCAATCAAAGATGTACTTCTCAGCCTGTTGGAATCAACGCACTGGCGAAGGTACGCTCAATAGTTGCCTCATTCCTGAATATCGCAAATCCAGAAGCATATACTGGCCATTGTATGAGGCGCACTTCAATAACTTTATTTGTCAATAAAGGTGCTTATCATACAACCATCAAACCGCATGGTAGATGGAAGAGCTCCTCTGTAGCAGAAAGTTCTGTTGAGGAGTCTATATCTGCCAAAATTGATATTGCAAGGAAAATCCAAGGAAAATATAGCTGTTCTTTACAAGAAGAGACATCTGTAACTTGTGCAAATTCTTCACAAACTTCGGCAGATGTTATGCGTTCCGAAAATGATGGCAACAATGCTACAAGTGTTATTATTAACGGAAAGGAAGTTAAATGTGATAAAACAAAAAATAAAATGTCTATTACTATAAATGTAAATGTTAATATTAATAAGTAAATAAATTAAATTCGATTTATTATAGGTTTATTATTTTTTCATTATTCTACTAATGACATAAAGTTTCTTTATTCCACTAGTGGATAAAGTATCACTTTATCACGGTTCATATGTGTAGATAGGTAAGTCCGATTATAAGGTGATTGTGGATAACAATATAAATACCCTTTAATACTTTTCTGTTTTTGATAACATTGTACCAAAGGCTATAGAAATATTCACCTACTGCGAAATTGAAAAGTGTATAAGTTTATTTCGGACAAAAGTAGAAGAATGGACTTTCACTATAAAAAATATTGTTGAACACATTTCCCTATATTTCAATAGTACTTAAAATAAAACTGCCCAATTATTTGTATTTAGTATTTTCATTGAAATTAATGTCTTACTAAGTCTAAATGAATCTTTAATTCAATTCAATTAGGTCAAATAAATTTTGTTTCTCCCAATTAAATCGTTTCCTCAGTGTACCTGACTTATATTTTTATATCTTCTTTAGCTTGTTTCAAACATTATAATAAACAGTTTTATCCACTTAGGTTGTAAATTTTTTTGCCATTTGACTTTAGTATTTACAGTTAAAAAACGATCTAGATATATTTAAAAAGGTATCTGTATAAATATAGATAGATTTGCAATAAAAAATCCTAAAGGTTGCGATGTTGCCACAAACTTTGAGGACTGATACACGTCATCAAAAAAAAATAATAGCAAACTATTCCTAATTCCTTTATGATCCTTCAAAGATTGGAGGTAAACCACTGTTTTCGATCAATTACAGAAGAACCATAAACGTGATATTTATTTTTTTCTTCTATACTTTGTATATACATTTTTCCGCCCTCCCTGACATGGAAGTCAAGAACCGCCACTGATTATAATGAACTGTTCTTGCTTATTAAGTTAATGTTCTTAAGTTTGGACCAATGAAGGTCCAAAATGGAAAACAACAGAAATAATGAATCTAAACAAATTTGAAGCCTTCGCCCACAACTAAACATCATACGTAGATTTAAAAGTCGGTTTTAAGTTGTATTTATTTCGATTCAAATTTTAAACGTTCTCTCGCGTCGCGGAACTAGCCATCTTATCGGCATAGTTTTTGTTCAACTTAAATTTACGCATGAGGAAAGAGAGAAATTGTAGAATTTAGTGTTAGAAGTTTACCAAGGTGTGCACATGTAGTTGATCAATTCTTGTAAATTCTACCCACAAAAAGGGCATCTACATTGATTCAAACTATGAAAATGTAACTTATGGTAGTAGTTGCAGTTACATTTGGTTTCGCTTTGGGCGGATTTTGTTTAGTGCACATTCTTTGGTGTTAAAGGAAAAACGCCTTTCTACAATAAGGATCCTGTGTGGAAGGTTCGTAACTTTTTTGTTTTGTACACATTTTACTGGCTTCATCTTTGAATTATTGTTAATATTAGCTACATAAGTTTTTCTCTCTCGTGCAGGCGTTTTGTTCTCTGGCATTTCCTTTGTTAATCGAGGAACAATTTGTTTATCGCCGACATTTTGAGATTCAACCCGGAATTGCTTTTTACCGACGCCACAATTGTGAATCTGACGTCACGGGAAGTATTCGAGTACCGGGCAGGCAGGATTCTCCAGGAAGCCAGGCCGAGGACCTCGATAAGTACCCTATTACGTACCTAGCTCAGTTAAAATACTGTTTTTATTTTTAAATGCCATATATCTCTTATTTTGAAGTGTTTGTCCATTACTAAGGTTACATATTTCATTATCGCGTGGTGAATTTTATACCGCAGGCAACGAGAAATGATCTACACAAAGTTCAGATCTGATATATCACATTTTTGTTTTTATGTTGGTCGTTGATATATTGATGTATTATTTGTTCGTAGACTCGGAGTGTGAGTTCTTTTTTCTTTCTTGTTATTATACACCTCCACGCTCCTAGTCTGCTTATCTCTTGCAAGAGCCAGGTTTTACTTAAGTTAACTGTTTTAATTCAAAATCAACGTAACAAATATTATCCAAATAACATTCCTCTTATATGTATACCTAGTTGTGTCTGTACCTGTGGGGATTCAAACAAATCAACAACACTGTCAAAATGTTTAACAACAAAAATCTCTGAAAATATAGGAATCAAATAAGTTGAGTTTATATTATGTACGAAATTAAAAGTTAAACTCAAGTAGAGACACTAAAAGTAAAAGAAAAATTCGGGTAAACCATAATACTTTGTTGACTGAGGTAAGAACCACTAGCCCCTTTGTTTGTAATTATTATTTACATTAGTACCATAAAAGTCGACTAACAGGCTGCATAATTTTATCCTTGAGAAACTCCTTAATGATACTTTGGATGTAATTATTGATTAAATTATTTCCACGGAATAAAAATTTCAATGAAAGAAATACAGTATCTATCGTACCTCTTCATCGCACAATGTTTTTAAAAGTTTTAATTCAATCCCCTCGAAATTTGTCTTTCATAAATCAAAAGTTATATTCAACTTTTGTGGATCGACTTGAGTTTTATTTAGCTGGAAAATAAATCCTTTAAAGGTCTTAAATTTTATTTATCACAAAGGTTACGGCCCCATTTGAAATTTTCAATCGGGTCTGTTTATTTAAAAACTTTTCAATTTGAAGACTTTCATAAGTAAAGCAGATCAACAAATTTGTATGTACTGCTTAAGTTTATTTTGTGGCATATTAAATATTTCGTGGTCCTTCGAACAAAACATCGTATCTGTTGCATGAGATATGTCGCATATAAGTATAATTTTGATCATTTGTTACGTTTTTAACCTGATGAAATATTATATCTATATTCCATATACTTCCCCAGTATTGGCAACCGAACAAAACAGTGAATCTAATGGATTATAAAAAGAGTCATCTATTTCCAGTATGAGACTCTTACCATTCCATGTATTTTGAGTCTCAGAGATTGATTCAGCCAAGAAAGTTTTCCATCGTTGTCTTGTTCTCTTAAATTGCGAAAGACCATCCCTGAATCCTAGGAACAGTAAAAACTGTATACTTCTGTAACGTTTTTCTTGGGTATAACCCATCTACTCTGATACTACTCAATACTACCATCAAGGCAATATATCATAATGAAATTATGCAAGCAAATTGGATGTAAAAAATTGATACAAGCATGAAAGGAAGAGAGAGGAAAAGGAGTCCTCTACATAAGTCCTTCGAAGATTAAAGAGAGCGATACGAAAGGAAATAGCACCTCATTGATTGCAGCCTTCTTCGGGGAGTAGGAGTAGGAGTTCCTAATATTCCTCTAGAACTGTGAGTTAGGAATTTTGATGCATGGCCTACTAAATAACATAGCGTCACTCACTTGTCTATTACGTAAGGTGTGTGGATCTCGTTCTTTTCGGGCTGTAAATTCGTGGTTTGTGACTTGTATCCGCTAATTGTAGTATTTTAGATTCAAGAGATGGTTTTCTGGTGTTTACCCGAAGGTTTAAAGCAGAAACCTCGAAAATTAATAAAAATTAGAGGAAAATAGAGCGTTTCGGTTTCTAGTGATCAAAATGGCGTGGCATGGACCTTATTCAACAAACTACTTTCCTTTGTATTCCTGCAATTTTCAGAGTTTGATTTTCCTGGGACAAAACAAATATCTTATACAGGTGCGGAAAGTCCCCATGGTACAACGGCCGTTACGTGAGAGCGATAAATTAAGACATAGAAATCCGTGCGATAGACAAGGATGGTTACATTGAAGACGTTTCATAATCTGAATAGTTACTCCCACTTCTAACCCGAAACGGGCGGTGACTATTCAGATTATGAAATGTCTTCATTATAGCCATCCTTGTCTATCGCACGGATTTCTTTACTTTACTTTGTCGNTCTACATAAGTCCTTCGAAGATTAAAGAGAGCGATACGAAAGGAAATAGCACCACATTGATTGCAGCCTTCTTCGGGGAGTAGGAGTAGGAGTTCCTAATATTCCTCTAGAACTGAGTTAGGAATTTTGATGCATGGACTACTAAATAACATAGCGTCACTCACTTGTCTATTACGTAAGGTGTGTGGATCTCGTTCCACACAAGTCCCCATGGTACATCGGCCGTTACGTGAGAGCGATAAGTAAGTCATAGAAATCCGTGCGATAGACAAGGATGGTTACATTGAAGACGTTTCATAATCTGAATAGTCACTCCCACTTCTAACCCGAAACGGGCGGTGACTATTCAGATTATGAAACGTCTTCATTATAGCCATCCTTGTCTATCGCACGGATTTCTTTACTTTACTTTATCGCTCTCATGTAAAGGCAGATGGACCATGTGGATTTTCCAGCCCTGTATATAGAATATTGTCTTATTAGAAGAATTTGATGACAATGTGTCAGATCTGCACAAGTTAACTATCACTTTGCCATTACTATTACTAGTTTGTTATAATTTACCTAACCTCTTACTAAAAATATTAACATTTGTCTTTGTCATTAAATTTTAACCTTTTACCAATATATCATCGACATTATGATTGATGATATATAGTATATGATTATTACGTTATTGTATGAACTATAAACGTTCCCTGAACAAAAATTAAAAAATCAGTGTACTTCCTGCAAATTACGTAAACTGTGTAAATTGAAATTTAATAACGCAGGGGACAAAAAACGGTTATTTTATATCAGTATTCCAAATCAACATTTTATACACATCCTCACCGCGAACAAATTGGTCAAATCAGCGAAGTTCCCGTATTTTGAACCCAATTAGTTAAACGCTATTCGGGTCAGAATATTTTATGCTGCATTCTCTTGGTAATTTAATGATGTAGTCAAAACTAATTGGCTTTGTCGCTTTTCCGATAATAATAATAACATGTCATATTTTTCATAAAACAGCTCCAAACCCAATAAATATTGGGTCCTATGAAAAAAATGTAGTTCAAAGTATGTGATAAAATGTAGTAGTAAAAGGTTGAAGTAAAAGCAAAACCTTAAATTCGTATGAATAGTGAAATTATTTCTTTTCGGAGAATCTTCGTAACTTCCACAATAGGTACTGTACTTCTCAAACAACAATCAGCTCATAGTGTATGAGTCCGTCTTGTTGGTGGTCAAACGATAACAGAAGTCGTGAATTGAGATTGAATTACAAGCTTCCAGCGTAGTTTTCAATGATTGAATAATTTCCGGGCTAGTTACAATGTTGTTGATTTATTCTTCTTGACATTTTGAGAGACCTCGCTCTCAGAAGAAACTCTATAATTTATTAGTCCATTAGGTTTAGTCTTTTGGCCGGTAATTATATTTGCTGTGTAGACTGGTCCATGCATTCTGGTGCATGGTTTGAAGTCACTAACCTATAACCTTTTGATTCTTGATTGTTACGGATAAATCGTTTCCAAATTCCTCTATCACAGGAATTATGATACCCTTAGGTCCAATAAATATCTTGAATCTGCCCTGTGATCTATAGCTGCTGTCTACGTTGTTACTTGTGTCACTTAAATGTAATCAATTAATGGATTTAAATAATACCACAATTCTAGTGGGGGGATTAAATCTTGGTCAATATTTTACAAAGAACAATAGGGATTTAGAAAGTCCAATCAGTTTCAATTGAGGTGAAAGCATAGAACTACGGAAATATGGAAAAAAACTCAGTTGTAACAATCGGGACAGAAATGTCACAGGCCAATTATCTTATGTTACAAATCTTGATCACGTGAATTTTGCCACACCAATATACTTGGTATAATAAATTTTGCAAGTACATAGCAGAATAGGGTGCTTTTATTTAAAATTTTTTCTAAGTACCTATTCAATCAATACACTAAATATTGGAATAAAATATCAAAATTTAGATATTCATAATTGGATAAATCTCATTTAGCTTTTGTAAAACTCATCAAGAAAAGATTTTATCAAGAAATCCCAAGTCTCCAGTATTGAACAAGAAAAATCTATAGCTTTTGAGACATTCGTACTCTGCTAAATCAAACTTTTTTTAACACATGTTTTGTAGCAATCTTAAGGCTCTAACTCTGCCAGATTTCACATTTTCGCTATTCTGGTTTTGTGTTCTTTTATTCTTTATATAATTGTTATTTCTCTTGAATTTTTTTTTATAAAAACTGTCATGATTCGCAATAATTAATAGACAGTCGCATTACTTGAATATTCGCACACAACTAAAGTCTGCTCGAGAACTACATCAAAATGTCGAAGCATTTACTTCATATGTGAAATAGATGCTTCGTTTTATTCATATGAAATGGAGTATTTTCTTTTCGAAAGTAGCAAACGATGTTTTTCAGCGAAGTTTTATCTTTTACTTAGAGTATAAGGTTCCGAATTTTATTCATATAAAGCTAAGTAAAAACTAGCTTTTCTTATAGGAAAGGACAACCTCATTTCATCTCTCCAATTATAGAAAGAGTAATAAAGATTATTTATTTATGTTGCAAATTTAGAAAGTACATAAAAATTGAGATAAATTGTATAACATGGCCTCCTCCACGAAAAAGTATCGATATCTATTAGGAACTGCAGGAGAAATTTCAGAAAAAAATTTGATACTATAACGACCTATGATAACAGTTTTTGTGAATTAAAACAGACGCTATCAAGGTGTACATGTGTATGTTGCAGGCTTATACAGGGCGTTTAAAAAGATTGGAACCACCTTTATCTCAGAAAATACTGCTCAAACATAAAAATTATTAGGACAAAAGTTTCAGGGTTTTGAGTGAGCAATCCAACGATGACCTTGAAATGGAATGAAAAAAAATGGAAATTTTTACGTTCGGATATGACCTTGACCATGACCTTCTAGTTCGTTTACAGGTCAAGCCGATTTTTAATAAATGACCTAATTTTCAACGCTCTTTTAATTTCCGGGATCAAAAGTATATGGTTCCATATAAAATTTTCAACTAGACCTCTAAATGACCTTGAAGGTTATGGTCAAGGTCACATTCAAACGTAAAATTTTAAGCTCTTGCCATTTCCGGGGTCAAAAGTATACGGTACCATTTAAAATTTTTAACTTGACCTCTAAATGACCTTTAAAGTCATGGTCAAGGTCATGATCAAGGTCACCGTTGGATTGCTCACTCAAAACCCTACAACTTTTGTTCTAATTTTTTTTTTGTTTGAACAGTATATTCAGCGATAGAGGAGGGGTTCCAAACTTTTTGAACACTGTATATCAACGTATTATCCATCAAATACTAGTTTAAATAAAACATATAATATCAACTGCAACAATAATATTTATGTTCATTTTTAATATTCATATTTATATAGCTACAAATCAGTTCACATAATTATCTGAATCACCTCGAGATAGTAAAGTAGAAACACTAATTACATAAATCGTACGATCTACAGGATGAAGTAATGCAACAAGAACAAAGGAATGTTGCTAACTCTAAATTATAAATTCACTCCATTGCTCTAATACAGCTATCTGCGTCTTATAGCCCTGGGAGTATTTTCTCTGATAGGTCCTATCTACGTCTGAAATACTACCAAGTATTTTCTCTTGCAGTGTTACGACAATAGTTCATCGCACCGTACCTAATATTATGTTGGATATAGAACACTTAAAGCGATTACCATGGAATTACTGCACTATGTTTAAGATGCCGTTGCTCGAGGATGTCTCTGGAAACCAGAGGTAGGCGAGACAATAAGATATTCCTGCAGTTCTATAATAAAATCAGTTCCTGCACTGTCGCGAAACAGTAGGTAAATAACTACTCTTCCAATTTGATGTTTGTAGTTATGATCGAGAATTTCAGGAAGTATAGAAGTGCCATAAATAAGTTCGTAAATCATTTTTGCAAACATATTTCCACAAACAAGTTAACAACAGAAGAAATACTGATACTTTTTTAAAAAAAAGAAGAAGAGTAAGACAAAAAGGTCATTGTGAGAAATGGTTATACAGACAGGTACTAAAAACAAAGGCAAGGTCTAAACATATGGTGAAGCAATTAGTGATGAAACTAAGAAAGGGACATACCAAACAATATGTTCTTTATTTGTTCGACTGAAAACCTGTATTTAGTAGAAGGCAGTTAACACCTTTAGAATCTAGAAGATTATGCGTTCTAATTTAGATCATCCGCTCCAGATAGTCAGGATGTACCTTAATTCCTATGTCAGAAGGATGTTCCTTGGTCAATACTAATATAAAAAAGTTTTGACTCTTTATGAAGATGTAGTAGTTTAAAGATGAACTGACGACAGTGATTTTGTAGATTTCTTTTAAGTGAGCTAAACTATCAGCACCAAATAGTATAAGTTTTTGACTATTATTGACATTTGTTTACACAAAATCATAAATACATATTATATGTAAACCACTTTTTCATAAAGAAAATAAATAACTTAAGATAAATTAAAATTTCCTTTTGTTGCTTGGAAAATGTAGGTTTTGAACAGTGATAGTAATTGAAACAATAATTGCTGCTGAAAAGTTTTAACACAACTCACGATTTTCGAGTACAATCCAATAGCCATAATAATTATTACCAAATGGAATTAGAAAATAGTAGAATTTCTTTTCATATTGTCATACTTCTTATTTAACATGTAATGAATGCAAACTAAATAATGTACATCTTTAGTGTTTATAAACATTTACAAAAATTCAAAAATTTACACGATACATCTTTTAATTTCCAAAAACATCGATATTTTCGTATTAAGGTACCTGTGATACTATTTGTTCAATGTTAAGAGCAAAAAACTTGTTTAAAATCTGTTTTTGATTGTGCTATATCTTAATAGGGAACCAAATAAGTATATGTGTTAATTTTATGTAAAGAACACCCTATCAAAGCTGGGTAGTCTAATTAAGAGCCATTGTGCATAAACCAAAAGCAATTATAACAGTAACTATTAATTTATTATTGCTACATTATTACAGAGTTAAATTAGCATTAAATGGAACCCTATGGTCTGTCTATCCCAGAGAATTTTGAAATATTGTAAGTGCAATAAATATTTGTCTATATTACATAGATTAAATACAGAATGACAGAGGATATAGATCGTTCTGAAGTATTAACCTTTTCAATTAATCATTTAATTTGGAAACCTGTCACCTCCGCAGATTAAGAGAATATAGATACCTTCATTTAGTACAAATTATAGCGGGATACTTTCTTAATCGCCAATATACATTACTGGTCGTGGTAATTATCAAATTTGTGAAACATTTAGTTCAAAACATATTGTAAATTTATAAACAAGGACGACACCTGAAAAAATTATGTGCCTATAATTCTTTAATTAATATATATTGTAGTTACAAATTAAGAAATATTTAGCAGATTAATAAGTCTTTTAGGACACAAATATGATTGTAGGTAGTATAAATTGCTAGGGATAAATGAATATTTGATTTGGCACATAACAAATGATTTTTTTATTAAGCTCTTGATACTACAACTTGTCAACGAATATTGAAAATAACGTTGATGCATGTTTTAATATCTATTCGCAAACATGGCAAAAAAGCTGTTAAAAAAATATCTGCAAAAGTTGACAAAACACCTCATTTCCCATTACAAAATAATCAGAGCGTTTAACTGAGTATTTTGAATCATTTGATTTTCATTTCATCATCTGTTATGCTAAACTTATTATTCTAGAGTTCTTAGTGATGATAGTATAAAAAATTAGTAGAAAATTATGAATTCTTCCTAATACTACTTAATATTGATAAGGGAAAGATCCCTATATTACATATTAGTTTCCTAATATGAACCATTTGTATCTTAAATTAGTCCTTGTCGATTTTTTGCAATTTTATTGCGTTAGGTACTAGAACTACAAATATATTATGTAGGGAAGACAACAAAATCTGTCACTGTTGGACTTACAGTTTATACATTATTAATAATCAATATTACACCCACTGGTCTGTCCATTTTGTGCTTTAAACAAAAAATATACTCCTCTTCCAGAACAGATAGTAAAAATGAAGATAAACGTATTCGGACAATGTTCATCTACCGATTCTGACCCATTTGATGAGTCCTGAAGAGAAAGTTCGCTATTCCTTAGGAAATTTCTTTTGGCACGTTGATTTACCTCTAGGGTATGGTATTGAAGAAGCAAATACATTCTGATAGTTTTAGGAGGGAATAGTTTTTTTGTTATTTTTCTTATAGGAACTACTAGTTATTATTGTAGAAGATAGAAGCAGCTGCTCGTGATTTTGTCTTCAAACTTGACAAGGAAAATTTCAGACAGACTTTCTTTTTATTTAGACGATAATGTTCAGCATTCTGCTTCAGTATAAGTGGAGTATTGACAATTTGAAACATGCTAACATTTGCAGCAAGGAAAATCTCTTTTAGTTAATTTATTAAAGCATCGTGACAGCTCAAAAATTCTCTGCCATTCGCTGCTTTTGGAACATTGGATCTTATAGCTATTTGATCGTTGCACCATTTGGGTATACAGTTAAAAATGCTTTCATATTTCGTGCGTTCCATTTCCCATAGTTTCCACGTTTTTGCATATTCACCCTAAAAATGAGTTGCTTAATTTGGACCAGCTCAATATAAGAACCAATAAGTGGTCCAATTTAGGATATTGTTTGCAACTAATAACGCCCAAAATCTACATAATTATACAAAATATATAAATTACTTATCAGGAAAGCTTACAAAAACTAACAGCCGACACAGAAGCGAAAAACATTCTTACCGAAAAATATGTACCTAAGCCATTATGTCAACTGTCATCAAAGGTCAATTTAAAAAAAAATAAAGGTCGGGTCCAATTTAGGATTTCCACTTTCCCGTACTTTTTCTTAAATGTTTATATATTAGACTTATTAATCAAGCACTGAAAAATTTTTAGCTTTTACCAGAATTTTGTATCAGATATTTGGGTAAAAATATGTTTTTATTATTTTTTGGGAGCTTCGGGTTGTTGTGTATTTTTTATGTTTTCCAAAAATATTGATGTATACCCACCCCTAATTGCCTATCCAGGAATACGAATGAATAAATCATGGCAGGTTATATTTACAATTCCCTTTTCCAAATAAGTAGGTATAGGAATATAAAACACCTGGAAAAACAATTACCTCGCCCTTATGGAATATATCAAGCCCAGGAGGAACATTAAAAATATTACGTGACTGATAGTCCACCCGGCGAGAAGGACAGAGATAGAACCAGAGAATTCATAAAATATTCTTTTCATGATCTCCTGTGACGGATATCGATATCAAAATATGGCGATTTAAATATTTATGCTTCCAGAGATACGCTTTCTCCAAGTTTATCTCTGGACGGAGATTTAAAGACTATAAATATAGCATTTCCTTCAGAACTACGTCAGGTAATATGGCAACTATTGAGGGTTATAGCTGAATCTGTAATTAAAGTTGGCCTGAACGGTTTCAGAGCTATTACATTGTAGCAAATGAATATAAATATTCATTAAAGATAGTTTGGCGTCATTTTTCTTCAGATGATGTCACAAATATATACTTACAGGGTTGACCAATTTCGATACTCTTGTGGGGTTCATCCTATTTCTCAAAAAGATAAAAATAATGTTTTCGAGAAAAATTGAATAACCAAAGCCGTATCTCCTTATCCAAATTTATTTATTAAGAGGTATACGATGTCTTCCTATAATTTCCAATGTTTCAGTTATAACACAAATTGCATGGATACAATTTTCAATACTAATAGCACCCGTGCATTGAAAATTTGCATGTTACAAGCTTAAGTCGACTCGATTTGCGTGAATTAAAACTTTGTTAAAATTATCCATAATTTTCAATGCAGGAGTGGTACTTTATCAGAAAGTTCTGTGAATCAATACGATATGTTTTAATTTATTTGTATATTATGTCACTCTCACTTACCACCACGTTGCCTCTTGTTAGATCGCACATCTATGTGAGAAAGTTGTTCTCTTATAGGATCCAATTTTGAAATAAATATTTCTAAATTACTATGGAGAATCAATAATTTAGATAACAACTCCATTACAAAAGCCTCTTAATAATATATAATATATATTGAGTAACTTAGTCCAGTGAATACAAGAAATGTGAAATGTCAGTATGTCACTGGTTAAAACCAATCAATTCTGATATTTTCAAGGAGAATTTGACTAGTATATACCGTACGCGCCTAAAGTATGGAATAAATTCAGTAAAAACGAAACAATTTTTTTTTGGGAAAAATCCTCGAACAGGTCGATTTTTAATTTTAAAAATACATATTTTAGCATAAAAGGCGATTTTCAACCGTAATTTGTTTTCGAGTAATGACATCATCGACATTTTTTTAAAATAGCAACGCCCTATTATTTCTTGATTCTGAAAGATCGTTTCATTGTCGATCCGACAGTATTAAAATGTTGCCATCTTACATAGGAAAGTTTTCGAGTAAATGACGATTGAATGTTAGAAAACCCAAATCAATTAAAATAAAACAAAAACGATACCTTTAGTTTTTCGAAATGCCTGAAGTTTTTTTATGGATCATGTAGGTATAAATCTTTACAATGTGTTACTTTCATACCAATATTACTGATCTGTGTGTCATACCGACTTTCTAAGTATTGTAAGCGATATAAAAATTATTGTTGAATTTAAATTATTATGGCCCTTTTAACTGTTACACAAAGAATTGAAATTTTAATTCTTATCGGATGCGGGGATAAGACTAGAACGCGGCAGGAAGTTTGCGATTTAATTAATGAAAAACATCCATATCGCCGTATCAGCCAATCAACAGTCAGTAAGATAGAATCTAAATTTAGAGAAACTGGCAATGTTGTAGATATTCCAAAACCTGGACGTCCAAGCGTTAGTGAAGATCACAAACATAAGATTTTGATAAGTGTGGTAGATAATCCTCATAATACTTCACGATTGGTTGCGTTAAACAATGAAATTAGTCAGACCACAATGCTACGTATCCTGAGGCAGGAAAAATATCATCCCTACAAAATTCAACTTGTGCAGGAACTCATTGAAGACGATCCCGACCGCCGCTTACACTTTTGTGAAATTATGATGGATTTATGTCAAGTAAATAGAGATTTACACCACCAAATACTTTTTTCGGACGAGGCCACGTTTTGTCTCAATGGTACAGTGAACCGTCAAACTTGCAGGTGTTGGAGTCGGGAAAATCCTCATTGGATGGCAGATACACATACCCAACACCCACAGAAATTAAATGTGTGGGCTTTCTTCTTTGAAGGAACCCTTATAGGAGAAATATATTTATAGTTTTTACAAAATGACCTTGTTCCAGCGCTTGCAGTAATTTTTCTTAACGATAATAACCCTGATATTCCTGATGACACCATATGGTTTCAGCAAGACGGTGCACCTCCGCACTATGCGCGCCCTGTTCGAGATTTTCTGGACAATTGTTTTCCTAGGAGGTGGATCGGCAGACGAAGACCGATAGAATGGCCAAAATTGTATTATAGATGAAATACACAGAGTTACCCCAGAAATAATTCATAATGTGCAAGAAGAATTTCTACACAGACTTGCGTATTGTCAAGAAGTCGGTGGGTGGCAATTCGAACACTTAATTTAGGTAGAAAACTTAATGAATTGTATTTGCTTGACATAGGAATTGTTATTTTTTTAATGAATAAAATTTACGTTTCTAACATTCAATCGTCATTTACTCGAAAACTTTTCTATGTAAGATGGTAACATTTTAATACTGTCGGATCGACAATGAAATGATCTTTCAGAATCAAGAAAAAAAATAGGGGGTTGCTATTTAAAAGAAGTGTCGATGACGTCATTACTCGAAAGCAAATGACGGTTGAAAATTGCCTTTTATGCTAAAATATTTACTTTTTAAATTAAAAATCGACCTATTCGAGAATTTTTCCCCAAAAAAAATTGTTTCGTTTTCACTGAATTTATTCCATACTTTAGGCCGTATGGTATAATTTACTTTGAAATAATTTGTCCTGTGTATATTTAAACAAAAATGTAATTATGTAAGTAAATTATTTTGTAATTCAAATGTACATTTGATACAACTTATTTCATGCATATTCACTGATTCACGAAATATATCGATGACACACTTGATTGTCTGAAAAAAAAAACAGTTGAATTACAAAAAATAATTTTACATGTCTACATATAACAATAATATTTTGCATAAATATCATGTATTATCCATTATTTGAAAGAAAATTTTGTGCAAATTTTAAAAATCGAGAAATATAATATGTAGCATTCCGTATTTCTTAAATGCATCAAGATATCGAGATGCGATTTTTGCCATTCAACATTTCTCGAAAATCGAGCACTTATGATGATCTTTTCTTATCTTTTGGGAAAATAGAAAAACCTCTCATAGTGTCGAAAGCGGCCCACTCTGTGCTCCTAGTCCTGACCTCTTTAAAGTCGAACAATGTATGGCACAAATAACAAACAATAACAAAGCCCAAATTCCTCCTCTCGCACATTAATTCTGAAACCGTAAACAATCTGAATGTTCAAATAGGCCACGTCGCGTGCTCTAAAGCCTAATGCTATATAAAACATTTTAATCTTAATACAGGTGATGTTTCATGTCGACTTAAGGAGGAGAATATTTATCTTTGTAAGGCACATTTGCATAGGTGTTATATAGGGTGTCCGGAAGCGAATAGGCCATATTTCAAGGGATAAAAATAAGCCGATTTAGATTAAATTACTTTAGTACCAATTTGCTTGCTCAAGACTTGGAAAGGGGTTTTAAAGAAAAAAGTTTTGTCCATTTTTTTAAATAACCGATTTTTCAAGATATTTCAATGAAATTTTATATAAGGAAATTTTTGGAATAGGCGAAAATGAACATAAACATATATTTTATGTAAGATATAAAGATTCCTAAAAACAGCAAGTGCAATTAATTTCAATATTTCACAGCAGTGTTAAATGTAATTAAGGAGAGACCAAAGTATTTATAATATTTTAGTGTAACTAAATCTCATCCTTGTTCTAAATTTCTACCACTATTAAACTTGCTTGAATAGAAGCAAATTGATCTAAATCGTAAAGAATAAAAAAATGCACATTTAGTTATTTAAGAATTCCCGGTCTGAGTAATTATTAATATCTGCAGTGGAAATTTGAAATCTATTTTTCTTTAAACCGATGTAAAATATGGTAAAATTTCATAAAATATCTGCATTTTTATAAAAACTTTACAAAACTTATTTTTTTTTATCAAATAAGCAATCGAGATATTCATTATTTAATCTGCACTTAACTCTCCCGCCACTGAATAGCATCCGGCCCAAAGTTGGATCAGTGTTGCCAGCTTCTTACATTTTGAAACAAATTGTATGAAATTAACGGAAATAAATATTTGTGANTTACAATACTTAGTTAAGGGCGAAATTTAGCTTCCACTACTTGCTTGACCCTTATAAACATACTATAAAACGCAAATACAAAAATATATATATAAAAAACAAAAAAAGAATATAGAAATAAATACAATGGACGTCAATAGCTATAAAAGAAAAAAGAGAAACATGATATATGTGATTGATTTAGAGCAATGTAAAATAAATTATATTAATATATATAATAAAGAACAAGAAAAGAACATAATAAGTTAAGATTACAAATATAAGATTTTACTTTTTTAGCGATAGTCGGCAACAGAATTTTGTTTCAGTTTACTATTAATAGAGTTATAAATGGTACAAGCATTAAATATAAAAGAGCATATAAACATGGCTGAACGAAATTTTGGTAAAGAAAGTTTGGATGGAAACCTTAATAAGTATATTGACATTATAAATTTCATCACGGCGCGGCGTATTAGTTTTTCTTCAATATATGGTGGGGAAGATGTGTGTAAACTTTGATTTATAAAAACACTAAACTAAAATATGAAAGTATCACTGATATTCAACCAACCTAACTGTCTAATCGTTTCAGAAACTCTATCATATTTTTTTAAGTGAAAAACAAATCTACAACAGCTGTTTTGAGTTTTCTGAAGACGATAATGAGTAATTTTCTCTAAACAATGAAAATATACAACATTGCAGTAATTTAAAATAAACAACACAAGTAATTGAACCAATTTTATCCTTAATTTATAAAAATAATGAATATCCGTAATAACAAAATAAATAAAAAATACTAATAGCACAGACAATGCTGATAGACGTGAATTATGTTTTTTAATGATTTCAAGTTCCTAAAAAAATATTTGTTAGTATTTCTTATACTACTCACAATACTCACTATAGTCGATTAATCGATCGACATCTTAAATTAGTCAAAAACAACATAAAATAGCAACAATATTGAATGATACATACCAAATGATAACTGTTACACGACATGAATTCCAGTCCTGTATGAGAGAGTGTTTTTGGCAGGTTTTGTCGTTCAACCCATTTAGACCAATAGTAGAATAGTTTCAGAGCCACATGTGCTTGATCATTGCTTACATAATGCGTGGGAATATGCAGATTAACTTTACATTTAATAAGATATGTCAACAGTGTAGTAGACGGGCAAAAAACAAACAGCCAACGATATTCGGCGAAAT
Organism: Anoplophora glabripennis; assembly: GCF_000390285.2. Classification (NCBI taxonomy): domain Eukaryota; kingdom Metazoa; phylum Arthropoda; class Insecta; order Coleoptera; family Cerambycidae; genus Anoplophora; species Anoplophora glabripennis. The sequence continues at coordinate 759,050 of NW_019416239.1, forward strand.
GAGAAGTGTCAAATATGCCACCGCTTCAATTTAATACTTTTATTTTAGTTTTCGGTTTATCTGTTTAAAAAAATATGTTTGTAATAAGGTTGGTAATTTCGAGAAATTCTGTATGAAGTATGTTGTTACTGGAATCCAAATAGTATATTTGCATGTTTGATTAATAGTCAAATTTAAAGTAGCTTTTAGTAAAGTATAACGTAAATCCATATAAAGTTGTTACTTTAGTGTCTCAGTAGGCTATATTTTGAAATTAAAAAATCAAAAAAAATTGGTCGAACTTACTAAAATTCTGATTTGAAATGTTCACTTCCGGTTTTGCACATGAAAAATTTTTTTTCCAATTTCATTTTATAATTAAAAAGTACAATAAATTTTCTATATAAGTCGCCATGCCATATTCAATATTATAAAATAAATTTGTTTAATTCAAAAGCTATTTCCAAAAAATACGAATTTGATTTATGACAATTCTTTAGAAGCCCATAACTTGACAAATAAACATCATACAAAAAAGAAATTGTGTGTTCACATTCATATCTACTAGAAGTGCAATTAAGCCGAATATGAACAAACAGAACGTCACTTTTTTTCGCTGTCCACCTCACGTGAAATGCCCCACTATATTAGTTTTCCAATAATTACAGTTTTATCAGCTTGTGTCTTTCAATTTAACTATACTAGCTATAAGATTTACTACTGTGCATTTTTTTTGTAGTTGATCATTTTTTTTTATAAATTATTGTTTGTTAGTTAGTGTGTGGTGTGAATAAAGTCATTACAACAATATTTTAAAAGAATATGTTGTCTCGGTGTGATTTAGATAAAATAATAGATTTTTCTGTTGCGTCATACATTGCATATTGAAGTTGACATATCTCTAAAACAAATAAATATTGGGAAAAACTTTATATTACAAAAGTTATTCAAAATTTAACGATGGACTACATTTCCACGTTCCAGGGATCAAAAAATTTTTTAGTATCGCCACGCCATCTATACAGAAAGATTTGAACTAACAATTCTAACTACAATTTGAAGCTATTCGAGGGACCTAACAACCCCAGTTTCCGGAACAAAATAAATTTATTCATTTCGGAGATATTGGCAGCGGGTACACCCTGTATACCAAGTCTGAGTAAAAAATTAATTAATAANAATTTTGCAAATCTGGCATGAGAATTGAATTCAGCTCCCTCAAAAGCCCAAACTCTCAATGTGAAAAGAGAATATTTACTTTTCTATTCTTCGTTGACAGTGTATTGACAGCTGTCAACGGTCAATTTGTCCAATCTGACATGAGGGTTGAATCCAGTGACCTCCAAAAACATATTACCCTATATATTAGAATAATTAAAATATGCTTTTGACATCTGTAAATAGTATTGAAAATGAATAGTTTTGCAACGGGTCAGGGGAGCTTCGGCAGCTCCGTAGCTGCCAAAATGTTCATTTTGGCACTTTGTGCCTATGGAGACTTTTGTTCAGGATGACAAAATCTACAACATATCAAAAATTCAGACAATTTGACAGAAACCCAATTTCCATAAGATTATTGCGGGTTCCTTTCAGAACGTCACTTTTTTTCGCTGTCCGCCTCACGTGAAATGCCCCACTATATTAGTTTTCCAATAATTACAGTTTTATCACCTTGTGTCTTTCAATTTAACTATACTAGCTATAAGATTTACTACTGTGCATTTTTTTTTGTAGTTGATAATTTTTTTTTATAAATTATTGTTTGTTAGTTAGTGTGTGGTGTGAATAAAGTCATTACAACAATATTTTAAAAGAATATGTTGTCTCGGTGTGATTTAGATAAAATAATAGATTTTTCTGTTGCGTCATACATTGCATATTGAAGTTGACATATCTCTAAAACAAATAAATATTGGGAAAAACTTTATATTACAAAAGTTATTCAAAATTTAACGATGGACTACATTTCCACGTTCCAGGGATCAAAAAATTTTTTAGTATCGCCACGCCATCTATACAGAAAGATTTGAACTAACAATTCTAACTACAATTTGAAGCTATTCGAGGGACCTAACAACCCCAGTTTCCGGAACAAAATAAATTTATTCATTTCGGAGATATTGGCAGCGGGTACACCCTGTATACCAAGTCTGAGTAAAAAATTAATTAATAATAGTTATATTTAGAGAAAAAGTCAACTCTTAATTGGTTTTACATACTCAGAATAATGTCAAAAGTCACTAATTTGATAGCAAAAACTCGGATTTGAGTAAAATTCACCCATTTCTGTTGCAATGGTTTCTCTTGTAAAATTTTAGTTGTACTCATTCTAATAGAGTTTAAATTTCGCTCAATCGAGTGTGTATATATTATTGAGTAAAATTGAGTGAAATTGAGTGAAATTTGTTACAGTATACTTATCACACTTGTCATTAAGGTGGTTAAAAACTGCACAAAGAATATTTTTGATAAAGACCATCCATAAACCCATGGACAGTTGGAGAACTTTAAAGGAAGAGAAGAAAAAAGAAGAAACGAATAGCTTATATAGGCATAGTATTATTAAACAAGTCTTGCTATTTAATAACTTTCGACGGACAAACATGATTTAACAAAACTGATCAACAAATCATTATTCTCAAAACATTTCACTCGCGACACTTATAAGCGTAGACTGCCGCCTCCTTTATCATAATTAGTGAGTTGGCGAAAGCGAAAATAGGATGCGCATAAACTGTTTTTTATGTTGACTTCGCCAACCGTCTCTGGATAAATAACTCCTAATTTTTCCCTTCAAATTGTTATGCTCCATCCGAATCATTATTCCCATTCGAATACCCTCACAGCTCGCATAACTTCATCTAATTTACGTTTCCTCAACCTATACACATTTATTTTTATCTCTGTATCCTCCAGGCAATCTTTGCGGCTTCCAAGGGAAGAAATATATCCTCCGGGTTTATTTCCTAATTATTAGGCCTCTCCGGCTCTATTTTCTGGTATCATTGTTAATCCCGGGGATGAGACGGGACCATAGGCTGCAGCAACCATTGAATGTGGTCCGCCTCGACTAAGTTCGCCGCTTTATAAATTCTCCTTACATTTCCTTATCATTATCTGCTCAACTGGGATGATTAATTATTATATACTTACGGCAGATTTCTCGTAGTAAGTAGTCAGGAGTCTTTTATGCGTTTATAGAAGATTATCCATCACTCATTATGGGTAAAACTCGCAATTAGCATAAATTGTGGCCCGGCAAATAATACAAAAATTACGTCAAGTTACTCCTCCGCCTCGCTGAAAAGGAACTTCTGAGATTAATCCTCACTTCCTTCTCATTATGTAAGACAGGAGCAGTGCCCCTAAAATAGAACGTAAAAAATAACATCTATTGTAGAAAGGCTTCGTGTAAACTATGCTGAATAATAATAATCGAAGATGAAATAGTTATTTACACCATAAAGGAGATATTATTTACCAGTTGAGGACGATTTTGCGCCCGAGCGGAGCGAGGGCTGGAAATAGAGTCCGAGACTTATAAATTATACTTAACTGCTGCGTGGTGTATAACATTTTATCTGCTCCCACAGTTCGTTATGGTTCATGAAATAAAGATTAGGTTTTATTTTTTGACATTTCTTAATCAATTCGTTTTGACATTATTCGAAATCTTACAAAGTCGCCTTGGTTTACTTGGATTTTGTCGTTTCTAAGGTGTTTATAAACAAATCTGCATAAAAGTTTTGCTGGTTTTGAATTATTATTTCTAAATGAGTGATTTTCAAATCAGCAAATCAGCAAATGCAACAATTACTTCTCGTCTGGGTTCTGTTTCTCACCTAGAAATTCTCAAGAAATATATCAAGATTAAATTGGAAATTAAAACCGAAATTTCACGCTTTTTTATGCGCTAAGAAGCAGGTAGATGTTACAACCAACCAGTCTCCAAGAATATGCTTTCTATGATTCCTAACAAGATTGCACAGTTTTTGAAGCTAGAACATCCTGAAACATATACAGGCCATTCATTCCGAAGAACATCAACAACTTACTGGCTAATACAGGAGTTGATGTATTAGCAATCAAGATATTATATGGTGGGTGGAAATCAGCCACAGTTGCAGAAAGTTATGTTGCTGACAGTTTAACTAACAAAAATTAAATAGCCAACAGGATTCTTTACAATGACACTTCAACTCCAGGTTCTAGTAGTATGTTGCATCATGATGTTTTAATCGATCAGTCAGATAATATTGAGCCTCCGGCGACTGATATGGAGCGTTCAAATCATTTTGAGAAATATGTGACAATTAGTAAACGCGAGGGGAATAATAAATTATCCAGATTTTATAAATTTTACTAAATGTAATTACTACAATTACTATAAATATTCATTTATAATAATTAATAAAATGTAATGTTCGCCAAATATTTATATTTATTTGTACATAAAATATGCATTTATAACTAGAAATCGCTTTTTCCCATAGCAACTTCCACTTCTACGGTAAAANATCTTGACTTCGTAGGCAGCAAATTGCTTATTGCAATATTTGCAGCCTCCACAATCTCTTCCGACTCACAATTATTCATTGTGCACTAAACAAACTTTAAACTAAACCAAACTAGCACCTTAATTTGACAATTCTTTTTGTTTGTTTATTTTGTAGTTATGACAATAACTCAACGACTACTAAATAAATGCTCAAATCCGAATACAATAATTCTGGTGCTACTTACTTCATAATGACAAAATATGTGTTTTTAAGTTAATGAGACCGTGGAAAAAATAGTATATACCATTCGGGAGAGATGCTATTTTGTCCTCGGTGCATTGTAGCCCTCGGGCTTCAAATTGCACCTCTGCCAAAATAACGCATTTCTCTCCCTTATAGTATAATGTACTATTTCCACTGAGACCATTCGTTGATATGCCTGTTTTCTATATGTCTGTTGGTTGTGGACCTCCAAGATCTTAAAAGTTCCTTGTCTAAATTTAACCTTCTGGCCAAGCTATACAGCTTTGACAGTGGCTTCTTTACGTAGTTTCCAGTTTCCAGGGTTTCTTTCTGTTTTGCAGACTAGCTAGAATACCCTTGCTCGCACAATACATGGATTGCAATATCTTCTTCCACCTTGCAGGACATATACAGACTTCAATGTTAAATTAGCACTGTTATCCTTATTGATCTGTGTTTTGTAGTCTGTAGATTTGGCATTAATGCTCTGCTTATGAGACAATTTAAACACGTAATGTTAATAAAATGTAGACAGTCATAGAAAAAAACATTATACATATAGTTAGGTCAGAGGTAGACCCGATCGAAGTTAGCAGTAGATATACTGAAGAAATTAGTGAAAGGAAGAGACAGGGAGTGACCCTCAAGTCAAGGCTTGCGTATTGTTTTAAATTCTAATTTATATAATTTGTACATAAATAAACAGCAATTTAAATTTTTTTGCCTAATGTGTTTAAATTTAATGACTAGCGACTAGCTACAGTTCAATTAAGCCACGGTGAATCAGTTCAATGCACTACTCTTATCTGAATGAAATTGTTGGATAATACTTTACCGGAACATATCTACATATTTAACACAAACAGCATCTACTAAAATTTGATATGAAAAGCATGAGTACATAATTAAATGACTTGTCACATTACATTCTACGTGGATGATTAAAACTCACTGCAATGTCCATCGGAAATCGACTGTCAGTAATTGAACTATTATGGAGTGAAACTAAAATTGCTTCAATTAGGTCAATTACGATCTCAGCACGTCAGCTTCGGATGCACAGTTTAGAAATTTTCCATTAAAACCGAAGTATTAACGGCAAAGATAACACCATATTAATTGCAGGAATTGCTTCACAAACTGAATAACATTTTGAACAAATGGAGTGAAATTCGTTCTCTGGTTAAAATGATACTTTTAACCAGGACTTTTTATCATTGTGATAGAAATTCATAACACCTAAACTCAAATTGTCTCACAAAATTTCAAACAAAATTTATTTGAAGTTATCAAATCCATCTCTTTCTCTGACATAGATAAAACTGATAAATTGAAAACATGGGAAACATCCTGTAAAATGTCAAAAATCCAGTTCAGATCGAATCTATACAACGACACTAAAATCATTTCGATCGGACCATTCCTGCGCCCAGCGGTTTATGGCCCCCTACATTATCGATTCATTAAACATTTTCAATGTTAAAAGGATTCAGCGTATATTGTATTCATTACAAAATTAACAAATACAAGTCACTTGAACAGCAAGTGACTGTCCCTATTCTACGTGCGCAGTAACTACGAGGCGTATTACCATAACTAAATCTTGTGGTTTACATTCTCGTCATGAGTAATATTAAGTTTCCAGTAAGTTCTCTTATAAAGCATATTATTAGTCGAAGTTAACTCCAAAGCATATAAAGTCCTGGACACACAACTCTTGTCCAAGATGCAGCGTGCATTTCAATAGAATACCTCCCACGTACCATGTACCATCGTGTAACCTTCTCTGTCTCTGTCTCTGTCACTTTGCTCGTTGCGAAGTCAACCAAACTTCACGTCGTCTTCGAGGTTATTAAAATTCAGAATATAAAACAACTTAGGTCTTATAATGAAGTGCAATATTTTGTAATAATGAATGAAAATAGACTACTCAACCTGGTAAAAAGAGGAACAAAGGGGTACTTAGTATGCAGATGGGACGGGATTGCTTATAAAAGTTTTGCCACTGTATAACAGCTATTTTTAGTCGTAAGAAGCCTACGCTTGTAAAGTTAACAAAGACCTCGTCGTAAGAAGTAAAAAAAACGGAAGTATGCACCTACATGTGACGTAGAAGTTTATTTTTGAATCCAGTTAGCAACAAGGCTTTCAAAATATTTAAGTGGGCGCTTATAAGTCATTATTTTTAATAGATTTATGGAATTTTTGTGGGACTGAAGGAAGTTTAGTTTAAAATATGTATATTAAAGCGATTGACGTAGTAGAATATATTTTAAAAAATGTTTATATTGTAAACAATAAATATAAAAAAAATTAGTATAGATTAAAAAGTAAATATGTTTTCCAAGAAAAATATTAAATTTCATTTAAATTGTAATTATTCTTCTGTAAAAAGGGATAATATATGGTAACATTCTATTACTATTTACTGTGATAAATAACTCATGTCTAGAGCTGTCACAATCGGTCCGCTACCGGTAAATATCGTAAGTAGCTATAAAATTATTAACATATAAAAACTTTTCAGGTGGCAAACAACTGAGATAAATTTTTTGAAATAGAAAATAATTTTATGAAAGTAAACGAAAATAATGAGTTCTAAAAATACCTATTTAAGTTGCTCCCTTCGTTTAAATGTTTGATTTTTTATTTTTTTATAACATTAATAAAAAAAACAAGGAGTAATAAATTATGTACTCAAGTCTGCATCACAGTTTCACCAGCAGTAAATTTGTTCAACAACTCAACACGTGTTATTTAGTAAAGGAAAGTTTTTTAAATTGAGATATGTACAGGGTATTCATATAACATTTTACCCCCCTTCACTTTTTATTTTTTGAGTTAGACAAAAATAGTTAAGATAAAAGTTATAGGGAATCTTTCTGTGAGTTTAATGAGTTTATGAAAATATAAATTATACAGGGCGTTCCAGAGATACACACCAAATCTATTTTTTTTTAATGGAACACCCTGTATATTATTCGATTTTCGGAATCTCTGCCTCTTCCTGATTCCAACCATGTATATATGTTGTAGGTTTATTTAACAATTTGCTCAATATTCTGCTTTGAAAGACTGAATCTCGCAATGGGCAATATAAAAATTGCTATGGAAAATAAAATTAGAATATTAGATATTTATGCTCTATTTTAAATAAGTATTGTCTAGGTGCTGCTTAACGGCATTTGCTGTTTATGCTGGAGCGAAGTCTTGCTGCCGGACAATTTAGCACATCAAGAGCATTTACCAAATTAGATATTTCTCTTCTGAGAAGTTCAATATATTTCAGTCCATTAAAGAGATAAAATACTGGACCTGTTTTGCCTCTGAATAGAGATATATTGGTGTGGATTTTCTGACGCCCAGTGACGTGAATTCCTTCTATTAAAACCGCAACTATTGGATGCAATAAAATAAAATACATAATTTATTAAAACTACTGAACTACTGAAGTGGTCACTTCTGCTAATTGATTACAGGATACATGTTGTATCTTTTACTGATTGTTTTAAATTGAAAATGTGTTTTTTTTTTCGTAAAAATCTAATCTTTTTCATCAAAAAATGTTAAATAACGAAAAAAATAAAAAAGTGAAAATAATATTTTTTTAATTATAAAAATTTAATGTAGCCACCTGAATGTAATTAAATTATTATTAAAAATAGTCTTTAGTTTTTTACGTAAGTAACTACAAACTTTTATTTTATTTTATTTTATTGCATCCAATAGAAAAACAAGAAATAAATCGAAAACGGTTAAATTTATCGACATAAAACAAGTATCCCTTATTTGTGAGAAATAGATAGGACAATATTTTTGTATTAAAACTTTCATACATACACTGATAAAAAAGTTATAACCAGTTTTTATCAACCAAGAGTACATTTCGTAGCGCCCTCTAGCGTCTACAGCAAAATTAAGTACGGATTCATTTTTCTCGCCCCAGAAAACCCCATAATCCAAATTTTCAAAAGAATCCCTTGAAAACTTTCTAAGGATTTTAAGAATTTCGAATTAAAAATTTCAACTTTAACGCCCTGTAACTTTTTTATTAGCCGCAAATGGACCAAGGTAAGTTTAGCTTAATCGCATTATTTTGGTGTAAGGAATCTACTCTTGCTCTGTGTCGCATTAATTTCGGGACACCCTGTAGATACAGTATAGAAAATTCGTTAACACAAAGAACATGTATTAATTTCATTTACTGTTAATTTTAATCTTAATACACCACTTTTCGAAGATAAAAATTTGTTGCTGAAAAAAGATGCAGTCTTCCATTGATGTTACTTTATGAGACATAATTTTAAATTATTATCAGCAAATAAAAGTTTTTCACATGATATATTACCGCATAAGTCAACTCATTTATAAAAAGTGGAAAAAGTAGTGGTCCCAAATTAGAACCTTGGGAGACTGCGAATGTGGCCACCATATGATGAGACCTATGACCGTTGTAATAATAAACTGTGTTCGATTATATAAGTAAAAATCGAAAATAAGATCAGACAATGTCTGTATAATTAAATTTAAGTTAAAAATAAACCTCCCAGTCCCAAACCTGTACAAGTGAAAAAAGGTAATATATTACAGGTACGTTTCAGACATAATTTGTTTTAATTAAAAAAAAATTGTAATTTCTAAAGGGAAGGTAGGCATTTCTTACAAAAAATTGTTACAAAAATGGAGACACGTCTTCTCAAAACAGCCTTAAACGGAATAAAGTTTATACAATGTCGAACACGTCGGGCTATTTGCCTGTTTGTCTAGACAACAAAGAAAAGTACCTACGCAAACTTAGTAGAAGTTTTGTTTACCTCGCCTCCACAGCTAGATAACCACGGAATTGAATTATAGCCGCGCGAGTCCGGGAGAGCGAAGTAATTATAAATGCCTTGACCCTTTTCAATTTTATTAGTCTTCCTACTTAACTTCCCACATATTTCAACCGTGGAAAGATAATATTTTCATTCACTTAATTATCAAGTTCCACTGCTAATTTTGGCTAGGGAAATACAGGGAATTAAATGAAAAATTCCTTTAATTTGCAATTCAGCTTCCTGAGGAATTAGCAATTTCCGAATTTCATTTGCAGCGGTTTACAATTCTGTTTTAAATTTGTTAAATAATTTTCCGCTTCATGCGGATAATAACGGGTAGCAATTTCATTACAAAAATAAGTAGATAGATAAATATTAGTAAAAGTTAAATTGCATAATTAATATTAATTCAATATTGGAAGATCTTTTTCAAAAATCAATTTTCAAACGCAGAAACATAATATGAATTAATTTATTGTTGGTGAATTTCGTATTGGTCTTTATCGAAAATTATGTTAGAACTATTACACCGAGAAGAACAATTTATTTGTTATGAAGATGCATGCGTCTTCATTTGGTAGAGAACATATGAAATTTATTGTAAAATGGTTGATTTTCTGTTACAATGATCGCGTACTTAAATAGTAACAAATTCTGTAGTTATATAAATTTTATTTGCAATAACTATAACTCTGACAGTTAATATTACGACAAACTTTAACATTTAATAAAAAAAAATACATATATCTATGAAGATATTCAATCAGAAAATTAATGAATTTTTTTCTATAGCCAAAATATTCTATTCTCACATTCAAGAACTCTAACTGTTGATATTGCAGGAAACAAATATGTAATAAAAATAAATAAATATGTATTGTTCTAATAATACTTATTAATTCTATTGCCAAGGGAGCCACCTGGAGAAACAATTCTAAGTAAAATGAGGAAACAATAACATCATTCTATAGTTGTATTTTTAAATATTGGTTTTTGTCAAGAGTGATGTTAATAAAAATACAAGATACTAATTTCTTTTATTATTACACAATTCCACTATGTCAGATGTGTGTCTTTTTTATATTAATAATATTTCTCTCATATTATATTTGATCTTTATTTTCGATAATTGTTCATTACCAGCTGTTCATTAGATATTGCTGGTATAGTTCAATGCTATTTGGGACATCTAGCTCATTGAATTGTCCGCAATATTTTCGCTTCATATACAGGGAATCCCGGTACTTGATACAAAATATTCATGAAGAAAATTTTGCACCCTCCTTTCGTTATGAACTGGTGCTCCGTCTTGTTGAAACCAGATATTTTTTCTCATAACTAAAGGAACTTCTTCCAAAAGAACATTTAGTTGGGTCTGAAGGAATTGTAAATAATTGCGACCGTTCAAATTTTCCTCATATAAATAGGGTGGGTCCAATTAATATGCCATTAATAATACCACACCATACAATTATACAAAACGTGGTTTGGAAATGTCTGTCTTTGGTCCATCTAGGGTTACTGTCATGCCAGAATTGGCTATTATGTCTATTCAAAATGCCATTTTTTGTAAATCGACTCTCGTCAGTCCATATAATGTTATTTAAAAACTGGTCGTTTTCTTGAGCCTTTATTTCCATTTCTGCAATAAAATTTAGGCTTCGTAGCATGTCTTCGTAAATTATGTAAAAAATGCACTTTGTAAGGATGATACGTATTTCGCTTCAAGATATTATGGACCGATGTTCCGGAAATCTCCGTTTCTTGTTATATAGCTCGCACCGAGGTATTTGGATTAGTTTCAACCTTACCTAGTACCACGGCAGTGTTTCTATCATTTGTAACAGTGTTTCTACTATGCTTCTTTTTGTTAAAATAACCACAATGAAGCAAATTTGCCGATAAAGATAAAAAGGTTTTATGATCGAGATGTCGATGGTTTAGGTAACGTACCTGATAAAGTCTTTCTGCTTATCTGGAATTTCTACGGCATTCACCGAATATTAAAATTATGTCTAGCTTTTCTTCATTCGTGTATTGTATCATACTGAATAAATGTCAAATGGGAAATTCAGGGAAATTTTTCATTTTTGATACAGGCAGATTGCGATCTTCATCTATGCAAAAAAATTCTGGGTTGTTAACCATTGGGCATAGTCCGTCCCTGGCGTTCTGGGCATAATGAAGTTTCACTTACAACATCAAAAACAAGCTGTACACATGTGTTATCGATCACCAAATTTGCGTCATGCTGAAGTTAATGGTTTAGAGACTGTAAATAAAAATAAATTTTCACATTCGAGGGCCCGTAACTTGTTAACGAAGGCCGGTATGAAAAAATTATATTTATACTCGTATTTATGAAGAACTGACATTATTTTGACCTCATCTATATGTACTCGACTTTTTGTATCAAGTACCGGAATGCCCTGTATATGTTTAGATTATTTGTTTTCTAGACAATCATATTTTATGGATTATATTCCAAACCAGCATACGTCTATAGTACATATAATTTATTAAGAACAAAGGGACTGTTCCCTCAGTGTATAAACAATAATAATTGACAGGTTTTAAGGTTTACAACACTTTTTTATTAGTTAGTGATATCAATATGTCCGGTATGTTTTCATTGAGTGGTGCTTTTTTAAGTGACCCTCTTATAATAGTGTTCTGTAAAGTCATATTCGAAAATAAAGTTCCCAAAAATATATAAAAAATAGTAAAATACATATATATTTTTATTTATTTATACTAGTTTTTTTTTAATATGCTTTGTGATAAAAAATACACAGTATTAAAAATTTTATTGTAAACTGCAAGCAATAAAGCTGAATTATAACATAAAATATAAACCTCCATTTTATTAAACGGTATTTTAAAATTTATTAAAACCAACCCGATTTACTACCACCACAAAATTTAACTTTTGATATATCGTTATAAATGTACCTACGTGCATAGTTTTATTTCTACAACAAATCCAAAGCGCAGATCGATAAGGTATGATAAATTTTATATATACGACAATTTTTCGGCAGAGTGCAGACTTTTAAAAGGCTTCCAACAATATTTCCTCTAAATAAAGTATCTTGACCGCGTTTGCTTCAAAGGAGACGGGAGCAGTCTAACGACGTTGCAGGCCGGTTTACTGTCAGATTGTCGCCATTTGCAGAAAGTCTTAGGACTTATCGATTTACTTCCAATTTGACTTTATATTTCCCGTAAAATCATATCACTCAACATCACGCTGCCGTCATATTTTACTCCACGAATCCAGTACATGTTTGCATTTTAAAACTGCTGCCTTACCAGTATATACATATTTACGTTGACTAACAATTTCTAATAAAATACTCCTAACAACTACTATATCAATTTATTATGTCACACACACCCGACGTAATTATACGAAATATCAGAAAATGGATGTGAAGAAAATTTCATTTTAATAATAAATATATTTCAGTTTAATTCCACATTAATTTTTTTTAATTGCCACTAATAACTACTCCGCGGACTATATGCCCCGACCGACACTGAATTATACTTGCAAGACCTAGTGCAACAGCTGGAATCGTTGAAGATCATGAAGATTGGAGATGGTCATCTGGGAGTGTTGGGACAGTTGGGATGACTCTATAGCATTTCAGAACAAGGACTCTACTTTACTATAGTTTTGAGTACTTTGTATATCGACAACGATCAATAGACTTTTTATTTTAAAATTAAATAGTTGATATAATTTATTGAACTTGGTTTAAAAACACCCTGTACGTGACGAAAATATCGTTATTATGAAGTTTCCGGATTTCACGGATGAAAGACTCTGAAACAAAATTTCTTATACGTGATGTAGGTAGCGAAAAAATCTGAACATTAGTGGTTAACGTCATTTCTTGTGGGATATATCGGTCCCTCTTGGGAAATTATATCGACTGTGTTCATCACGTCAGTTAATATTTAATGTGCGATACCCAATACAGATCAAACAAATTGTTAATTTAATACTGACGTGGGACTGTTTATTAGTAAATAATGAGAAAAGGTTAAACCGCTTGGGTAGGTACCAAATATATAATATTACCTCAAACAAGATCCTGGAAATGTATTAGAATACAAATATTTGTACACATATAAACCATTGATTTTTTCACTTTCCTTATCAATAATTCCAATAGCCAAACAGTTTTTTTTTTAGTTTCAGAAAAGTGAAATACAAAAATCAAGCATATATATATAAAGACTAAAGTCTAGTTGTAAAAAAATCAAAAACTGAACTACAAATCACTGGTCCACTGTAAAACCTGACCTTGCAGAAGGCAAAGCATGCAGCCGAAGATTGGCACAGCGGCAAAGTGTAATACAAAATGAACGGACAAAACATTTAAAGAATTTCTTTACTAAGGGAAAAAATAAGTACATTTTTATAACACCTATTTCGTACCAGCAAATTCAACTGCTTTTACCGCTATTGTTATTATTATTAAATAAAATTAATTTATGGTTTCAATCAGTGGGCGCTCGCCAGCTGACGCAAGTGACGCACCGATTCACCTAAAATTTCCGTTTGGTTGGGCAATTTAAAATTATTTTTAATTTCATATAAATTTTATAATTTAGGTACAATTCTATATTGAAAATGCATTGTGTTTGTTTGTTTTATAACAGAAATAAACAGAACAGTTTCGCAGTAAACGCCTTCTAAAAAAAACATTGTCTCTGTTGAGTGCGTACATCAACCTCGTACAGCAACAACATAAGTAAGTGACGCAAATCGAAATCAGTTTGTATTCCGCTTCACTTCATAGCGTTGTTTACGGCGGTTGTCATGGCAGCGAGGCGGCCAACACGTGAGTAAACTATGGCGTGGGGGATAAGTGACGCGGAAATTGAAGCAGCATCAATTAATATGCTTCACCTATTGTCAATGTCACGAGCCGCCACTGATTAAATTAATAAAATAATTTGTCATAACTCATGTTACAACAACTGTTCAAAATTTTGTCCACCGACCTGTAAACGCATTTGGGCCCGTCGTAACTAGTTTCTACGAACTAACACAAATGTTGTCTTTCTCCACCATAACACAAATACTTCAGCATTATATATAAAGTCAAAAGTAAAAGTATGGAAACCTCCAAAAATCTCAGCGGGAAAGCATTTTTGGGATAAATGGTGAAGACAAAAGCATTTTTTCCGGCGCATCCGACGATAACCTTGACCTTGAGGTCAAGGTCAAGGTTCAAAGTCATATCAAGATCAAGACGGTTTTTTTAATTGGCGACTCTCCTTTTCTACCCCGGAAATGGAAAGAACAGAGCATCCGAATATGACATTGACCATAACCTCAAGGTCAATAGTCAAAGTCAGTTCAAGGTCAAATGTTAATTTTTACTATAATTTCTTGTTTTTAACTACGAAATCAGAGGCAGAGAAATACCTGGTGGTACTCCTTTGTCACCTTAATAACAAATAATACCTTAGTGACAAACAATAACGTTATTGTTTGTTTATATGTGTACCTACTCTCATATTTCTATAGGTATATGGTTTTATCTATAACTGCCCAAAACTGTTACAATTTTACATGTATCGACTAAGAAAACATACTGAAAATATCAGTTGTCAATGTACTGAAGATGTCACAATGTAGGTGACGAAACGTTGACAAAGAAAAAATTATTGTGTTTTCTTTAATTTTTTGCTTTAATTCCCACTATTGACTACTAACAATCTAAATATTATTGACGTTTAAGAAACCAAAATGCCCTCGAACGACCGTGAGTTTTGAGATATTAAGTAATTTCCATGCAAACGAGCCACTTGCAAATAACTTGATAAAATTAAGCTTTCACCCAGTAAATTCTCTATGTAGGTATTCTACTAAATGTTAAGAAAGCATTTTTTTTATTTTTTAACAAGCGCTTATTTCAGTTAAGTCGTCTGAGCTTTCCCTGCAAATTGTATAAACATAAATTGCCATTTATTTCATCAGTTTGAAGCGTACCGACCTACATACTTTTCTTGGGGCTTTATGCAGGAAATTTACATTAAGAGGGTACTTAAATGAAGTAATTAAGTGAATACCTGTAAAAAGGTTAATTAACTTTTAATACTTTGCCTCCACCTAATGAGTTCGAGCACGGAACCTGATTTTTAAAAAAGAAATAAGCATGTTAAGTATTCTCTTTGGGGCAGCCAACTTCGGTACATTAGAGAATATCGACGTTATCTCGATAGAACTGGTAGACCTTATAAAGACATTTCTTAATTTCTCTTAATAGTATCAAAGCACATTTTTCAAAGATTAGTTGTGTTTGTTGCACAGTTATTATATATACTTTATATATAATATAATAACTTATTAGTATTTAGTCTGGATTATGCCTTTAATGGCATAATCCAGACTAAAGTATGGCGAATTCTAACAATTCTTAAAAAACAAATAAATGTCAAAATTTTTTCTATGTGTTCTGCATTCTGTTCGTATGCTATCACTCCCTTCTGGATATGGATATGGATAATGGATATTTATAATGGATAATGGATATTGATAGTGGATATTGATAATCTATCTTGAACATGGATATTCGTATGTGTCACTCGCTTGGATATTGATAAGAGATGCTTATCTCCAATCAGTATTTTTCTTTTCATAAATTTACAATTTTTTGATTTTTTGACGATGTGTCAAACTCTTTAATTTCATTTTTGTTTGCCCCTTGTCGTTCCACGTTTTCTTAATTTTTTATTAAAATTTCCTTTTATTACATATTTTCATCCTAACTTTAACTGAACGTTATTTTCCTATTAATTTAACTATTGCTATAATGTTCCAGATATACATAGATTACAAAGATTATGTTCAAACATATTTCAATAATATGCAAAAAGATATCCATCTCAAGCATCCTCAACTGGTCGAGTGAAATGTAATTCCTCTGACCGTTTCGATTCCCAGAAGACTTCACGGGGCTTAGAATAATGTACTTTGCCGTATTCTCCCAATGTTTGTGAAACTTCTTACGCCTTCCTCCTTTCGGGCTTAGAGGTATCCCCGACTTATCCCATTGTTTCTCATTTATTCGGCATTCCACGGCGCAGGACTCGGGTAGGTGGAGCAATTTTCAAAGATGCTTGGGCCCCAGAATAAATTTAGTATCATTAAGTCCATTGTCGAGGGATAATATATCAGATGCTGCTTTTTTTTCTAAATATCTCCAGGAGCTTCTTCTGCATTATAATGCAAATGGTTTAATTAATTTTAATTTCGGCGTTTTTCTTCTTTTATTTAAGTGATATTAATAGTCCCATCTTCATCACTGCTCTACGTAATGTCATATCCACTTTATATTACACAGGTATTCATATTAGATGCTTCACCTTACGTAAGTACAAAATAATTCAATTTTCTAGTAAATATAACATACCCGTAATATCAAATATGAATATGGCAAAGGAAATGAATTGGTGCTTAAAAATAGCGAGATCGATTTTGTGATTTATAAAGAACAATATATGCAGTAGGTTCATTGACAATTTTTTTTAAGGGCAGCTGTTATAACTGCACTCTACATTATAACAATATATATTGTTATGCTTTGTTGTTGTAACACTATGTGAATGAATGTGATTGTGATTGATTATGATTTTATTTAGTGGGCGCCACAATTTTTATTTTATTTTATTTTATAATTACTTACTATGTGTAGAGCTAACTCAACTGCAAGGTGTAGTTTCTTTTATTTCTATTTTATTTGATTTCAATTGAATTTATTTTAAAATAAGAGATAGATTTTATGTTTAACAAATCTGGATATATTGTAAATTATCAAATATAATTGACAAAATTTTTACTTAACCTAAATTAATAATAATTATACAGTAAATTTCGCCCTTTTATGTATTTGCCACGTTATGATTTTAATTGAAAGTCGACATATTAACCTAAAAAGGTTCATTCAAAAAATTGAATTTGAAATGTTTGTTATTTGCATAAGTATGCGATTGTTTTGAGTTTTTAATTTGGCCAAATTTAAAGTTAGACAATTCACATTTCCTTAGACTGTTGGTTATATAGTCGATTTCCTGAGCTGTGCTGTTGTTCCTAGGGACTGCTGACTCGTCGTTTCAAAATTCGCATGTGTAATTTGCAGAAACTGTGCTGCTGCCACTTCACTACACTTTATGCCTTTATCAACTTTTATTTATTTCACAATATTTTATTTGTCCAGATTTTAGTGTCTAAACTTTAGGTTCACTACTTGTTGTGATTAAAAACTTCTCTATGGATTTCAGCAATGTATGAACATGACTTTGACGTTTTTCGTTTCTGGTGTCTGGATAGGTAACTTTCACAAACTTATTGATTTTTGCTGATGTTCTTTTGTTATTTTAGGTACAAAATTTGAGATGTTTCTTGCTTGGAAACTTATGAGAGATTGGCTACTTCGAGCTCGATTTTTATTTTTATTGAACTCAAAATAAATGACTTATTGCTATAGAACTGTCATAATAAACTTTTGAGAAAATTTTATTTTAGAATATTGACTTTATGCATGTTTTAATCAGCATGATTTCTACATATTTAGATTCTACTCAATTGTAAACTTTCTACAAATTTTGTTTAATTTTGAGAATTTTAACTAAATTATGCTATATAGCTTGTCTTAGTGCCTGCAGATTTATTCAATGTCTTTAAAATTAACCCTTTTTACTTTTATTAACAGTCTTTTCCTGTTTATGTTGCTCATTGATTGAAATGTTTTTAGGTCTACCGATTTATAGAAAACTTTCAAAGTTTATACACTAATTTAGATTGGCATCTCAATACAGTTTCTGATATTTAGAAAGTCATTCACACACTGCACAAGTCATTTTGCAGTTCATCAACTCTTTTAAATCTACAATTTTACAAATTTTGTCGACGCATGGATATGACATTACAAATATGTTACATGAAACTTTTTACAATGGCTTGAGTTTAATTTTACGCATAAATTCTTATTATTGTATGCTATACTTTAATTTTATTCATGATTTATTGCATGTTTTTCATTTATGACTGAAACTCTGTTCGTCGATCAACTTGTCAAAATTTTGAATTTTTTTAGGCTTAGACCTGTACACTAATATGAAATCTAACTTTAACAAATTGTTCTTTACTATGATTTTTAACTTTTCTATGTTACTTGAATGCATTTTGTCAACAATTTAACTTATAAATTATTTTTTTATAATTTTGACAGCTGGATGCGTTTCATTGAACAATTTTATCTTATATTGCTATAGAACTTATTCTACTTCTAAATTTATCCTTCATTTTAATCTTTTCTGTTTGCCTTCCTTCTTTTCCTTCTTATATTGGTTTTTTCTATATTTAGTTTTTTTTATATGGTTTATTTTACTATATGAACAAATCATAACATGTTTTAAGTATTTGCATAATAGTATGAAACAAAAAGGGACAGTGTCTATTTACTTACCAAAAAACATATAGGTATATTATGTAATAATAAGTACCAGTGAAAGTTAACAAAATAAGGAAAGCGATTGTATAAAACAAATAACAGCTATCCTAAGTGTTCCGCGGTTAATCGTCTTCGGCGATCGCTAAATACCCATTTCAAAAATAAAGTTTACCGAGGTCACAGGCGCATATCTAAAATAGTCGAAGTTTTGAATAGATCCTATTTTTACTAATGGTGGCAAAGCACCAACTACTTTACGTTTTAGTTATCCCACTACCCGCGTCATTGTACAATATGTGCATGTTTGTCTCTAATCTGAAGCTTCGCATCGATCAATTTATTCGATACGTATCTAGCGACACTCTAATGCCTACCCTGTTGGCCTGGCGTGCCCGTGAACAATCATTCATTGTAATTTGGGCGCGAATGAGACTTGAAAATTGAAGGGACACACACAGTGTGGATTTACCCATGAAGTGAGAGAAGATCTTTGCAAAGGTTTACAGCGAAAAAAATGTCGTTATAGTACACAATCACCAACACAATGATTTATGACGCTGACATAAAACTATGCTTACGATGTACAGCATAGGAACACTTCGTCTTTGTTCGTTATTTATGTGGTAGCTATTAGTAGTAGTACAGCAATGCGTTTAGTTATGACAATATTATAAGTTTTAAATAATCTTATCTACCAAACACAACTGGTGCATTATTGTAACAATTAATTTAATGATTTACTGAAAGTGAATTTTAAAATTCAACAAATCACTTTACCAATTAATTACAAATGCTGTAATTATTTGTCAGAAGTACACATATGTGGACATCTAATTTTACCTGTGAGTAATGTCCATACAGCTATGACAGTTAAAACAATATTTACAACAATTATTTTTTTACAATATAGTTTAATTGCAGGCTTCTCATCTCAGTCTACAGTCTCCATTACTTTTATCAGTTGATATCAGTTTCAGTATAAGGAAAAACCAACATCAAAGTAGTTGAAACATCTGTGTACACTATTCGCTGAAATTTGAAGTTGTTCACCTTTTTCTCCACTCGAAAAGTAATTTTATTCTGATGAGCGACCCGAAACGTTTCAAAAGCCCGAGAAATAGGAAATAAAGGTGAAAGCAGTTTTAATCAGCCGGGGGTGAAAGAAATTAAAAATTCCTTTTAAACTGTATCGCCACCCACGTCCTTGTAACTTTCCTTCGGAGAAATAAATACAAGAAAATTAAAACCACTTTTCATCCAGACCTGTATTCGTCCCATATTTTTTTAATTCGTATTTTTTATGAGAAATAAAGTTAAATTGCGTCTAGCGACGTCAGTCTGAGAACTTTTAATTTGCACTCCTCGCCGGAAAGCCGGAGGGTTTAAAGAGCACTTTACTCTTAGTAAATTTACTACATAAATTATAGCGTTGGGAGTTCCCTAACAGCACGGCGTGATCATTTGTGTAAAAAAATAAATATATAAATAACCAGGGCCTTTCCAGTTCTTCAACCAACTTGGAAGTAGGCACCAAAGAGTGCTCGAATGGGTTTCTTAATTAAAATTCCTAGAACAGAGATGGTGGTATTATTTAGCAAAATGTTATATTCCACTGTTCACTTGTTAGTTGTTATCCCTAAATGTCAATAATTTACTTTAGTTAATTGAAACGAAAAACTTATTTTGTTCCAAAAAAAATCACAGGTATATTTTTAATTTAATTGATTTTTTGTAGTAATAGTACGCATTCCTCTGAATATTGTGCAAAACCATACTTATCGTATCAACTTCGACGTCTCCTGTTACGTGAGTGTTGTATAATAATGAAAACGTAATATTGACAGTTGGTAGAAGGAAGCGCAGAAACAAACGCTTAGGTGGGGAATTCTGGGAGGAAGCCTAAATAGTTGAGGTGAGAACAGCGCAGAGTGGAAAGTATGACGATCGGTGTAAGGTGAAAATATTCTCTGAGTACTTTGTTGTTAATTGTTCTTTGTAATCTTATGATTGTGCTGGTTATAGATGGTTCATGATAATAATTCTTTGTATGTTTAGTCTCCATCGCTTTATGCTCAAGGGCATATATTTTTCTAAGGTAAAATTATTACAATTATTATTAACGATTGCTCATCATTTATTACATGTTAAAATATATATATTTTCGTGACTGCCCAGATATTGCAATAACAACTCTTTTGTTTCACATTTAACTTGTTTTATCATGATTACGTTGTTTGAAAAACAAATAATAAAGCATTTCTTGTGCTCACTTTATGTCGTACGCATATAAGAGCCTTGTTGAATTTACTAACATCTTCGCCCGTGAGGAATGAATCTGTAAAAAGAATAATTAAATACAAAAAAAATTGCTAAAACAGATTTTCCGAAATCTCAACTCGTAGCTGGATTGCCTCCCGTTGGGACTCCAGTACCTTCCGGCCTTGCCGGCTAACTAACACCAAACCTCTTCAGTTTTACTTGGAAGTGTGTATGTCAGATTTGAGTGAGATGACATTTAGTGAGAAATTAAATAAGTCCAGTTTTAATTATCATTAGCAAAGGTTCTTAATGTATGCCTTTGGTTAGCGGTTGTTTTGTATTTATATTTGGGTGGTAAGAGCAACGATCGTGGGTTTCTCTGCCATGCTCTTTCCCCACAGGAGCTCTAGGTGAGCCTGGCACTCTCATTTTATGTTAAATGGTTGTTAATGTTTTTGTTGTTCTTTCCATTTGTCACATGTTTAATTTGAATTGTATGTAAATAAAGGTTGAAGACTGTTGTACGTAAATAATAAAGTTAGGTGTATTTACTGTGCTTTTGTTTTATAAAGTTAAACCATACTTCCCCTCTTTAAAGTTAGTAGCCAGCGCCTTCCGGTCAATAAAAAATAGATACATACAACGTAGGTATTCCTTATGACGATCACATATTTTTGGCCACAACAACGTTTATTTTTTTTCGATCGAACCCGGGGTTGTTATACTACAATATGAATCTGAATTTCTTTTTTAATCATATAAATAGTCGAGTTATAGTTCTTTAAACTGCACGTTAATTTTTGTACAACACCTGGGCGACGTACACCGGGCTATCCGAAATTAGCGTTGTAAGTTGTATCAATACACCAACAGCGTTGCCAAGATTTATTTAAATCAACTGTTAGAGAGCGACAATAGAAAATAATTTAATGAAACAGATTGGTTTTGTATGATTGAGCGACTTGTTACTTTAAGTCACCGTATATTTTATATCTTTGACCTTGTATAGCTGAACTGTGGTACTATCACTGCATAAAGTAGATAGAGCTAGCTAGATATATTAAATAATTAATCCAAAATAAAAAAACATTCCAAAATTAAAACGTGAACAGATTAAATTTAAGCAGAATCCGATCCTGTTCGGAATGCTTCCGAAGGGCAGCAAATTTCTTTTCCGTTTAGCTGGAAACATCTGATAACTATGTATGAGCATTGTTCTGCATATTGTCTTGTCTTCATAAATTAAACGAATAAATGTTCAAAAGTTTCGTCGAAGTTACAAGTAATTAAATTTAATCAATTGTACCAACATTAACAACCATGCCTTTTAAAATTTGATGTCACTTTAAACATAATAGTCTATAGGAAAATTTGGTATGCATTTTCTGTCAAATTTTCTACGAAATCTGTCTAAGAATCTATAATTTTCATACAGGTTTCTTTCTGCCTACATTTTAGCATAAAATGTCGATTCATGTCATTAACGTCGCATTCAACTTTTCCTTCCTTCCTGAAGTAGGGCATACTCGATTTTTATAAATATGCTACCTATACCAATTCTTTTTTTTTTGCCTTAGCCTGTAAAGAAATATTACCCCGTCCCCCTAGCAACGGGTTGTCTGAAGTGCCACTTACTGCTGATCAAACAATGGCGTAATGGCTTATTTACCAAACAAGAATGAGGAAAACCTATTTATGTATTGTAACTTTATCCCTTTTTCTTTCCTTCCCAACATATACTGTAAACAAAACCGTATAAGATTTTTCGTCCTAGGCTGAGAATTATATCTGAAGTCGCTTACACACGCCCTTATCAACCTCTTAAGTTTGACTGTATAAATAGGTACTCTTTCATTTATCAACTAGCTTAAAAACAGCAATATTTGGCCTATACTTACTACCAGAGACCACAAGGTCAAGGCTTAGTTAAAAAATAGGCTGTTCTGTGCTTCTGAAAGATATACAGAGTGAAATAGCTCTTGTAGGAGACAAAAATGTTGATACTGAAAAACAGTCTTCTGAAATTCGGCTTTGTTTGTCTGTGAAATAAAATGACTTCAAATCCATAAAACTCAGACCTGAAAATATATTTATTTTTGAAATATCACATGTTAATAAGAAATCTTTCCGTAGAAGAGGCATGAAAAGCTAAATATTGGTGCAAAATTTATTCGATCTATTTTAATATACTTTACAGCGCATTTAGAGAATTTTGAAGATTAATGCTTGATTGATGTATCTTGTACTGGTCTAAAGCTGATTTAATTCATTTTTATGCCGCTTCTCTCTAATTATTAGATTATGCTAATGAGTAATCCATAAAAAGGTAGAGTTGGCACAGTTGACAACGGAATGTTTGCATTAAAAAAAAGTGTAGTGTTTTGTCAATCAATATTATTCTACTGTGATAGTTATGAACTATACAAGCAAGACACATACGGCGTAATTAAGGCGTCATAGCTGACCATTTCACTTTACATTTTTTTTGTACATAATTGCCAGTTAAATGAAGATATCCTGCAAAAATAAAAAAAATTGAATCCAGTTTTTTGCCACACTCTTTTATTTTATGATAATATTACCCCATAAGGATGAAATATAAAATTGTTTACTGGTTTAGAAATAAAGATATTACATTTTTATTTTTTTACTATTTTCTGTATAGAAAAAGGCCTTTGCCTAGCTACTATCTACTAATTATTTTTCACGATAAATTTTTAGCACACTTAATACTTTCACAAAATACAAAACAATTAAATTTTGAACAAATTATTTTCAATGTTCAACTTCTTAAAAAGTTTTTATCGCAAACATCCCGTACGGCGTACGATATTGGAAATATCGAAATTTTCGAATGGAAATTTTGTGCATATTTAAAAAAAATCGAAAAATATATTGTGTTTAATTAAAAAGCATAACTTGGTGTACATTATACAATTAAGAATCCGAAAGTTATAGAAAAATACCGCATACGCTGGTGAATCCCACAAAAATCTATACAAGAAACTTCCTTACAAATATCTCCTTATCGGAGAAGACGGCCAGAATTGAAAATCGCCGTGCATCTCTTAAACTCTACTATTTTCTCTATTTTTTTGGAAAGGTGTCCAATTTGTCGTGGCCTGTACAGTTTTACCATCCATACGCCACAAACGTAGGTATTTATGCAAACAAGCCTGACAAGTCTACAAGAACGTAGGTCGCAGATATAACAAATTGTCAATAAAAAATCATCATACATTTTCCAAAACTTTCGTAAAAGTCGAAATTCAATTATTGTCGTGTTGAAATGGAAAATTTTAGCTCAAATTTCAATCTAGTCTGACCGCCGATAATTGTAACAGTTGGATGGAACTGTATTGCGAAATTAAGCCGTATCAAAGGAAACCTAAGTGAAGGGACCTGTTATTTATAAAAGTCTACTTCTAAAAGGAATTTGTGAAATATTTGTGGATAAAAGGTCCTAAGGAAAGCCCTCACACCGCGGATACCTCAAATGTCTTCAAAAGGAATACGTCCTTATTTATCGTGACTACAGAAAGAAGTAGCTCATCAGGGGATCTTGAAAAAAAAACTGTGTTTTTGTATCTCTAAGTCTGGAAAACATTTTTTGACAGTACGTTATTTAGTTTACTTAAATTACCTTTTTTCAATATGTGGCTAAGATAAAACATAAATTAATTTTTAGAATTTCTATCACAAGTTCCATAAAACTGAAATATGGAATAAAAAGGTATTCTAGTGCCACTACGATTAATTAAATGTAACTCAATATGGTTATATTTGGATATGCTACAAAACTGTACATGTCATTCTTGAAAAAAATACAGAAACATGAAATAAAAATCATTCGACTCTAAAATAGACCAGAAAACATGTGTAATACATTACGGATCTATTGATTTCACATTTATTCTGATTTATCGTACATATCGCATACGTTTTGATGTCTCTACTCATAGCAATAATTTTTTAATGGAGTAAAAATGTACAAAATTATTTTAAATTTAAATATCAAATATTCCCAAATGTGATGAATAAATATGAAACAAGACCAGCTGTTTCGTTGTTATGCGGTGTTGTTAAATGATATCGAAAACAAAGAATATCAAATATCAATTAGAGAAGTGCATAGTTGAGAATAAAATATATGAATTTTGACAATTTCGAATTTCCATTTTCCACATACGAAAATCTGGAACACGTTGCACCAGATTTTTTAAATGTTGTGTAGAACTAAAATTCCATAGGCATATCAAGTTATATTTGATCAATGCTTTAATTTACAATGTTGAAAATTGTTAAAATAGTAGGAAACGCATTTTCAATAGTTTCAGTAAATAGGATAATTCTATAAACTTTTGTCTCGGTAATTTCAGTTTCCGAGATTTTGTTAACAGGAATGAACTAGAATAGACTATCAAGAAAGATGGGATGAAAACATGATGGCCGATTTCTGTTGGTTGTTAAAAAGAGAAACGAAAAATAGAGGGACTAAACGAAAGCGTAGATCCTTTGAAGAAAAGAGAACACGTTATAGCAACAAAAATAAAGATGATTTGTAGATATCGTTTTCTTTTGTTTAGAAAGTAGAGTATTCTACAAGTTTTATAGCATTCTCAATCTTCTAGGCCGTTATCTCATCTCTCAGTACAAAAAGTAGATGGATAGATGGGTGGATGGGAAGGTTTTGTAGGTGGTACAGGTGGATGAATAAATATGCGTATTCATGCATGAACGACTGGATAGAAAGATGTATGAATTCATAAATGGGTGGGTAGATAAAAAGATGGATCCAGAACTGTGCAACACGAATTATGCCATGAAAATGGCGTTTTTCAGCATTTTGATCTATTTTCTGTTTTGGAATGAAGTTGGATCAGCTTGTCTGACTCTGTGATGATAAATTGGAATTAAACGAGTGAAAAATCATACGTCTAGTGAGCTGGTAGAATAATTTGATTTCTTATAACTTTTGTAGATCGTAAATGACGTTTTTTGTGAATTTTGACCTGTTTTTTTCATTTTCCCGAAAACTCAGACCCGTTGGGTCAAATCTGAAGACAGATTCGGATTCAGCGGAAAAAATATATGGAAACACATGGGTCTGAATACCAGATCCTTGAATTTATACTTGTCGTGTGGTTCACAATGTTCTGCAGTACACCAGGGCTCTAATCTGGGTCCTCTTTTGTTTTCTATTTTTGATAATAGAATAACAGTTTATATCAATTGTCATAAATATATTATATTGATAACTGAAAAGTCTTTTTTCAAATTTTTTAAAAATTGACAAAAATTTTAAGAAAAATGTCGACTTTTGCAATGTTTTGATAATTATTTTTGTAATAAAAAAAACTGAAGCGATACTATCTTCAAAATTTCATTTAAACAAAGATTTCTCGCATTTTCTTCGATCTAACCGACATTTTGAAGAAAATCAAATAAAAAAGCATTTTCATGTGTTGTTCTACAGGGTGATTTCACTTACAACTCAAATACAGAAACTGCAGGAATAGATTAATTGTCAGAAAATAAGTACAAGCTTCCAAAAAATAATATTTTCGGTCATATCTTCATATTACGCTGAATGATTTGAACAAAATTTATTAGAGCGTATTCACGTATTTTATTTAGCCTTTTATTGAATATAATATTAACCTTGTGGCATTAACCAGTGGCGTGCTACTTAAGGTACCGTTATTTTTTAATAGCAGCAGCTGTTTAGGAGATAATTTGGCGACCATAAATTTAGTCCACCTACTCATATTTGCTTAAAATTCATCAGCAAAAATTGTTAAGTACAAGGTTAATATTTATATTCAATAAAAGGTCTAATTAAGTGAATATACACTGTAGTAAATTTCATTCAATTCCGTCAGCGCGTTATGGATATATGTATAGCAGAAAACATAAATTTTTTTGTTAACTGTAATAACTTATTTTTTGGTAAAGAATCTAGTCCTGAAATTTCTGTATTTAAAGTTAAATCACCCTGTATAACATGTTTGTAGCCGATTTGTAAAAAAATGGACTAATAAACTTTAACTGTATATCTCGAACTAAGCGCCCGGAGACAAAATTTTATAGAAAGAATTACACTTATTTGCAATAAGCATACTTGTAGTTTCATAATTTAAAGTTAAAGCACCTCGTATTCGATACAGTTCAGCACTATCACATATATTCCATTCAGTATCGCTCGTGGAGTATACATAAGGGATGTTATTTATCTTGTCCTGTATAATTCTGCCATATTGTCAGGAGTGCAACACTTCTGAGCGAGTTCTCTTTACATTAAATCTTAACAGAAGGTCTGAGAGACAGAAAATCTGCGGAGCGTTAAATCCTTTTCTAGCGTCAACGGTTTTGCATTATACAAGAGAGCTCGAGCGCACATAACAGCACGGTCGTTGGAGATTTCAATTTTTATTAGAAGTACTAGGCGATATCTCTCATGTTTTGTCTCCCATAGTAAACTGAACTCGAAGAAGATATGCGACAGTAGATTTTCTCTATCTGATCCTGCAATTTGAATAAGAAATGTAATTAACTGTTTGACCAAACAGCTGACAAAAATTTCATTTTATTTTAAGGGAAAATAATTAAGTCGCTCAAATATCGATCAGAATTGATATATACCGTGCATTCACAATGATATAAATATAGTAAATACAGAATGCAACAAAAATGTTGCGAAATTCTTCAGTAAGTAATATAACACCAAAATAAAAAAAATCCAGTACACATTTTTATTTTATCCCTTCATTTTTAAGATATATATCCACATACATCACTTAAAAATAGTTTTTATATTATTAAAACTGTATGATACTTCTTTCATGAATAATAATAATTTCATCAGGTCGTCTGTGGTTGCTATGAGACGAGCCTTATTAAGTAAATAACTTAGGTACACAGTAATCACTATATACCTAGTTCCTATTCAAATCCATAAAAATAACTATTTATTATTTTATACGGAAGAATTCACATTAACTTCGCCAGAAATTATTGAATCAGGAAAGAAAACAGAGTGTTTATTTATCACCAGCAAAATCGAAGAAGGTATATATCAGCAAACATTTAAAAAATTTATTGATTACCGGGCTGAGAATAACAATATGCCTTTTTCAGAAAAAATACTTACTTACTATTGATATATTTTTTTGAATTAAACAAAAGTATGAAATCTTCTTCATTATCTTCAGAGCTTTGAATGTTTACAACAACATCAATATTGGAAAGTATCTAAAATTAAAAGCATTCTTGAAAAAATTACGCATTTTAGAAAATGATGAAATTAAAAAATTTCTGATGGAGGCCCCTGACGATACGTATTTAGGTACAAAGGTAATTATAAACAAAATGTTTTTGTAAACAAAGAATAATGACTATTATTATTGTTTCAGAAGAAATAGCACAAGGGATTCTTTATAGGCTGTTCTAATTTGACTATAAATGTTTACAATAAATAAAATTACTTTCGTTAACGAACAAGTTTTAATTTTTAATTTAGCGACAATACTGTCAAATCTCATTTGACATTTTACTTAAAAATTAATAAAATATTTAAAATACATTTAATTGCCGATTATCTCGAAAATATTCAGCCTGTCAAAAAGGGGTGAGTATACTTTTGCGTTTATTCCAATTTTTCCTAGACACTAGGAAAACATTGTTGAAAGACAATGAATACAAACAATATTTATAGATGTCTTTCCAAATTATGACAAAATTAAAATACTCTTTGCAGTTATAAAACTAGTTATTTTTAGTTGTATTATAGGAGATTTTAAAATTTTCGATTTACAAGAATGTATAGAATACAGAGTAATGCCACGATATTCTCACCATACATCAATTTTGTAGGAGTTGTAACTTTTAAAAAACACCCTGTATAACACCAAAATTTGTAGATTGAAAGCAACAAAAAATTTCACGACATTTGAGACCATCTAGCGGCCCAACGAAGCAATTTAGGATATAGCTGAATTATCCTAAATCTGCCTATTTTGAGTCCACGAATTTGTAGTCTTCCGTTGTACGCGTTATTCTACAACACCCTGTATATGATATGACAGGACTGATCTGAAAAACCAAATTCAGCAAAAAGCACTTGCTAAATTGATGTTTAAACTTAAACAACTGTATTTCGAATCGAAATCGTATACACGGCTTGAATTCCTTAAACGTGTTGTCCCACATTTTGGTTCAATACCAACCAGCTATGTGGCATTTTTTTCATATCACTTATTGCCGCATATCAAATAAAGGACTCCGCAACGAATATTGCGTCCAATGCTTCCTTTTTCAAAGGTTCGTAATGCAATTTGGAACTAAGTTGGAATGCAGCATATTCGGATATGAGTTCCTTTTATCAAAATATATAGACATATGAATTTACATTTCAAATTTCCTGATACATCGCGAAAGTATACAATCGAGTACCCCATGCAGTAGTATGGCTTTGTACTGCAAGGTTGAAAGAGATAAAATTAATTGTTGGATGTAGATTGCATTTCTCCTGGCATATGCCAGTTTTGTTGCATTTTCTTCTAAGAGTATCAGCTCTAATGGTAGGTATTTTTTTGTATATCTGTAATTAATTAAAAAATAAACGATAATAAAAATTTTACTAAATCTGTACTTATACCAACTGATTTTTTTTATTATAGCGAAATACAAATTTTGTAGAAACTACATGGAAAATGCACATTGTAAAAAATTATTGTGTAGTACTGTAGTCTTCATATTGGGCAAAAAAATCGCTACAATGTTTAATGTATTTTCGGATAATTCCACAATAGAAATTATTACTTGCATCTCATGAAGACTTGCAAAAATGTTGACGCCATTAGATAGAGCGAAAAAAGTGGCAATGTAAATATGCGATTTATTTTAAAATCCGTTTGCAAATAAAGCCAGAAAAAAATAAAACGATTTTGCAAAATTTTGAGTTCTTCCGGATATCACCGAAACTACCCGGATTTTTAAAACTTTCTAAACGGCATATTGTTAGGTATAAAAAAGCACAACTTTTTCTAATTTGAGCCACCTCGTATCTCTTACCGTTTTCTAGAGCCTAATGCTATCCCATCCTTATCTTGGACACACTGTACCTATTGTTTTACATCTTCAATTAATGTAATCATTGTTTAAATAAAATTGGTTTGTGTAATAATTTACGGTAGTTGTTTTTTCAGTGCCCAGAAATGGATAGTTTCAGATATAAAATATATTTAGAGTAAGTACATATATTGAACAATTTGCTGTTTGACTACAAAAGTTTGTGACGTAAGTCGAAACAATTGACATTATAGGTCTTATTTTTCATTATAAATAGTTACCAAAATGTAAACGATAAAGTTAACATCTAAAAGTGTATTCTTCTAAATTGTTGTAATTTTGTATGAAAATGTCATTCTTTCTAAAATTTTGTATCTGGTCTTGAACTCTTAAAATTGTTATTATTTTCTTTATTTTAAATATATAATTATGTATTTAGTGTATTCAATTTTTACATACATACCGCGAATTACTTCTCAAATATATTTAACTCATTTGATAAATTAATTAAAATCCATTGATTTCATATCGGGTCTTCTAAGAGGCCATACAATTTTATGCACTATTTTATGAATTGCCTATTAAACCTTTTGCTGTACGTTCTTGCCCTCCGTCACAGACCAATTAGCCAAACATGAGTTCGACGTTTAAATCATTTATGGTCACATTAAATGAACATAAATTAATTAAAATTCAGAGAGCAACAATCCCAGGCAGGCGACGATCTCGCCTTATCCGAACTTGCCGGTTGGATTTCTACGTGGGCAGTCAAAGTGGTTGCCTCGAATTTATGTGGGTGATGCGGTGGCGGTTCTGACTATAAATCAGGCAATATGCCCCAGATGATCTCCCCAATTACCGTGTCTCACCCCTTTCTGGCACAGGAAAGGTACCAGAACAGAAATATTCATGAGACAGGTATGAGGCCCGTTAAATTTTGCAACAAAGTCTCGAAGGGAAACATCCGATTTTAAAGTTAAAAATGTTGCTGCAGAGGATGTCTAACTTGGAACATTTATGTTCTAACTATAAAGATAGTTGACGTCAATTCTTGAAAGGAAGTAAAATTTCTATTAAAACAGTGTATAAATTCAAAAGTATAGTAAAAATATAAAATTTCATAACAAATTGATAATGAATTTTACTTTACATTCTGAGCAATAGCAAAGACAAGAAACTACTAATACTGCGGGAGACAACTACTCTTGAGCTACTTGTCCCAACTAGTAGGTATTAAATTACACAACACTAATACTCAGTAAACAGTTACCAACAAATAATAATTATCCAAAATAAAATATAAAAATTGTATGTCTAAATAGCTAATGGAAAAACTCATACCTGATATATTTAAATTCTTAAATAATGCAGTTATTCAGAGGAACATCCTATATTCTTGCTTTCACCTTTGACAAAGTTTGATCACAAAAAAATAGTTGTATGGAGACATATTTTTGTTTTCACATTTTCACATATTCGTAGTAACATGTTTGTGAGGTTAGATATATTTTGCACATCCCGATTTCTAGTGTCGAAGAATATCGTTTGATTTCATTTGATAAGATTTTTAAAATTCATTTTTTTTTAT
Organism: Anoplophora glabripennis; assembly: GCF_000390285.2. Lineage (NCBI taxonomy): Eukaryota > Metazoa > Arthropoda > Insecta > Coleoptera > Cerambycidae > Anoplophora > Anoplophora glabripennis. Next base: position 790,977 of record NW_019416239.1, read on the forward strand.
TTATTTGAATCAGTTTAATAACTTTAAAAACGAGTAGCTAATAATAGAATATATGTATTTTGAGAGCTCTTTCTCTATTGGACTCTGTTATTTGCATATGTAGTGAGATCCGCTAATGTATTGTTTTGCAAAAAATAGTTCCTATCAGCTAGGTGGCTCTGACACATTTGTTAGAGTTACATAACTGCGAACTCAGGCTTAAGGTAGCCATATTCCTGGCCGAGAAATAGTGAATTTCTGGCGTTTTTAGGTACTGAAATCTTTAAAAGTAAAACGTGTAGAACAAAAGTAAGCACAAAAACAAAATCCTTGATGTTTTGTTTATTCCTTGTTACCATTTAAATTTACTCAAATAAAATAATAACTAAAAAAAAGCGTTTGTAAAACACGCGTTTGCTGTTATCCTAACCCCACATTTTAAGAATTTTTTTCACGTACTTATAAATAAAAGTAAACAATTTGATATGTAGGACTAAGCAAGTAAATGTTATAAGAATATTTACATGTGGAATTTATATATAAAAAAGTTAGTATTTTCGTAATTCAGTACCTAAAACCTTGATGGTTTGATCGTTTTTTGCACCTGTTTATTCATTTTACTGCGGCGTCTTTGAAAATACTCAGGTGGCATGACATAACATTCCTATTATTTGATAAGCTTTAGATTATTCAGTTATTAAATGTTTGAAATTATTTGTCTTTGCGGAAAACACTATTTAAAGAATATGGGGCCCTTAACATCTTGCTCGAAATTAATAGGAAGATTTAGTTTTCTTGAAGATATCAACATTTATTGTAATTATATTTAATACATATTAACAGTTATTTTCCAAAATTGCGTTACAGTGAGAATTGTCAAAAATGGATATAATTATGAAAAGTAAATAATTTCAGTTTATCGTAATCTCAAATATTTGTTTTTCAAAATTATATATGTAATTGTTTACAGAAGGAAAAAATCTTTGGAAAATATATGATTATGTTAGTACCGGTCTAAAAGTTATACAATTGTATTCATTGAAAGAAACTAAATATTTAGTATTAGATATAGGTATTAAATTAATGATTAAAACGAACCATAAAGTAATTCAATACGAGTATTTCTAGGAAATATTTTTTCCCTAAAATTAAATATTGCCACACTACCTAATGCAGAATCGCAAAAATTAACGCAGCATATAAAGTAAGTAGAACAGCATCAGCCGTTATAGTGCATGTACATTTTATCGATTAAATTATTAGTAGACTGTACGAAAGACTGTTTGAAAGCGTCACTGACATTAAATTCTCAAGATTAGTTAATTAATTTTAATCAGAACGTAAAATATTGGTTCTAGGAAACAAAAATATGCTGTTATTTCTGCATTGATTTATTCAAAGAAACAATGTAAAAATATTTGTAAAATTGCATTACTGACTATCAACATTTCATAACTTGTAAGGTAAGTACAACAAAACTAACGCAAAATAATATTTATGTAATAATGTAACATGCAGTCACTACTGATGAAGTTAGAGATTTCTATATAACGAGTAAAAAACTAACTAAAAAATAAATATTATAAGAATATGTTTATATGTAAAAACATATTTTTTATTTTTAATATGTTTAAAGACTATTATTTTTTTAGAATATATACAGGGTGTTACACCTAAGAGGAATTCTTCTGTAACTTTGTAACTGTAAAATTTATAAAATAAATGATTTTAATAAAAGTTGTCTGGAATCATGGGGGCCACGTAAAGAAAATATTTTTAGCTTTATAGGGTGTTCCATTTTGCGTGGACGATACATAACTTTGTTATTTTAAATGGAACACCCTGTATATGTTTGCATTTTTGAATTCCTTGGTTAATATTAGGTATAGTTTAATAAATGTACGTGGTGTGTAAAACTTACCGTTTTCGATATAAGCAGTTGTTTTTGAAAAAATCATTCAACTCTTTAAATGAGGCTAGATGGCATCTAAACCGTAAGAGTTCCATTTAAAAAAAAAGGTTATTCAACTGGTAAGATTATTCAAAGTAGGTCTCAGTATTTCCGAGTGTGAGTAACGTATACGTTTTACTCACAGATGACAAGATAGAGTAATTTATGCCAAAAGGAAGTGTGAAAACTGCAGGTTCCTAACTCTTAAGGTTTAGACGCTATCTAGCCTCATTTAGTGAGCTGAAATTGCGATTTTTTCAAAAACAACTGATTATCTCGAAAACGGTAAGGTTTAAACAGCATGTACATTTAGTAAACTCTACCTAATATTAACCAAGGAATTCAAAAATGCAACAATATTCGAAGGGTTTCCTGCCAGAAGGGCGTATTAACCTATGTACATACAACCTTCTGCCAGGTTAATGGAGGTAATAATTGATCATACGACCAAGAAAAGTATTGCGTGGTGCTGTTATTATTGGTGTGATAGATACGACCTTTTGTCGCGACAAATTTATCGTACCTATTGGGTATCAAAATTAGCTCATAAACCCAAAATGACACTTTTTGTGGATACGTCCTTTTGGCAGGAAACCCTCGATATAGTGTTCCATTTAAAATAACAAAGTTATGTAGCACCCACGCGAAATGGAATATCCTGTAAAGCTAAAAATATTTTCTTTACATGGCAACTTTTATTGAAACCATTATTTTTTTTTAATTTTACAGTTGCAGAGTTACAGAAGAATCCCTCTTAGAAGGAACACCCTGTATAAACTAATAAACTTTATTTTTTAGTAGTAAATATATAAAAAAGAGATAAACAAAGAATTTATTTAATAATGAGTATTAAAGTAGCATTTCGAATAATAAACAAATGTATTAATTAAATATACAATTCTGTAATACATATATTTAATTCATTTTAGCTGTTTAAATAATATTTTGGAATTAAATATTTAATAATTTCATTGAAATACACTGAAAGAAATGGTCTTATTAAACTGTTTATCTATAATAATGTGTATAGCGCATATTAAAACTTTTATAACCAATATACGACTTTTATTAAAAAAAAGCAATCATCTCCATACTCATTATAGAATGAGTTTAACTGGAAGGTGCTTAATACACCTTATGCATCTATGAAATAAAGGTTATAATGAATTACTTATACATTATTAGGTGTTATAGACTTTATATTCCAATTGTATAGTAGGGAAGATTTGTTGTATAAAGACCAGTATCCGAATTTGTATATAACAATTGTATTAACAGAATTATTCGTTCTTATACTGAATATGTTTCCGTTTTTAACGTGTAAAACGCATCTTATAATGGTTAAGTGATCGTCACCTCTCGGTGCATAATCGGTTATGATCGTTGTTAAGTTATATTCATAGTCTTGTAATAATAATCATATGTCAGACCCGAGAGCGAAGTGCGCCGACTCAATAAGAAACCTGGCTATTCCAGCCGCTGATTTAGGGTTCGCCGCACGAGCTCATCCCTTCTAAGATTTCAGTAGCATGCTATGCATGAAGCAGAACGGTACTCAACTATCTTATACAGTCCACTTTTATTGTCCATACATGTTCAATCATTGTCAAAATAAACACACAAAACCACAACGTCTTTATTATCTTTACTCAAGAAGAGAAAATACAACAATCGTAAAATTTCCGACAGTCCGCTGTGCATCGACTTACACACGTCTAGTTTGATGAAAATGGACAGTATATGCACATGTTTTGTGGGATACATGATCATATCGCGTTGTGTGAAATGGAAAATTATTATGTAAGTATCTAACTGTTTTATGGCTTGTAATTGTTTTGTTTTTCAAATGTAAATCTTGTCTAAATCTTAAAAATTATTATCTTGTAGGTATGCCCTATTAGAAACCGCTGATGGAAGTTTTACATAAGATGGAGGAACAGAACGCTAGCGGTGACAAAGAGGAGCATGGGTATAAAGTCAATCAACCAGAGGGAATAGAATTAGAAGGAAAGATGTTCAACCTTTCAGGGGATGCTTCATTTTTAAGGTGGAAGTGTTATAGTGAAAATTCTCATGTAATACAAGAAAATACGGGTGCATCGTTACTAAGAAAATAAACAGGACAATTTTGGGAGCGATTTGTCATCATTTTTAATGCTTAAAAGTATGTTTTGTGTATGTTTACATTAGAACCTTAGCTTGTCATTACAGTTATCCAATAAAATTTCTGAAAACTTAGTCATATATTTTTAACACATACAGAGTATTTTAACTCATACAGAGTTTAATACATTTATTATTATAGAAGTTATAACCAGTACTAGATGTTCTAATAACGATATGAAACACTTTAATAACAGATTGCTATTATTTCGTAAAGGGTATAAAAAACGTTGTACATTAGTTATACCTACAATAATTTAATAAAGAATAAGGTTTATAGTCACTATACAACTTTGTTAGCAGTATGCGTTTTATATCCAATATTCACCTGTTTAACTGTCACATATAGTATACAATGGTCTTATAAGGGCATATAGAATTCTAATAAAGAATTCAGTGTAAGGCCTTATTAACTCCAAAAAAATCTATCTTTATTTCCCCAAATACAAACAAACAAATTTTATTTCTCCTAATAAAATCCTGTCTGTAATATTCTGAACGGACTAATATTTTAACTCATCATTTTTTCATTAACCGATTTTCACATTTGGCAGTTAAAATGTATGTAGCTCCTATTGTAAATAAAATTGATCATAATTAATTTTTTTATTTCTTTATTGTGATATTTTCAAAATATTCGGCATGTCAATTTTGGCGGTTGTTAAAAAATATTATAGATATCCACATTCAAAATTAAGCAAATATTTGTTTTTATTATTCTTTGTTCAAATTGTCGACATGTAAATAACATAACCTTATAAATTGAGTGGCAATAGTGCCCATCAATGAAAATTTTTTTATGTTCATCCTAAAAAACCATTATTGAAAATTTTTATTTGACTGAAGAAGCTTTCGATGTACATATGGTTAAAATTTGAAATTTATCTTTAAATTTTGACAATGGGGGTCAATATGTATTCAATCGCTATATTTTGACCCAGTAAATCCCATCGGGCTATGCCTTATTCTTTATAAAATATCTTGTACATATTCATCTTGAATAGAATAAAACATCTGCAACAACTTGATTAATACAAGCAAGGCAAATTTATTACTAGTTTTTATTGTAAATAAACGTATTTAACTACATATTACGCAGATCTAAATTACTATATCCAGTGGATTATTTAGAAGCACGGTGGGAGTTCCGCCCACTGAGCCCCTATGCGCCCTTCGAAGAGAAATTGGTACACTTAGACGATCAACCAACCTATTCTAGCGAAATAAGTGATGACGCCACCCGAGGGATCCCCTCAGATTAGCCCTGGTAGGACAACGTTCCCCCATTATGGATTCTCTAGTTAACAAAGCTGCAGGTCGGCCACGTTGCACTTGTCGCGTTGTGTTATAGCAGCTGCATAGAAATGTCTCATTTGACCTCTAGTTGCAATAGTGTTTTCTTAATAAAATGGAACTGTTGATGGATCATGCTCGGATTTTCATTACCCGTTCAATTTGTAAGGCACCGATTAAGGCCATACTAAGGCTTTAAAGTATTACACAGAGATGTAGAATGACCGAAGGTGCGTCTAGGGCCGGATTTGCCACAGGCACAATGGGGCTTTAGACTAGGCGGTATCTGTTTTGGCTTGGGTGAATCGTATATCCACGGAGATTTTTGGCTTTTTGGCTTTCAAATATCACTAGAAATGAAAATTTTTCTATGCGCTTAAAAAAAACGTGGGCTTAACTTTTGGCGGCACAATATGTTAAAAAATTGGAAAAATGTCATATTTTTCCTATTTAATTGTGTATCTTTTTAAGAGTTGATTTTAGGCGAAAATGGAAGTGGAAAAAAATTTTTGTAATTAAATTTTTTATAATACATGACTGGTTACAAATCGAATGGATCATGATTATTATGGTAAAAATCGAAAAAATCGCAAAAATGGGGTTAAAAAACAATACTTTTTAGGGAA
>NW_019416239.1:798375-804027 GCF_000390285.2 Anoplophora glabripennis
TAAAAAATTTAATTACAAACATTTTTTTCCTCTTCCATTTTCGCCTAAAATCAACTCTTAAAAAGATACATAATTAAATAGGAAGAAAAATATGACATTTTTCCAATTTTTTTAACATATTGTGCCGCCAAAAGTTAAGCCCACGTTTTTTTTATGCGCATAGAAAAATTTTCATTTCTAGTGATATTTGAAAGCCAAAAAGCCAAAAATCTCCGTGGATATACGATTCACCCAAATATGGCTTTTTGAAACAGATACCGTCTGGACTACCTTGGCACAGGGGTGACAAACCTCAAAGAACATACGTTGTTTATTATTCTTATTGTCACAGTATAAGGTCAACCCATGTAGAGTTAGGATATGTGTGCAAGTCCCTGATGAAAACTGTGTTTAATGTAGTGATTTAGTTATAATAATAGTTAAAAACAATAATATATTGGGTCTCGATTCAAAGTCCATTCTAGGTCAAATTAGGATACACTTATACACCACATTCTATTGTTTTCAAATATTAAAAAAGCTACCTGCTTTCTATGCCAGGAATGGGAAGCAATAGGTTTGATTAAAAATTTACGTAGGTAACTTTAAAATCAGAAAAATTTGTTCTAATTTGAAACATGTTTGTTTTATAAAGAACATCTTGAGGTGCATCAACCGTATGGATCATTAAAGAGTGTACTAAGTTCAAACATTATTTTTTGTAAAATATTACTATTATAGTTATTTACATAGTTCTGTGTCGAGTCTGGATAGGATATGTTAAATTCACTAAAATGTTTTCTATATAAAACGAGTTTACGAATTTGAATATTCACTTCGTTTTTGGTTATTGCCTGCCTTTTAATTTATCTGTTTTAATAGAGAATGAGTTTAAATTTGTCTAAAATTTCACGAATACTACATTTGTTGTAAGTTAGTGGAAATGGTACTGAATCATCGGATTTGGGTAGGTCTTGTAAAAATAACATTACAAGTTTAGGTATACTATTTTTTTTCGGTAGTATTATCAATCCTTGAAGTTGAGAGGTCAATCAATTTTTCATAAAATTTCTGTAACTGTAAGGTAAAAGCTATGCTATTTTAAGCAATTTTTAATGTATTTATTTTACTATCAGTAAAATACTATATATCTACTGTCAGCTACTTTAGGGGGCAGAGGACAGAGCAATTTCTATATCAGTTTTTGAGATTTTCATACTTTTATCAGTGTAAAAGTTAAACAGGTTTGTTGCCCTAAAATGAACCGTTTTCGAGATAAAAGGGTTTAACAATAAAAATACCATCATCCTGTTTTAGTAGAAAATACTAGAAAACAACCAACTGTCGATTTCAATATATTAAGATATAACATAAATAGGATGTAGGTACTAGTACTTCAGTAAATGGTTCATTTTATCGGTTACAAATATCCATTTTAAAAAAAAAGAGTTAGATAATCTTAAAAAAAAATTGTTTTCTGGAAAGACTGCTGGGGAGCATTCTGCCCCAGGTCCTCTAAAAGCAGCTGTCGATAAATTGAATATACTATTAAAAAATAGTGAGAAACAAAACAGTTATATAGAAAATTCGATTTTCATCTCTCAAATTGAAGAATTGCCGAAGAAAAACAAATTACCCAAATTCGAGAGATTGACCAGGAAATGGTGGCTAAATACTTACAACATCGTTTATGTCCAAATTAATATTCTATAAGTGAACTTTTTGTTTTCACTCAATACTTAGTAAATTAAAAACTAAGTCCGAGCAAAAAATTACTCTAATTTAACTAATAATAGTTACACATAAATCGTATTAGAGAAAAGGTCAACTCTTAATTGTTGTTGCATATTCAAAATAGAGTACGGTACTCTACACCTATTATAATGGTAGTACTAATTAATAAAATGTTAGAAATAAGGAGTTAAATAAAATTAGGTGGGGCAACTAATAATGAATTTAAAATCTGACCGAAAAAACGCTAGATATGTGCTCAGGACTCATGAGTACAAATAAAAAAAAGTATCAGTGCAATGCAATACGAAATTTATCTATTGTATGAATGAAAGAAACGTAAAAGGACCTCGCACAAAATATATGGAAAAAATCCCGGTCGAATTGACTGAAATTTTGCAGAGTTATAGTTTTTAGCATTCTGATGACAAAAGATCTTGAAAGTTAATTGCAAGAATCCATAAGGGCCAACCGAAACCCATATTCGGATTCAGCGATCACAAAAACTTGTACATGTTTCTTTATCGATTTTTCTGATTATTTATTCCTGCTTTGACCTTAAAATGACCTCTAGGTGACCATGCAGATTCATGCAAAACCCATATTCGGATTCAGCGACCCCACAAAACCTAGTATACCTCATCAAGTCTGGTAATGAAATGTTGGTCTGCAAATAATTATTCAGACCTACTATAAGTCATCTCTCCTAAAAGGCCCACTTTGAGGCCCAATATCTCTGAAACTATCCATAACCGGTCTTTGGGCCCATTGAGACATTTGATTTTGTGCGGAGTCCAAATTTAAAAATAAAAGTATATTACTTCTTATTTTTTATGTTACGCTTTGAAAACTATGTGTTTTAAATGTGATCCTCTAGGGTTAAAGCTGGAGAGTACTCTCCAGCGATATTTTCCAAATTTCTTAATTTAAAAAACAGCAAAAAACTATTTTTAAGTACTTACTTTTTTAGCTTATCACTCAATTAAATTAACCTAAAATAACTATTCATTGCACTAAAGAAAATGAATGACAAAATTAAAAAATTCTACACCAATGCTTCTTTTGGACTTTTGATGACTGCACCACATGATATGACAATTGCATTTCGAATAAAAAACTATTACTTCACACTGACAAATTATTTATGTGAAGTAAAATTTCAGTCATATCGGAGTCAATAATATATCAATTTCTGTCGACACCGGAGTGATAGAAGTTTTCACTCTGTTAATATGAGTACAATAACAATTTTATGAGAAATATTATTAAGGTAATTGTATGAGTAATATAATTGCAATTAACTATCTTTACTCAAATTTGAGTAACTTTTTATTTTATTCCCGGCATTCAGCACAATTTTAACCCCAGAGATAACCCCGACGCAAACTGTTAAAAAAATTTTCCTGAATGAAGGATTTGGGAACATTCATTCAGGTTTAATTGGAAACTTATTATATGATTTTTTTATAGTATATTTGCAACCATTGTTATAATGGAGCATAATTAATCAGTTTCAGTACAAATCGACTAAAAGTGATATCAAGAAGGAAGTTTTTAAGTTATAATTTATACTGAGAAAATATGGTATATGTTAAAACAATGGAAACAGAATAAGAATAAGAAAAAACTCAAAACTGAGTAAAAATTCTCCAGTTTACCGCTGGCACCACGCGACGTACCCTTATTTTTCACTGAAGCCACCGTCAAAGATGCTCCTGCATAATAATCGGCCTTATTCAGATTCCGACCCAGGATCCGCTTCGGCGAATTCTGAACACCCTGGCGCGGCTCTATCCACATTACTGTTAATTCATCGACCCCCATCAAGTCGTTCTCCTCCTTGAATTATAAACACCACCAATCATAATCACTATTGAACATGCTCCGAGAACGGCCAACATGATTGCCGTTCTATGCCCTCGAGAGTCAAGCTGTTCGTTAAACAATAACCCCGTTAGACGTAGACATAATTCATTATATTGAAGAGAAAGCCAATGATAAATCAATTTAAATGTCGACTCATATTTAAAATTTGTGCGGTTTAATTTAAGATTAGAGAAAAGACCAAATATTGTTATGATGTTTTGAGTTGAAACGTTAAATAAAAAAGCATAACGCAATTTTGAAATTTTGACATATTCACGTGAAAGAAAAGTTAAAAAACTGACAACAGGGATGTGGAATACTAAATATGAGAAAATGAAGGATAAAATTTAGATACAGAATGCCCGTTTGCACCGTAGTGTTTAATCCAGGATTAAGTCTGAACCTGGATTAAAATATAACATTTTGTTTGCACCGTTTCAAATCTATGTATTAATCTAGGATTAATTTAAACCCTCAAATTTGACAGCTTAAACTTGGATTAATGAGAAAATATAAATTGACACTATTGACAGTACTTAGCTGCCAGTTATAATTTTTTTAAATTGGTAGGTATTTCTTCCTTTTTCCTGTGGACTGTGAATGAGTGAGTGGTGTTAAGACATCATTGAGAACTTTGAAATGGATTCAGATTCTGACTTTGATGTATTGGATGATTTTGATATTCAACGAAATTATAGACTTTGGATTTCCCAGACTTGGATTTCCCAGATTTCCCATATTGAAATGAACACACTGTATTTCAGGACACGACACCGAGTAATAGTAGAGAAATATTCATGAAATTATAATGTAGACTATAAGAAAGACATAAATTACTTTTAAAGAAAAATAAAATTCTCATTTCATAGTTATTTCATATCAAAATTAAAATATTATCATTCAAAATTTAACTAATACATTTTAATATAGAAGCATGTCAAAAAATATAAAGTTTAGGATCGAAGTGAAAGCAAAAGAAAAATGCCACAAGAAAGGCCAAATTTAACAATTTTACAATTAAATAAACGTTAAATAAATTAGTACAAAAGAAAATTCAAATATTATAGAATCAGAAAAACACATAGGCTAGAAGTTTATTATAAAAATTGTCATTCAAAATTCCATATAGAAATTTCTTGTTAAATAGTTTGAAGAAATAATAAACTACTACGCAGTTAGAAAATACAAATTACGCCGTAATTTATAAAAATAAAATTACATCGCAATATGTTGGAGAGAAAGTGCGCAGTAAGAGAACAATATCTCATGGATACAAGTGACCACTAAAAAAGGGACAAATCAGAAAATTTATCTTCTAACGGAAAACAACACAGCATCGTTTCGAAGTAAACAAGTTGGAAGAAACACTAGTTGGTCCAAGACACAGGTTAGGGGTGCATGTTATCCTGTAGCTCCCCAAATAACATCGTAGAAAACCAGGAAGCAACCAACTCACACAAAAACCATCTACAAGAGACGAGAACAGCTGTCAACCCACGATTAAATCATGTTAGGTAGAGTTAAGAAATTGTTATCAGTTATTTATTCATGTAAAAGTCCATAACATATCTAGTTTCTGTGTTTCTTAAAAAATATTGTTCGGATTTTTAAAAAAATGAATATTCAATAAATGTCACATTGTTAAAATCGTTAAAAATTTGCCTTCATTCATTGCTTCTTACTCAAATCTATAGTGACAGTAAATTTGAATAATATTGAACCGCTTCTCTGAGATAAGAACTCATGCTAGTATTCTGAATAAGTGTTTTTGAGGGACAGTGTATCATTGATTACTAAACATTCCTAACTACACTGTAATAAAGTGTACACTGTTAATATTATATGCAAGATAAAGCTACCGGAGGAGAGATAAGCAAAACCAAGGTAAGAAAAGTATAATTCGATGAAATTTGTCATTGTTATTGCTTAACTTTATCATGAGAACCTGCTTCCAAAAATAAATTTGATTTCAACACACAAATTACATTCTACACAACAAAAGGCGCCCAAACGAATATTTAATCATTAAACATTACAAAAATTATATACTATACTACATAACAAAAACAAATACAC
>NW_019416239.1:804032-807957 GCF_000390285.2 Anoplophora glabripennis
GTATTGGATGATTTTGATATTCACGAAATTATAGACTTTGGATTTCCCAGACAAATATATATTAGAAATGATCTATTTCATAATCTAGACAATATGACTTTTTTCCGCAGATTTAGGTTGACAAAAGAGACCACATTACATCTGCTAACTTTAATTGAAGAGGAGTTGGAATATCTAAGTGATATGTAAATTTTACGAACACGTCGGCATGAACACGATGCAACCGGCAATCAGAATTTTTGAGTTATAAAAAGCTTTTATTCTTAATATGATTTTGTATTTCTGGGAATAATAGTGTATCTCCTATCCAACAATTGGTTCTATGCTTGCGCTGGTCATTTGTCTGCCATTACAGACTTTTCATCAACAGTGTCCAGAATAATTGTACGAGTATCAATTGCAATAGCTCGGCTTTATCAGAGATTCATAAAAATGCCAAACCCAGAAGAAATAGTTAGTGCGCAACATGAGTTCTATAAAATTGCATCATTTCCTAGGGTGTTAGGTGCCATTGATGGTACTCATATTAAAATTTTTATTTGAGAATTTGACTTTGACATATTTTTTTCCGAACATAACTGGACATATGTTAGCAGCATAATAAAATCCCTAAACAGTATTCCTAAAGCCCAGTTTAATTTAATCTACAATCGGCAGTAAGTGGTGCAAAAGCTGATTATTAAAGCCTAGTTTTAAAATTAAACCATGTTCAGTTGAACTTGGCTTAAATTCTAAACGCTGCAAACGGGCATTAATGAATTAAATCCATCTGTCAAACTAAAGTAAAGAATGTAAATTTTTGTACTAAATTGGCTGTAAAAGACAACTATAGATTGTAGGTAGAAGAAGAAGGTACAATTTTGTAATGTTAAAGTTACTGTAGCACTGGTTCGAGGAAATTTAATAAATGTTAAAAATTTTGACAAGTTGATCGACGGGGAAAGAAGGAGTTGCACTTATAAATAAAATTTATGCAATAAATTAAAACTAAAACTAAAGTTTATCATACCTTTAGTCTATATTTATATGTGGAATCGAAATTAATGTTCTTTGTATAACCTCATGTAGCGATTTTCGGAATCAAACTCATAAGTTGATTTTATGTGAAATTTGTTGTGGAAAAGGTAGATATAAGATGTAAAATGATTCGTGTAGCGTTAAAAATACCTTCTAGTAATAAAAAACTGTATTCAAATCCCAATTTACTTTCAAAGTAGTGTATAAACATTAAAAGTTGTTAAAATCGATGGACCTAAAAACATTTCAGGTAATTGTTAATTCCAACAGATAAAGACTATTCAGAAAAGTGGAAATAAGTAAACATCAATGTCGTGGAACAGTATTACAGACAGAATTAAGTTAGCAGTTTGGTTAAAATTTACAAAAATAGGTGAAATTTGTAGAACGATGGAAAATAAACGTAGAAAAAAGATACAGACATCAACATTTGGAGAAAATTGTGTAAAATCAGAATATGTAATAGTCATGCTGCAAAAAACATGCATGAGTCATAATTTTCAATAAAAAATTTCACAAATGTTTAATATGACGTCTCCATAGTAACAAACACTTTTGTCATCAGTTTATAAAAACTAAAACAGGTCTTGTAGTAGCCAGTCTTTCATAATTTGCCAAACAGTAAACATCGTTGACTTGTGCCTAAAATAAACAAATGAAAATTAAAATTAAGTAAATAAATGGCGAAAATAGTTACCAGGTTAGAAACGTCAAACAGTATTCACAAGGTAGTACGTCATTTGTCAAGAGGTGCAGTTTTCCATGAGTTTAAATTTTTACAACGAACCAAATACCTACTGGAAATTTATATGTATAATGGGAACGAATGTTAATTAACCGAAAGTGTAAAATATACATCTATCAAAAATAAATTAGTGAAATACAGTGGGCAAATACAACAGCAGGTTAAGTTCAAACCCTTTCTACCAGTGGAAGATTATACGTATGGGACCTTGACGACAAGGCGCACCGAAAACCAGCACCAGCTATAGAAATAATTATATTACTGGGAAAGACATGTCTGAAACCAGCATTACTCAAAGGTGTAACCTGAGATATCTATTTTAAGTTGGCCAATTAAAAATATCACACCAAACGAATTCGTAATATGAGTCAAACTTATAACTCTAAATTAAACTTTTCATAAATATCAAAGTTGACTATAATCCAAAGCTATAGGTAGTTGAATTTTTCATTTTCTCAAAAATATTATATATAAAAAAAATTAACATAAGCTGAGGAAACCACATCCTGATGAGGAGTTAGCTCTAAAATCAAATAGTAGTACAGGACAAATCCTTGTTGGTGCCCTGGGAAAAATATATTCAAATAAACATAACAAAATATAATTAAAATATTCTTAATAATAAATAAAATATTACAAAAAAATTAAATAATAAAAACAAAAACTTATTATTCTTATAAAACAAAACATATCAATATGTAATTAGAAGTTTATGTAGATTTATAGACCTGTAAGTTGTAGATTATAAGATAGATTGTATTAACAATTCACTACAACAGTTCGTTGGTCTACTAAGGGCCTCTATGATGTAAAAGTTCATCTAATTTTCATGCACTTCTCTTCTATTCCGTTGTCTATTGTTTTAAATTCATTATCTTTTTTTCCACAAATCTTTGCAAAAAACTATTTTTTGAATTTATTTGAATTAGTTTAATACCTCTATAATGGAGAAAGAATTTAAGTGCTTTATAAACCAAAAAATATTGCCAACTAATTTTCATAATTAATCACAGATTTACTGATAACCACATTATCTAGGTGGAAAACAGCACAATTATTATTTATTTTTTTTAGCTGTAGTAAATACCAGAGCTGGGTAATTCCTGGTGAAAAAGTAATTAGCAATTACAATTCCCTTTTTTTCCTGTAATTGTAATTGTATTTAAGTACTTTTTTTATTAAAGTAATTTGGAATTGTATTGCAGCAAAATTGTTATAGGAATTGTAATTTGCAATTATATTATTTGAACTATCGAATTACAAATTACTTTTATAAGTAAAAATACTTTTTCCAATTACAATTACTTTTAAGAACATGCGTAGTGCGTAATGCGTACAGACTTGCAGACTTCTATTATTTCATTTGAGGAAAGCCTTGTGCCGCGTGAACAATAAAAAGTGATTTGGTGAATTAACCTCAGATTTAACAGAGTACATTTTATTATTATTAATTATTGCTTTCCAGTCTACCCAAAACTACTGTATTCTATATTTTGCAAATGTACTAACAACCAAAAAAAAAGAGCATCGGGTTGAATTAATTACCTGACCAATAATATAAAATTATAGTATGAACTGAACTAGTTTAAATTATTAGATTAGGAATAAAAATATAAAAATTCTATATCAGAAAATGAATAAGAATAATCTTTTCATTTTAGTATCAATTCTAATAAATAATAAAACGCAATATTACACAACACTTTTAATTAAAATTTTTAACTTAACTTTTTCCTTTTTCTCTGTTTGGTCACTATAATTTACTTTATCATAAAAGTAATTAGAAAAGTAATTGCTAAATCCATTTTCCATGTAACTGTAATTAAATTAATATAATTCCTTTTTTAAAGAATATACTTTGTAATTGTAATTAGTTCCTTTTTTTAAAAAAGGAACTAATTACAATTACAAAGTATATTCTTTAAAAAAGGAATTATATTAATTTAATTACAGTTACATGGAAAATGGATTTAGCAATTACTTTTCTAATTACTTTTATGATAAAGTAAATTATAGTGACCAAACAGAGAAAAAGGAAAAAGTTAAGTTAAAAATTTAAATTAAAAGTGTTGTGTAATATTGCGTTTTATTATTTATTAGAATTGATACTAAAATGAAAAGATTATTCTTATTCATTTTCTGATATAGAATTTTTATATTTTT